>NC_137942.1:34549110-34914110 GCF_963969265.1 Rhamphochromis sp. 'chilingali' | reverse complement strand
ATCACTGCGTTTGCATTGCAGCAAACATGAACATTACATATATTTCAATATAATGTAAAAGCAGTCAAAACAACTAACATCAGAAACAGCTGATGTTATTTGTTATATGTCACAGTGTCATTTCCGCTTCTTTCTCCTGTAACAACAGCCCGGCGCCGTGAGCAGTCGCCTTTTTTGCGCTCGCTATCCCTGCACTTTCTACCATCTGCAAACGCCACGGTGTTCGTGTCGTCATGAAAGACATGAACATCGAGCGTAAAAACAAAGGAGACTGCTACCGGCTTTTTATCTGCCGATCGCCGTGCTACGGTTGCAAGAAAAAGAAGCAGAAATGACGTTCTCTACGCGTTGAGACGTTCCCCGTCCGTCGGCTAAACGCTTGATTGAAACTTCAATGCGACAGTGACACCAAGTAGAATTATAAATGTCACATAGCCCCAAACATGTCTTTTTCAAAGCCTGCGGTGAAGAGAAAGGTTGGTGATGAGCACCGACAATTTCAGGAAAAGTGGGAAATGCAATATTTCTTTGTTGAGCACAGGGGCACCCCGACCTGTCTTATTTGCACAGAGAAAGTTGCGCTGCACAAGGAATACAATTTGAAACGTCATTACACAACTAGACATGCTGAGCTGGATGCAAAATACCAGGGAGACGAGAGAGCGAACCGGGTTGCCAGTCTTAAAACAGATCTACTGAGGCAGCAAGATTTCTCCAAGAAAGCAACCAAAGAGAATAATGCAGCAGTCGGAGCCACGTGGTTAGTGAGATGATTGCTAAAGCAGGGAAGCCATTCACAGAAGGTGCATTTGTCTAAAAGTGCATGTTGCAGGCTGCAAATATAGTCTGTCCGGGAAAGAAAGGTCAGTTTAGCAACATCAGCCTTTCTGCCAACACCGCAGCAGATCGCATTTCTGACCTGTCAAGTGACATTTATGACCAACTGTGTGAGAAAGCCAAATGTTTCAGTGTATACTCAGTCGCTCTTGATGAGACCACAGACATCACCGACACTGCCCAGCTCCCAATGTATGTCCGTGGTGTTGATGACAGTTTTGAAGTGATGGAGGAGCTGCTCACAGTAATTCCAATGCATGGCCAGACCACCGCTCAGCAGATATTTACAAGCTGTGTGATGCCATTGAGAATGTTGGTTTGCCATGGAAGAGGTTTGTTGGAATAACAACAGATGGAGCGCCATCAATGACAGGGAGGAAACATGGACTGGTGGCACAAAACAAACTGGAAGAGGAAGGCGTGGAGGAGGCCATTGCTCTGCACTGCATCATCCATCAGCAGGTCCTTTGCAGCAAATGCCTGAAGTTTGACAATGTGATGTCTATTGTTGTGAAATGCATCAACCAAATCAGATCCAGGGGCTTAAAGCACTGAAGGTTCTGTGCTTTTCTAGAGGAAATGGAGTCAGAATATGGGGGTGTGCTCGACTTCACTGAGGTACGTTGGCTCAGCAGGGGAAATGTATTAAAGAGACTTTTTGAGTTGAGAGCAGAAGTGAAGCCTTCATGGAGAAGGATGGAGTTAGTGTTCCTGTGCTAACTGATCCCAAATGGCTCATGGACTCAGCTTTTCTTGTTGATATGACACATGAGCTTAATGTACTGAACAAGACGTTACAAGGCCAGGGGCAACTTGTCAGTGCTGCCTATGACAACGTGAGAGCATTCTCCACAAAACTGGTGCTCTGGAAAGCTCAGCTCTCTCAGACAAACCTTTGCCATTTCCCAGCATGCAAGGCACTCGTGGATGCAGGCACACCATTCAGTGCTGACGAGTATGTTGATGTCATTTTGAGGCTACAGGAGGAATTTGATCACAGATTTGCTGACTTCAAGACACACAGAGCCACCTTTCACATTTTTGCAGACCCCTTCTCCTTTGATGTGCAAGATGCCCCTTCTGTGCTTCAAATGGAGCTCATTGAGCTGCAGTGCAACTCTGAACTCAAAGCAAAGTTCAGGGAGGTGAGTGGAAAAGAAGACAAGCTTGGACAATTTTTGAGAGAATTGAGCCCTAGTTTCCCTCGGCTTTCCCGAATGTTCAAGTGGACCATGTGCCTTTTTGGTAGCACATACTTGTGCCAAAAGCTCTTCTCCACTTTGAACTTCAATAAGTCCAAGTACAGGTCCAGACTTACGGATGATCATCTTCAAGACATACTGAGGGCCGCAACTGCTTCCTCCCTCAGGCCAAATCTGGCTCGGCTATGCGAGAGGAAACGCTGCCAGGTCTCTAGCAGCAAGGAGTAGGCAAGAGAAGCCATGTTCAGAAGAACAGTTCATTTTCTACAGTGTTCCATTCATGTTCAGAAGAAGGTTATAGAACTGTTAATACAGACATTTCAATCTAAACAATGCAGATATAGAAGACTGAAAGAAACACACAAGTTCACTGACTAAAAATATCTTATTATTATTTTATTTATGTTTTACAGATTGATTTATTTTCTTATTAATTCTTAATTTGTTTATTCATTTTTCATATTTTGTGTTAAAAAATAAAAATAAAGAGATTTGAGAAGATTGGAATTTTTTAACCATGCCTTTCTTGTGGAAAACCTAATGCGGCCCAGCCTCACCCAGACTCTGCCTGCAGCGGCCCCCAGCTAAATTGAGTTTGAGACCTCTGTCCTACACCATAAATCAGTAAGAGAGGGTACGACCTCTCTCATGGCCCCAAGTGGTGTGTGCATGCCAGAGCACTCTGGAAAGCACACAGAGTCTTTACAGACTACTCAGGATCAAACCTCTATCATTATGCAATCGATTATAAAATTAAGCATATATGAGTAAATATTTCTAAGCATAAATGACAGTCAACAATATAAACCTTACAGCTGGTTTTAATAACAGAATTCATTTGTTTCTCAAACGAGAAAGAGCTATCGAGAAACACTCCTAAATCTTTAGTTCTTAACTTTTCCAGTGGGCCAAGGTCAACATTATCTGCTAATGCTAAATAGGCTGCCATTATTAACTAATGCTAATTTGACATGAATTAGCATTATGCACTAATGCTAACACTTACTTTTTTTAAAAATGTGAGTAGCTAATGCTAACACTATTTCCCTTAACTTTATAACAATGTGAACGGCTAATGCTAACACTCTTTTTCCTAGCATTATAACATCTGAGCTGCTAATGCTAAGTAGGCTGCCATTAGCACCTACGTCTAATTTAAGGCAAATACGCATTAGAACCTAATGCTCATATCGTTTTCCTTTGCTTTATAACAATGTGAGCAGCTACTGCTAAATAGCATTAGCTAATAACAGCAGTCTAATTTAATGCAAGTTAGCCTCATTTGCATTACAACGATGTGAGGAGTTAACGCCAAGTATGCTGCCATTAGTGGCTAATTCTAATTAGGGGTGAATAAATATTACCAGCTAATGCTAATATCGTATTCTCTTCCCTTTTAACAATGTGAGCAGCTAGTGCTAGGTAGGCTGATGCTAGCAGCTAATGGTAAAGCTAATTTAATGTGAATTAGCATCACATTAGTGAGGAGTTAATGCTAAGTAGACTGCCATTAGCAGGTAATGCTAATTTTAGGTGAATAGGAATTGGCAGATAATGCTAATACCATATTTTCTTGCTTTATAACAATGTGACCAGCTAATGCTATGTAGGTTGCCGTTATTAGCTAATACTAATTTGAGGTGAATTAGCATTATCCCCTTATGCTAACAATGTTTTTTCTTACTTTTTAACAATACAAGTAGCTAATGTGAACACTTTTTTTTTTTATTGAATTCAAATTTTTCCCTTGCGATGTGAAGAGTTAATGCTAAATAGGATGCCATTAGTGGCTAATTCTAATTTTAGATGAGAAAGCATTAGAAGCTAATGCTAATACCATATTTTCTTGCTTTATATCAATATTAGTAGGTAATGCTAAGTACGTAGCCATTATTAGCTAATTTAGGTGAATTAGCATTATCCACTAATGCTAACACTGTTTTTGCCAACTCTTTTCCCTTGCATTATAACAATATGAGCAGCTAATGCTAAGAAGGCTGCCATTATTAGGTAATGCTAATTATTATGTGTGTTAGCATTATCCGCTGCTGCTAGCAATGTTTTATCTTACCTTTTAACAATATCAGCAGCTAATGCTAACACTACTTTAATTTCAGTTAAACCTACTTAGCATTAATTAACTTCATTTAGCATTAAGAAGTTTTTGCTATAGGCTACCATTAGTGGCTAATGCTAATTTTAGGTAAATAGAAATTGGCAGCTAATGCTAATACCATATTTTCTTGCCTTATAACAATGTGACCAGCTAATGCTAAGCAGGTGCCATTATTAGCTAATACTAATTTGAGATGAATTAGCATTATCCGCTTATGCTAACAATGTTTTTTCTTACTTTTTAACAATACGCCATTAGTGGCTAATTCTAATTTTAGATGAAAAAGGATTAACAGCTAATGCTCATACTGTTTGCTTTGTAAGAATGACAGCAGCTAATGATACGAAGTCTACCGTTATTAACTAATGCTAATTTGATGAGAATTAGCATTATCCGATAATGGTAACTCTTTTCCCCTGCATTATAACAATGTCAGGAGTTAATGCTAAGTAGACTGCCATTAGGGGCTAACTCTAATTAGGGGTGAATAATTATTAGCAGCTAATACTAATACCGTTTTCTCTTTTTCCTTATAACAACTTGAGCAGCTAATGCTAATTTGATGCGAATTAGCATTATATTAGTGAGCAGTTAATGCTAAGTAGGCTGCCATTATTAACTAATACTACGTTGACATGAATTAGCATTATGCGCTACTGCTAATACCGTTTTCTCTTTCCTTATAACAATATGAGCAGTTAATGCTAATTTGATGTAAATTAGCATTATATTAGTGAGGAGTTAATGCTAAGTAGGCTGCCATTAGCAGCTAAAGGTAATTTGAGGTGAATAAGCACTAGTAGCTAATGCCAATACCCTTTTCTCTTGTGTTATAATGATGTGAAACGTTAATATTGTTCTCAAACAACAGAATGAGAATGAAATATTGATTCTAACAGGGCCCATAAACAGCATTAGCTTAGCAGCATTAGCTTATCAGAGTCTCCATCATGGTCACACAAATCCTTAGCGGAGCAAAGTGGCCTACTTAGCAATAGCTGCTGTAGAAAGCAAAGGGAAAACAGTATTAGCATTAGCTGCTAAATGTGCACTTGAGAACAAATCTATTGTGAATTCAGCCGTGAATGTAGTG
The DNA here is from genome assembly GCF_963969265.1 of Rhamphochromis sp. 'chilingali'. Lineage (NCBI taxonomy): Eukaryota > Metazoa > Chordata > Actinopteri > Cichliformes > Cichlidae > Rhamphochromis > Rhamphochromis sp. 'chilingali'. Next base: position 34,908,862 of record NC_137942.1, on the reverse strand, counting down.
TTTCCAGTAAGCTTCCATTTCCAAATGTTAGCTGCTCCTGTCTGCCTCTTTGTCACACACACAGACTGAAATGATTCACAGCCTTGTTTCATCCTTCTGTCAGTGTCACTGACTGTCACTGTGACTGTGGACATACAGCATGGGAAACACACACATGGCTGATACTTGTATCTAAAGTTACAAAATGTCTCTGTCCAAATATTACCTAACTGTAAGTCTACTTTTAATGAAACTCTCAACATGACTTATCAGTTATCATTAATGTTCCTGCAAACAGACTCCTTGAAGACCCCCTACATAAATATCCATGTACTATCCAGCTAGACTAGTGTGTCTGTCCCTGAAAATATTCCTGCATGTGTGATTGTTCATGTCTCATCTGCAGGAAACAAACAGGAAGTGAGTGAAAGACACAGGAAATGATTCCAGCTCTTCCTCCTATATCAGACATTCTCTCCATACCTGAGAGTGTCCAGTCTCCAGCCTGGATCCTTCAGTCCAGCCGACAGAAGCTTCATTCCTGAGGGACCTGGATGATTGTAGCTCAGGTCCAGCTCTCTCAGATGGGAGGGGTTGGAGGTCAGAGCTGAGGCCAGAGAAGTACAGCCTTCCTCTGTGATCAGACAGCCTGACAGACTGCAGACACACAAAACAACAATCTATCTGTCAACAGTTGTTTTCTCTTTGTCACAATAACATCTATCCGTCCATTGTAACTTTAGGGCGATCGTGGCTCAAGAGTTGGGAGTTCGCCTTGTAATCGGAAGGTTGCCGGTTCGAGCCCCAGCTTGGACAGTCTCGGTCGTTGTGTCCTTGGGCAAGACACTTCACCCGTTGCCTACTGGTGGTGGTCAGAGGGCCCGGTGGCGCCAGTGTCCGGCAGCCTCGCCTCTGTCAGTGCGCCCCAGGGTGGCTGTGGCTACAATGTAGCTTGCCATCACCAGTGTGTGAATGTGTGTGTGAATGGGTGGATGACTGGATATGTAAAGCGCTTTGGGGTCCTTAGGGACTAGTAAGGCGCTATATAAATACAGGCCATTTACCATTTATTTATAAGTGACAATACCCAACAGACAACAACAGTCATCTGAAGCTGTTTAACAGTGTAAGGTAACCGCCTCCACTGTGAGCAGCACTTGGTGATGGTGGGAAGAAGAACTCCCTTTGACACAAAGATCCTCCCAGTGAAAACAGGCTCCAGGAGGAGCATTTACCATGACTGGTTGCAGGGTGAGGGGAAAGAGAAGAGATGAGCTCAGAGAGACAAGAACAAAACAGAGAGACAAAAGTTAAGGACATGCAGTAGTGACATATAAAAGCATCAGGAGTGAAAAGTGGGGAGAAGAAAGCAGAGCATCATGGGAAGTCCACCAACAGCCCGAGCCTATAGCAGCATAACTAAGGGATGGTTCAGGGTCACCTGATCCAGCTCGAACTATAAGCTTTATCAAAAAGGAAAGTTTGAAGCTGATCTTCAAAGTAGAGAGGGTGTCTGTCTCCTGAACTCAAACTGGGAGCTGCTTCCACACCCAGTCCAACATAGCCAGGCTTTCTTTGCTGCTTTGACAAAACCTCAAATCCCAGTCAGAGATGATGAGCATCATCACAGTGATGATCATTTCTCTGTAACCCAGGCTTTCTGCTTCAGGATCTGTGCACGCTCACAGAACAAGGAGACCTTTCACTAAATGGATGGACTGAGCTCAGCCTACAGATGAACTGGTGCCAGAGATCATAAAGAACATCAAACAGTCAAATTCAACACTTTTAATGGAAATATGAGATTAATGCTGCAGACAATCATGAAGCTGCTGAATTCATGAACATCAAGAATGCAGCGAGTGGTAAAATAAAGATTTGACCTCAGTGTGCTCAGTGTTCCTGTCTATTCCTAACATATTCCTAACATGATAGCTGCACTTTAGAGCTCTAAAACTGGAACTGACACATATTTAAACTCTACATGTTACTCAGTACATTCAGTTCTGACACTCGCCCACAGTCCAACAAAGGAAACATGGAGATCACATCAGTTTGTCACCAAAGTCTAATTATTAGGGCAACTTAACCTGTTATTATCTCGTTAACTCATTAACTGATTAACGTCAGCAATTATTTTAATCACAGTTTTTAAAATCATGATTATTGTGAAAGTGCTCACTGGCTCTGAATATAAAAGCCATGGGTCACAGGAGGGATGTTGATCAGTGCTGGCTTGAAATGGGCGTCATTATGCGTCTCAGCCAATGGGAGCATTGAGGGTGGGCCTAATACTACTGCAGCGCTCACATGACCCAGGACAGAGAGAAAGGGGTGGGGACAGAAACATGGAGACAGGTACAGAGCTTTGACATGTTCATTTTAAACTGCTCCAGGAGGCAGTGTTGATACAACTAAAGTTATCTGTTGTTGAAGAAGTCGGTCTGAGGAACGTTCTTAGGATCAACAAATGACGGCATGTATGAGCCTCAAGACGCACCATCACAAGAAGAACACATGAGCTGTAGAAAAAGGAGAGACTACGAAAGCCACGGCGTTACAACATGAACCAGCTGTTGGTCTCTCTGGAGACTACTGGGCGTGGCTGGGTAACCATGGTTACCTGGGAGTTACAGAAACGTGCAGAACATGTGATTCATGTTGCACAGCAGTGGGACATTTGAAATAAAGTCAGCACACTCAGTACAGATAGTGCATCAAATATGATGCTGCTGCCAGACGTCTGCCTTTGAACACGTCCCTGCATCGCGCACAACACCAAGGTTGCCATGGCAATCACAGCTGACAGGGACAAAGTGCACAGCTGGAAGCCTGCAGGTATATTTAACATGATGTATTTCTCAGTGTCCTGTCGGTGTGTGAGAGACAAACAGCCTCTGTATGTGTGTGTAAATACAGCATGAATATGTAGAGGACATGTTTGTGGATATAAGTAAATGAAAGCTCTGCGTCATTTGAATCTTTGACTCTTGTTTCTGTTGCAGGTCTGTGACTGAACTTCTGGGAGGAGAAACGTTGGTTTCATGCTCTGTGATTCTGTGTTTTGTCATCTCTCTCAGGTGATGGAGAGCTCAGATGATGACCCCTGCCTACGTGGCCACTTCAACTGTGAGAGACAGAATGTGAAAAAAAAATCCATGAATCCACATGGTAGGATTTGTAAAGAATTTATTCGTAAATCAGGGTGGAAAATAAGTATTTGGTCAATAACAAAAATACAACTCAATACTTTGTAACATAACCTTTGTTGGCAATAACAGAGGTCAAACGTTTACTATAGGTCTTTACCAGGTTTGCACACACAGTAGCTGGTATTTTGGCCCATTCCTCCATGCAGATCTTCTCGAGAGCAGTGATGTTTTGGGGCTGTCGCCGTGCAACACGGACTTTCAACTCCCGCCACAGATTTTCTATGGGGTTGAGGTCTGGAGACTGGCTAGGCCACTCCAGGACTTTCAAATTCTTCTTACGGAGCCACTCCTTTGTTGCCCGGGCGGTGTGTTTTGGATCATTGTCATGTTGGAAGACCCAGCCTCGTTTCATCTTCAAAGTTCTCACTGATGGAAGGAGGTTTTGGCTCAAAATCTCACGATACATGGCCCCATTCATTCTGTCCTTAACACGGATCAGTCGTCCTGTCCCCTTGGCAGAAAAACAGCCCCATAGCATGATGTTTCCACCCCCATGCTTCACAGTAGGTATGGTGTTCTTGGGATGCAACTCAGTATTCTTCTTCCTCCAAACACGACGAGTTGAGTTTATACCAAAAAGTTCTACTTTGGTTTCATCTGACCACATGACATTCTCCCAATCCTCTGCTGTATCATCCATGTGCTCTCTGGCAAACTTCAGACGGGCCTGGACATGCACTGGCTTCAGCAGCGGAACACGTCTGGCACTGCGGGATTTGATTCCCTGCCGTTGTAGTGTGTTACTGATGGTGACCTTTGTTACTTTGGTCCCAGCTCTCTGCAGGTCATTCACCAGGTCCCCCCGTGTGGTTCTGGGATCTTTGCTCACCGTTCTCATGATCATTTTGACCCCACGGGATGAGATCTTGCGTGGAGCCCCAGATCGAGGGAGATTATCAGTGGTCTTGTATGTCTTCCATTTTCTGATGATTGCTCCCACAGTTGATTTTTTCACACCAAGCTGCTTGCCTATTGTAGATTCACTCTTCCCAGTCTGGTGCAGGTCTACAATACTTTTCCTGGTGTCCTTCGAAAGCTCTTTGGTCTTGGCCATGGCGGAGTTTGGAGTCTGACTGTTTGAGGCTGTGGACAGGTGTCTTTTATACAGATGATGAGTTCAAACAGGTGCCATTCATACAGGTAACGAGTGGGGGACAGAAAAGCGTCTTACAGAAGACGTTACAGGTCTGTGAGAGCCAGAGATTTTCCTTGTTTGAGGTGACCAAATACTTATTTTCCACCCTGATTTACCAATAAATTCTTTTGTTCTTCTCTTGTTAGAAAGACGCAGTCCCAGCAGTTAGCTTGTCTGCTAGTTAGCTGAGAGCTAGCTCAGTTGTACATTGAATACCAAACCGTGTAAACCAGGGGTGTCAAACATATGGCCCGTGGGCCAAATCCAGGCCTTGAGATAATTTCGTATGTCAAATATTGATGAATTTTCAGGCTTGCTGATAATCAATGTGAGCACGGCTGAGATGTTATTCTGATGAGCAAACCATGTGGCCAAACACTTTAAGAGACAGACTGGGATCATACCATTATGTGAAAGAAGACGGAAATGTCCCATAGACAGCAAGGGTAGTGGTAGAGACCAGTACACAGAGAAATGGGAGCTGTATTGAAATGCAAGCGTGTCAGGAAAGAGTGAAAAGGCAAAATGAGCAGCATCTGGCTGCATTTCAGTGATACTGGAGAGCACAAAGCTGAGTGCAACATTTATATAGGAGATATACAGGAGACGCTGAGAGCGGAACTGATAAAATTAGGAGCTGGCTAAAGTGAGACCCATTTTTATTTCCACCCATTTTCCATTGTGGAGGACAAAAGGTTTCAAACTGGTCCAGGTCTTAAACCTCACGTGTTCTTCCTAATAGCAGTAAATGGATAGAAATAAGGCTTTTATGAAAACACTGAATACAACTTGCTGCCTTTAAAAAGACTAAATGTACAGTTCAGTATTGAACACTACATAAAATAAACTATATATAAAGTGTGTCTGAATGGCAGAGATGCAGAAATATGTGCATATAGCACAGAGCCACGGCTCAGTGTCTGAATGAGTCTCACAGACCTGAATGTGCTGTTGAAGCCATTTATAATTATAACGTAATTCTTTACTCGTTTGATCTGCTCCTTACCACAAGCCACCAGACGTAGAAGGTTTTGGACTTTTAACTATATTTTCTCAAGTTTTACAACTTTTCTTACTGTTAAAAACCTCGTTATGGCCATTCATGCTATACAAAGTAATTAGACATGTGTGGTATCTACAGAAACGTCAGAATCTCAGCTAAAAGTTCACAAAACCATCTCAACAACCACCAAACAGCTGAAACAGCAGGTGAACAGATCACACAAAAAAGATGTAAACACAAATCCCCCTGATCATCTGTTTTTTAAACATGAAGCGTAGTTTTGGACGTTCATTTACTGCTGGTTCAGTGAATTTTGGTTGGACAGTGATGAAACCTGCAGCCTCAGAATCTGTGAGAAGTCTGCTTTCAGCTCGCAACAGCATTGTTGTGTTGTGTGGATCCACCTCTGCAAACTCATCACTGTTTCACCATCATGTTTCTACTTAGACAATAACAAAGGAAGCAGTTCCCAGGAACTACTTCCTGTCTTGTTAACATAAGAGTACGTTGCCCTTCAAAACACCTCCACTTCTCCTCTTATTAGAGGACTGGCTTATTATTAATCTGCTAATTCTGTCAGTTGATGAAAGAAAAATGCTTGATCTCACCTGAGAGTTTCCAGTGTACAGCGTGGACTCTTCAGTCCTTCAGACAGAAGCTTCACGCCTGAATCCTTCAGGTTGATGTTACTCAGGTCCAGCTGTCTCAGATTAGAGGTCTGAGAGCTGAGACCTGAGGCCAGAGCTTCACAGCTTCTCTCTGACAGGTCACAGTGACTCAGTCTGAAAAATAACAGATAAACAATTACAAAAATAAAACACTTATGTTGAAGCGTAATGAGATACTATTATATTTAGCAATATTTCATCTTGTTTTTGTCAAGAAACTGAGCACTGATGCAGAGCAACATGTGGAGAGAATCAGAGGAGAAGAAGTGAAGAGAGAACAGCAGTAAAACAACACTGAATTGTTCAGTGTGCTTTTGATATCAACAGAATGTGTCAAATTTCTTTATTTTGTATTTGTTTTAGTAGAATTGATGATTATCACTTAGATAACAACCACAGGCCAGGTCTAAATTGCACTTTGGTGACAGTTACACCCAGAAATATTTCAGAAACGTGGACAATTTGTGCTCCATTGTATTCAGTATTGAACAAACCGAGTACCGATGACCACTTAATATTTTTGATATTTTATTTGAGTTGTTCCACCTGATCTGTGTTAACTAAAATAAACATTTAAAAGCTAAAGCTATGATCACATATGTACTTACAGAGCTTTGTTGGAGGCTTTGACCACTGGCAGCAGCCTCAGAAGAGCATTTTTAAAGGCTCATGTTCTCACTTAGATCATTTATTTCTACTTACATTTCATTCTGGGAAAAAGGGAACTATTTTCCCCAAAAATCAGCCCTGGATTAGTAAATCACTCCAACATGTTCTCAGGCAGAAGAAGCTGTCTTGTTATGAGGGAGAGAAGAAAAGTAAGTAAGTAAAACTTTATTTATATAGCACGTTTCAAGATAAAAATCACAAAGTGCTTCACAGAAGCTAAAACCTAAAAATAAAAATCAACTAAAAGCAAGTTTAAAAAGATGGGTTTTTAGCTGTTTTTTAAAAGCGACCACTGAGTCCACAGATCTCAGGCTCAAAGGGAGAGAGTTCCACAATCTGGAGGCCACAGTTCCAAAAGCTTTGTCGCCTTTTGTTTTCAGCCTCGTGTGTTGGACAGCAAGCAAGCCCTGGTCACATGACCTCAGGGACCTGCTGGGAATGTATGGATGTAAAAGTTCACTTATATATGTTGGTGCTTGTCCATGCAGGGCCCTGAAAGTCAAGGTCAAAACCTTAAACTGGATCCTGAATTTAATGGGGAGCCAGTGCAGCTGAATCAGCAGGGGTGTGACATGGGAAAACTTGGAGGACTTGGTCAGAAGCTTTGCAGCAGCGTTCTGAACAACTTGCAGACGATCCAAAGAGGCTTTACATAAACAAGTAAACAAAGAATTACAGTAGTCCAGACGAGATGAAACAAATGCATGAATGACAATTTCTAATTCGGAGCGCGATACAATGGGACTCAGCTTAGCAATGTTTCTCAAATGATAAAAACAGGAGCGAACCAAAGATTTTACATGGGCATCCAAAGTCAGAGCTGAGTCAATACTAACACCAAGGCTCCTGATAGACGGTTTTGCAAATGTAGCAAGTGGACCTAAGTTTTCCATAACACCAGGTACAAAATTTTTAGGAGCACAAACAAGAACTTCAGTCTTCTCCTCATTTAGTTGAAGAAAGTTTCCAGCCATCCAACATCTAATGGAGTCTATGCGCTTGTGCAAAATCTGTAGCTTGGAAACATCATGGGGCTTAAAGGAGATGTATACCTGAATATCATCTGCATAGCAGTGATACGAAATGTCCTTAAAAGTGCTTAATAAGTGTTGAAGAGGAAGTAAATACAGTAAGAACAATAAAGGCCCCAAAACTGAACCTTGTGGCACACCATAGGTAAGAAAAGTAGAAGAGGAACTGTACTTAGAGGTAGCCACAGAAAAGGATCGTTCATGCAAATAGGATTCAAACCAGTCCAAAGCAGCCCCTGATATACCCACCCAGTCTCTCAGCCTATCTAGCAGAATATGATGGTCCACAGTATCAAAGGCGGAGGTCAGGTCCAACATCAACAGAACGGAGCATTCTCCTGCATCACATCTCATCAAAATGTCGTTGGAGACTCTAAGAAGTGTAGTTTCAGTAGAATGAGCTCTACGAAAGCCAGATTGGAATTTATCCAGAATGCTGTATTCATCTAGAACAGCTATAAGCTGCTTAGCCACAACCTTTTCTAAAATCTTAGCAATGAACGGTAATTTTGAAATCGGTCTGTAGCTACTGAGAAGAGAAGCATCAAGCTTAGGTTTTTTTAACAGTGGGTGAATAACAGCATTCTTACAATAAACAGGGACCTGACCAGAAACCAGTGAGGTATTGATAATTGTGAGCACACAGGGACCAATAGACTGAAAGACATTTTTAAACAAAGATCCAGGTAAAATATCAAGAGAGCAGGAGGATGCTTTCATTGAATTAACTAACTTGACCAGCTCAGGTAAGGACGCAGGTAAAAATCTTTCTAACATTACAGGCCTAGCTTGAGTTGGATCAGACAAGAGAGACACAGAAGGAGAGATATTGTTCCTCACGTTACTGACTTTTTCAACGAAGAAAGAAAGAAATTTTTCACAATCTTCATTTGATGAAATTGGGACAGCAGGTGGAGCAGGTGCAACAATATCACTAACGGTGTTGATTAGTACCTTAGGGTTACCTCTGCTCTTAGACACTAAGTCTGAGAAATAGGCCGCCCTCGCATCTCGAACTGAAGTGTTAAAAGAGACTAAAAGGTCCTTTAAATGAAGGAGATGGACATGCAAACGCGTTTTCCTCCATAAACGCTCAACCTTACGGCAGCAACGCTTTAAGAAGTAAATGCTGTCATTTAACCAGGGAGACGACTTTGAAACCGGAGCTAGTCTAACTTTGACAGGACAAACATTGTCTAAAATACAAAGACAATGATTATTAAAAAGATTTGTTAAAAAATGAACATCGTTATAAGGAGATAAAACTAAATTAAAGGCATCGGAAAATTTAACAGCACTAGAGGAAGTTAAGATGCGAGAGCTAACCACATGTCGAATAGGAGAGAGGGACAAATGGAAAGACAGATTAAAAAGAATACAATGATGATCCGAAATAAAAATGTCCTCAGTACAAATAAAATCAATGTTTAAACCTAAAGTAAAAACAAGGTCCAGTGTGTGTCCTTTGGTGTGTGTGGGACCAGACACATGCTGAGTAAAATGAAAAGAATCCATGACGCTAAGGAAACCTCTGGCAAAGAGAAAACAGAAAAGCAGCTAAAATCAGATGTAAAAGTAAAGCAGAGCATGAGCTGAATAAAGGACACTCAAGGCTGGCTTGGAAAGGAATGAAGTCCATGGTGGGGATGCAGAACAAGGAGCAAAGATGAATGTGATGCTGAATCACCAGAAGACTTGGACTCATTTGATTCCAGCTTTTTTTTATTTTTTTTTTATTGACATTTTAGAATCACTATACAATACCATCAACTTCAGCTTTCTTTCAGTACATTTTTTTTTTAAATTTTTTTCTATATTTAAACAACTAAAATATCCATACAATAAGAATGAAAGAAGAAGAAGAAAAGAAAAAGAAGCAAAACAGGAAACAACAAACAACATAAATAAAAAATACATAAGGAAAAAGAAAAAGGAAAGAAAAATAAATAAATAAATATAGGGAGTGTGTTTTTGTTTCCATTAATGTAACTAATTTTTCCTCTAGTCTTCTAGTAGTTAACAAAGTCAAAATCTAATGCAAAAGCAAAAACTGGCCTGTGTTTTCTAATGTAGTCCATCCATTTCTTCCATCGTGATACAAACAGGTCCCTCTTGTAGTTCACATCTGCTGTCATTTTCTCCATTCTGTAAATGTCCAGTGTGATGTTCATCCACGTGTTCATAGTTGGGCTCTCTGAAGAAAGACATTTTTTTGTGATGGCTTTTTTGCCTGCTGCCAGTAAAATATTAAACAAGTATTTATCGTTCTTTGTCCATCCTGCTGGCATAAGTCCAAAACATAGAGTTTTACTTTCCAAAAGTAAATATCTTCCAAATGTCTCGTGTATCGCTGCATGTATTCCCTTCCAATAAGTTTTAATAACATGACAGTCCCAGAAAATATGATAGTGATTTGCATTTGTATTTCCACAATTTCTCCAGCAAGCGGGAGGGTTACCTTCATAGTGAGATTTTTGGAGAGGTGTAATAAAATATCTTATCAGGCATTTCCACCCAAATTCCCTCCAGCTCTGTGAGCTGCTACATTTCCATTGATATGCCCATATTGTTGTCCACTCTTCCTCCTTTATCTCTATTCCTCCCTCCATTTTCCATTTTGTTTTGATATACAAGGTTGAGTGTAATTTCATATTTGTTAATCCTTTATAGAGGTCACCTATAATACCTCTATTTTTATTTGAACTGCCCTTTTAAATACATCTAGCAGCTGTTTACTCAATTCAGCCTTAGCTTTTATCGTTTTATTGACAAAATGCCTCATCTGTAGACATCTATAAAAATCCTGTGTTTCTAATGAATATTTGTCTTTCATTTTATCAAAACTAATTAGTCTGCCTTCCTCCATTACCATACATAAAGCTGTTAATCCTTTATATGTCCAATCTTTGAATCTGGTGTCCAATTTATTTGGAGCAAAATGTGTGTCATATGCACACCACTTAAGAACTGCTATATCCTCTTCTAGTTTCTATTCTTTTATTACTGTTTCCCAAATTTTAAAAGTCAACTTGATCCATGGATTTTCAATAGTTTTTATTAAATTTTGCAAGCTTCTGTCTGCTATAATAGCTTATATGGGGATGGAGGTCAGACTCTCCTCAATAACTTTCCATTGAGCGTCATATGAAGGATTACATCAGCATATCATAGGCCTTAATTGTGCTGCCCAATAATATTCCCTAAGAGAAGGTAAGCCCCACCCCCTTTTCCTTTGTTAAGTTGTAGGGTTTTAAATCTAATTCGGGGCCTTTTTCCTTGCCATATGTATCTTGACAAAATTTTATCCCATTCATTAAACTGTTTCTGGTTAATTTCTATTGGTAATGTTTGAAATAAATATAATAATTTAGGAAGAATATTAATTTTAATTGAGTCTATTCTAAAATATAAACTTAAATATGGAATTAGATCAGAATCAGAAGACCCTTATGAAAAGGATATCGAGGGAACAGTTTACCCTGCCCGGGATAGGGTTACCGGGGCCCCGCCCTGGAGCCAGGCCCGGGGAGGGTGCCCGAGGGCGAGCGTCTGGTGGCCGGGCCTTAGTCCATGGGGCCCGGCCGGGCACAGCCCGAAGAGGAGACATGGGCCCATCCTCCGGCAGGCCCACCACCCGCAGGAGGCGCCATAGGGGTCGGGTGCATTGTGTGCCGGGTGGCGGCCAGGAGCGGAAGCCCTGGCGGACTGACCCCCGGCTGCCAAGACTGGCAATTGGGACATGGAATGTCACCTCTCTGGTGGGGAAGGAGCCTGAGTTAGTGCGTGAGGTTGAGAGGTACCGGCTAGATATAGTCGGGCTCACCTCTACGCATGGCTTGGGCTCTGGAACCAGTCTCCTGGAGAGGGGCTGGACTCTGTCTCAGTCTGGAGTTGCCCCTGGTGAGAGGCGGCGGGCTGGGGTGGGTATTCTAATATCCCCTCGGCTTGCTGCCGGTACGTTGGGGTTTTTCCCGGTGGACGAGAGGTTTTGTTCCCTGCGCCTTAGGGTCGGGGAACGGGTCCTGACTGTCATCTGCGCTTATGCGCCGAGTGGCAGTTCAGAGTACCCAGCCTTCTTAGAGTCCCTGGGGGGGGTGCTGGAAGGTGCTCCACCTGGAGACTCTGTTGTCCTGCTGGGAGACTTAAATGCTCACGTGGGTAATGACAGCAAGACCTGGAGGGGCGTGATTGGGAGGAACGGCCTCCCTGATCTGAACCCGAGCGGTGCTTTGTTATTGGACTTCTGTGCTAATCACAGTTTGGCCATAACGAACACCCTGTTCGAACATAAGAGTGTCCATAAGTGCACGTGGCACCAGGACGCTCTAGGCCGTAGGTCGATGATCGATTTTGTAATCGTATCACCAGACTTGCGACCATATGTTCTGGACACTCAGGTAAAGAGAGGGGCTGAGCTGTCAACTGATCACCACCTGGTGGTGAGTTGGATCAGGTGGCGGGGGAGGACGCTGGACAGACCTGGTGCACCTAAACGCATAGTGAGGGTGTGCTGGGAACGTCTAGCAGAGGCCCCAGTCCGCGAGATCTTCAACGCACACCTCCGGCAGAGCTTCAACAGCATTCCGAGGGAGACTGGGGACATTGAGTCCGAATGGACCATGTTCAGCGTCTCCATTGCCGAAGCTGCTGCATTGAGCTGCGGCCGCAAGGTGGTTGGTGCCTGCCGTGGTGGTAATCCCCGAACCAAATGGTGGACACCAGAGGTGAAGGGAGCCAACAGGCTGAAGAAGGAGTCCTATCGGGCTTGGTTAGCCTGTGGGACTCCGGAGGCAGCCGACAGGTATCGACAGGCCAAGCGGAATGCGGCTCGGGCAGTGGCTGAAGCAAAAACTCGGGTGTGGGAGGAGTTCGGAGAGGCCATGGAAAAAGACTTTCGGACTGCCTCGAAGAGATTCTGGCAAACCGTCAGGCGTCTCAGGAGGGGAAAGCGGTGCTCTACCTGCACTGTGTATAGTGCTGGCGGAGCGCTGCTGACGTCGACTGAGAAAATTGTCAGGCGGTGGAAGGAATACTTCGAGGACCTCCTTAATCCCACTGACATGTCTTCCAAGGAGGAAGCAGAGTCTGGGGATGAGGGGAATGACCCACCAATTTCCGGGGGTCACTGAGGCAGTTAAACAGCTCCTTGGTGGCAGAGCCCCTGGTGTTGATGAGGTCCGCCCCGAGTTCCTGAAGGCTCTGGACGTTGTAGGGCTGTCCTGGTTGACACGCCTCTGCAATGTTGCGTGGAGATCAGGGGCAGTACCTGTGGACTGGCAGACCGGGGTGGTGGTCCCCATCTTTAAGAAGGGGGACCGGAGGGTGTGTTCCAACTACAGGGGGATCACACTCCTCAGCCTCCCTGGGAAAGTCTATGCCAGGGTGCTGGAAAGGAGAGTTCGTCCGCTAGTCGAACCTCGGATACAGGAGGAATAATGCGGTTTTTGTCCTGGTCGTGGAACACTGGACCAGCTCTTTATCCTCTCGAGGATACTTGAGGGTGCATGGGAGTTTGCCCAACCAGTCTACATGTGTTTTGTGGACTTGCAGAAGGCATTCGACCGTGTCCCTCGGGGTGTCCTGTGGGAGGTGTTGCGGGAGTATGGGGTGTCTGGCCCATTGCTACGGACCATTCAATCCCTATACAACCGTTGCAAGAGCTTGGTTCGCATTGCCGGCAATAAGTCGGACTCGTTCCCGGTGGGTGATGGGCTCCGCCAGGGCTGCCCTTTGTCTCCGGTTCTGTTCATAATTTTTATGGACAGGATTTCTAGGCGCAGCCAAGTGGCGGAGGGCTTTCGCTTTGGTGGCCTCAGAATCTCATCTCTGATTTTTGCGGATGATGTGGTTCTGTTGGCTTCATCGGGTGAGGGCCTCCAGCTCGCACTGGAACGGTTCGCAGCCGAGTGTGAAGCAGCGGGAATGAGGATCAGCACCTCCAAATCTGAGGCCATGGTTCTCAGCCGGAAAAGGGTGGAGTGCCCACTCCGGGTCGGGGATGAGTTCCTGTCCCAAGTGGAGGAGTTCAAGTATCTCGGGGTCTTGTTCGCGAGTGATGGGAGAAGGGAGCCGGAGATCGACAGACGGATTGGGGCTGCAGCTGCAGTAATGCGGACGCTGCACCGGTCCGTCGTGGTGAAGAGGGAGCTGAGTGTAAAAGCGAAGCTCTCAATTTACCGGTCGATCTACGTCCCTACCCTCACCTATGGCCACGAGCTGTGGGTAGTGACCGAAAGAACGAGATCGCGGATACAAGCGGCAGAAATGAGCTTCCTCCGAAGGGTGGCTGGCCTCTCCCTTAGAGATAGGGTGAGAAGTTCAGCCATCCGGGAGGGGCTCAGAGTAGAGCAGCTGCTGCTCCACATCGAAAGGAGCCAGCTGAGGTGGTTCGGGCATCTGACAAGGATGCCCCCTGGGCGCCTCCTGGGTGAGGTGTTCCAGGCATGTCCCACCGGGAGGAGGCCCCGGGCAGACCCAGGACACGCTGGAGAGATTATATCTCTCGGCTGGCCTGGGAACGCCTTGGTATTCCCCCGGATAAGCTGGAGGAGGTGGCTGGGGAGAGGGAGGTCTGGGCCTCTTTGCTCAGGCTGCTGCCCCCACGACCCGGCCTCGGATAAAGCGGATGAAGATGGATGGATGGATGGAATTAGATTCCATCTCGCTATATGTTCCTTAATTTTTTTCTGTATTGGTAAATAATTTCGTTCTAATAGTTCTGTAAGATCCTTAGGTATTATGACTCCTAGATATTTAAAGTACTCTGTTTGCCATGCTAATTGATACTTATACTTACTTAAGCAATTGTGTTTTACTCATATTAACCCTATATCCAGATGGTCGACCAAAGTATTCAAATGATTGCATTAATTTAGGTAAAGAGTTTGATGGTTGACCCAAAAATATTAAAATATCATCTGCATAGCAGGCTAATTTATGCTCCTTTTCATGGATATTAATACCTTCTACTTCTTTATTTTGTCTTATATATTGAGGCAATGGTTCCAGATATAACGCAAATAATAATGTAGGGTGGCTGTAGCTCAGGTGGCAGAGCAGGTCAGCCACTAATCAGAAGGTCGGTGGTTCGATCCCAGGCTGCACCCTGGCTCCATGCCAAATATCCTTGGGCAAGATACTAACCCCGTGTTTGCCTACTGGTGGTGGTCAGAGGGCCCGGTGGCGCCTGTGTCCGGCAGCCTCGCCTCTGTCAGTGTGCCCCAGGGCAGCTGTGGCTACAATGTAGCTTGCTATCGCCAGTGTGTGAATGTGTGTGTGAATGGGTGAATGACTGAATGTAGTGTAAAGCGCTTTGGGGTCCTATGGACTAGAAAAGCGCTATACAAATGCAGGCCATTTACCATTTAAATGTCATTTCAAGTTTAACATGTTTGTAAGCTTGTTTTCATACCATACAGAAATGAACAGAAACCCAATGTGATTTAGAAAATGGACAGCTGTATTCCAATTTGTAGTAAAGGTTTACCAGTATGGTCCAGTGATATATTGTGTTGTGGGAATTAAGCAAATGCTGTAAAGGCATGCAAAATCTACCATTTCCAACTTACACTTACCACCCTCGTCAGAGTAACGCTGTGCAGAAATGAGCAGCTGATCCAATTCTGTACTCTGAGACAGATTTTTGCAGTCTTTGATGATCCTTGGCTTGAAGAATGTTGGCCACTTTGCAAAGAACTTTGCAGACACTTCCTCCCCAACAAACAGCATTGTGAAGTCTTGGTCAATCTTAAACACAAAGTGTAACAACAGAAACAACACTTTAACAAGAAAACAAACAAAGGAACCACAAAGCGGTCATTAAATCATTTTATGCCTTACCAAGCCAGGTGTATCCAGAAATCTTGGGAAAAGGTCCAGGACAGCAGAAGCTGTGGCAGGTTCTTGAACCAGTTTTTGCCTATGTTGAAATGTCACCTTCATGTTGTCTTTGACACGTTTCATGTCAGTTGAGTACCTCTTCCTTGCATTTATCACCTGACAACGGCCTCACATTTGAACACAAGTTGCGAAGAGTCTTGGGGCTGTCTTGAAAAGCTGACTTTGATTACTTCATCTCTTCTCAGGAACCAGCATATCACCACCTTCCAAGAGTAAAATAAGGTCCAGCATATAACACCATTTCTTTGCAAAATATCTAGCATGTCTAGTCCCTTTAGACTGAGCTTAAATTAATTTTGTTAAGAAAAAACATCCTTGGTCCATTTTTAAGTAGTACAAGCTGTGTAACATGACTGCAATACAGTATTCTCTCAACTATCACAGGGGTTAGTAGGAACCATATTTCTATTTTATTATTTTTATATATTTTACGCCATAAAACCCCTCCCCACTCTCTAACAAACCCTAATATAACCCTGTTATTCATTTTTAGACTAGAAAATGCTTAATGTACCACAAACAAATGTAAATCTAAAAAAAAAGAAAAATACCTACTGGCTACAGAAATGCGCACTATGATGAAATTCCCATAATTTACAAGATGTAGGGGCCATTATAGTGTAATGTAACTCCCAGGTTACCCTTAAGCATCCTAGTTCACCTAAGGAAGGGTCTCAAACTTAAATGAGCTGTCATCTCATTGGAGGGCTACTTCAAAAAAACAGAAACCACAAAGAAAACACCCACAAATATTCCTGACAATGTAGCGTTTGGTTTGTTCGTTTTTAAATTTCAAATATTGTATCACAAGACAAAACTGCAAATATGAACGCATTCCCCCCCCTCACTCTTAACTAACCGATGCCTTTAATTGAACTACCAAATGAACACAATGGTCCTCTCTTTCTGGTCAGACACTTTGCAGCACTTCTGCTTTAATTGTGTTCATATTTAACAAAATAAAAATGCAGAAATAAGTGTTCACATTAGTTTTTGACTCTCGCTGAACTAACAAAGCCAATCAAACCACCTGTTTGTACTCTCTTGTTACCTCGGCCAGGTCCGCGGCTCTGAACCGTGGTAATGACACCTCTGGCTAATACGTCGGGTTGTCGGGCTTGTAGCTTTACTGTCAGCGAACACAGTGTACAGTCGAGTCTTAACAGCTTTCTTACAACCAGGCACTCATTTTGGCGGCAGTGGTTATTATTATATTTACATGCTTTCTTCTTCCATTTCTCCTCGGTAACAGCTCCTACTTTCTCCCTCTCTCGCGCTCAAACACACAACGGGAGGGGCAGTTCCACGTTCTCCCCGCAGCACGGACTACACTACCCATGAGGGCCCGTAACACTCTGCCCTTATTGCCTTCATATTAAATCATTTTTGGCTAATGACAAAAAAAAGTCACTTTAAGGGCCAAATTGCATTATACTTCTTCACCTCACCTGACCTGACGTGGGCCGTAAGTGGCCTCTGGGCCGCGAGTTTGAGACCACTGACCCTAAGGCTTTAGCAGTTTAATTCGAAAATAAATAAAAGGCATTTAATAAAAACTGTGACATATATTAACAAGTAATATTCATTACAGTCTGCCAACAGCCAGATTATGCTAAATGAATATTAGGAAAGTAACTGGTACTTTGCAGAGTTCTAGCTAGCAGTAGCCCAGCTTAACAAAAACAGTTAAAATTCAAATATGACACTTAAAGATGATGTATTTTGATATAAATAATATTTTTTTACTAGTTATCATGTTACCTGCTCTAACATCAATCTAAAACTTAATATTTAACCGAATAAAACTTACCGCAGCAGCAAGAAAAAGTGGCGACCGAAGATTCTGGAATGCGGAGCTCCACAGGAAATGAAGGTGTGGTCTAATTTAACACCCACAGTGTTAAAATGCAGTAACGACTAAAATCCACACTAACACTTTTCAGGAATCAACTCCCGATGTGTTATTTTAACTCGATTAAGTGTTGAACTAACTCGGAACTCTGTTGAATTCTGCTAACACTGAAAAATCAACACTGGCATTTTTGCTGTGTGGCCACAGTGCAACCCACAATGTGTAACTGACACTATTATATTGCATTATGTCACATTGTTACATCTTTTTAAAAGCTATTTGTGGCCTTGATTTTGGGAGCTTCAATTGTCTGACTACAGCTACCACACAGTGGTCACTGATATCATTTGCGAAAACCCCAGTGTGAGAATATTTATACGGCATATTAGTTAAAAATAAATCAATAAGTGATGACTTTTCTGGGCATTTAAGATTTGGACGAGATGTGCTGTAAATTAGTTGTGTGAGATTATATGAATCACACATGGATTTAAAACTGTCTGAGGCAGAGGACAACCAGTCCCAGTTGAAATCTCCGGCCAGCACAATTCCATTAAAATCTAAAGTAGATAGTTTTTCACTAAGTGAAACTAAAGCCTCACTACTAGCAGAGGGGGGTCTATAACAGCCCACAATGGTAATAAAATAGCCCTTGAAAAGTTGGAGCTTGAGGGCAAGAAGTTCAAACTGTTTACGAACAGGTACCGATGAATCGACAGTAACATGGAATTTGCTTTTTACATAAATTGCAACACCGCCACCCTTTCTGGGGCAGTCGCAACGGAAAAGATTATAGCCCATTATTGCAATGTCTTTGTCAATAATTGATTTAGTAAGCCAGGTTTCTGATAATATAAGAATATCAGTATCTAACTTTCATCCAAATTTTCACAAAATCAAGTTTGGGAAGAAGACTTCTGACATGTAAATGAGTGATACCAAGACCTGTTCGAGTTTTAAAATCACAAGGAGTACTTAAGAATTTGCAATCTGGACCAGGATTAGGTTGCACATTTCCAGATAAAAGAAGCAGAAGAACAACAAAACATTTTCTTTTCACAGATTTTTTTTGTAGGATTACAGACTGATTTCTCTTAGTTCCCAATCTCTTTGGGGGGGGGGGGGGGGGGGGGGGGGGGGGGAATGGGAAATAAACCAGTAATATGGAATGAATAAATCAGTTAAATCAGTTGAAATGAGATCTCTACTGATAATCACGTTTGAGAAGATTCTAAAAGATGTAAAATCCCACCTTGTTCCCTTTGAGAGGAGTAAGAAGTATGGTGTCTCTTGCTCCACAGACTGTTCCTGCACCTCATGTAGACAAAAAGTGGTCTTCATTACATGGTGGTTCTGGGAATACAGGGAGTGCAGAGTTATTAGGCAAATAAGTATTTTGTCCACATCATCCTCTTCATGCATGTTGTCCTACTCCAAGCTGTATAGGCTCGAAAGCCTACTACCAATTAAGCATATTAGGTGATGTGCATCTCTGTAATGAGAAGGGGTGTGGTCTAATGACATCAACACCCTATATCAGGTGTGCATAATTATTAGGCAACGTCCTTTCCTTTGGCAAAATGGGTCAAAAGAAGGACTTGACAGGCTCAGAAAAGTCAAAAATAGTGAGATATCTTGCAGAGGGATGCAGCAGTCTCAAAATTGCAAAGCTTCTGAAGCGTGATCATCGAACAATCAAGCGCTTCATTCAAAATAGTCAACAGGGTCGCAAGAAGCGTGTGGAAAAACCAAGGCGCAAAATAACTGCCCATGAACTGAGAAAAGTCAAGCGTGCAGCTGCCAAGATGCCACTTGCCACCAGTTTGGCCATATTTCAGAGCTGCAACATCACTGGAGTGCCCAAAAGCACAAGGTGTGCAATACTCAGAGACATGGCCAAGGTAAGAAAGGCTGAAAGACGACCACCACTGAACAAGACACACAAGCTGAAACGTCAAGACTGGGCCAAGAAATATCTCAAGACTGGTTTTTCTAAGGTTTTATGGACTGATGAAATGAGAGTGAGTCTTGATGGGCCAGATGGATGGGCCCGTGGCTGGATTGGTAAAGGGCAGAGAGCTCCAGTCCGACTCAGACGCCAGCAAGGTGGAGGTGGAGTACTGGTTTGGGCTGGTATCATCAAAGATGAGCTTGTGGGGCCTTTTCGGGTTGAGGATGGAGTCAAGCTCAACTCCCAGTCCTACTGCCAGTTTCTGGAAGACACCTTCTTCAAGCAGTGGTACAGGAAGAAGTCTGCATCCTTCAAGAAAAACATGATTTTCATGCAGGACAATGCTCCATCACACGCGTCCAAGTACTCCACAGCGTGGCTGGTAAGAAAGGGTATAAAAGAAGAAAACTAATGACATGGCCTCCTTGTTCACCTGATCTGAACCCCATTGAGAACCTGTGGTCCATCATCAAATGTGAGATTTACAAGGAGGGAAAACAGTACACCTCTCTGAACAGTGTCTGGGAGGCTGTGGTTGCTGCTGCACGCAATGTTGATGGTGAACAGATCAAAACACTGACAGAATCCATGGATGGCAGGCTTTTGAGTGTCCTTGCAAAGAAAGGTGGCTATATTGGTCGCTGATTTGTTTTTGTTTTGTTTTTGAATGTCAGAAATGTATTTTTTTTTTTTTTTTTTTGTCCCGTTTGGATCTATAGCCGTCAGAATTGTTGTCTTAAGGCCAAGAAAGATGCCAAGCGGATTTATTTTACCAAGTGGATCATCATGGCCTTGCCATATTGGTCCATTTGATTGACCTTTATTATAATTATGAATTTATTTTATTTTCAGTTGCTACAAACGGGACAGACATGACTGGGGGATAGGACAGGGAGAAAGAATGAAAGAAAGAGAGGGAGCGAAAGAAAACCAAAGGGGAGAAGAGACGGTGAGAAGGGGGGAAGAAAGAAAAAAAAAACACAAACAAAAAAAACAAAAAACACCTGGATCACCTGTATGGAGAAAAAACAAACAGAGGAGACAGCAAACAACAAAGAGCAACATAATAAAAAAAAAAAAAAGCACCATCACAATAAACTAGCTAGCCATAGATATCAATAGTTACTAAATAATAACCGATATTGTGCAGCACGCAAGATAGACAGCGCACAGTGTGCTTTGAGGCAGCAGCCAAGAAAGCTGTAGTCCGCGTCTGTGAATACCCGTGTGTACACCTGTGTGCACACCTGTGTGGATCAGCATGCTTGCATTCCAAAGGTTTCTCCATGTAATGATCTGCTAGGGAGTGTGGGGAGCCACAGCCCTGTCCTCTATGGTATGAAGCAGGTATGGAGGAGATCAAAACTCCAGACATCCAGAGGCCCCCAGAACGCAAGAGACCAAGGAAGACCCACAGAGGGGCAGCCGCGCCACTGTCCCAGAAAGAGCTGAGGAGAGTCCCAGATGAGGGCTCATTCAGCAGCCGCGGAGCAGAAGCCAGGGGGAGTTGCAGTGACGCGCCCGTGAGCTCCGCCGCCAGCCAGCCGTGCCTGAGTGACCGAGCCCCAGGCCGAGAGGCCGGGGGCACCCCACCTCCGAAGTGGCCCGAGCGAGCCCCAGGCTCCAGGCCCCGATAAGCGGCCGCCAAGGAGTGAGCCGGTGTGTACCTGGACGCCCACCCCCAGACACAAAGAACCACCAACGCACCGATGTCTGAGGGAGTCCGCCACTGGCAGGGGAAGTGGTGGTGGGGGGAGATAGGCCTCCAAACCTTGGAGGGCCTGAGATGTCCCCAGAGAGGTGGCGCCTGACACCCAACCTGACATATAGACACAGACATACAGGCACACACAGATACAAACATCCATTCCCACCCTCATGCTCTCATATGCACTTACTCCACACTCAACCAACGTGGAGACAGACATAAAGAGACGCTGTACACACGATCACACTCCCCAAGCGTACTCTACAAACCGGGTCTAGGTACCCTTGCCCCTGGAGGGGGGAACTGCACCCAGACCCAGGTGGTGTTACCCTTTTCCCTGCGGTGGGGAGAGGCAGACCGCCCCGACTCCGCAGCAGCAGGGAGGCCCCACACTCCAGACCGCAGTCGGACGGCCAACTCCTCCTCCTAGCCCCCCCGCTCCAGCAGGCCGCAGAGAACGGGGGTGAGAGAAGACTCCAAACCTCCCTCCACCCGCTAATTGTAGTGTTGATGAATGTGTGTTCTAAGGTGCAATTAAAAATGTATATTGGTGAATGTGGAGATGTTATATTGGTGTCACTGGTAAAAATAAATAATTGAAATGGGTATATATTTGTTTTTTGTTAAGTTGCCTAATAATTATGCACAGTAATAGTCACCTGCACACACAGATATCCCCCTAAAATAGCTCAAACTAAAAACAAACTAAAAACTACTTCCAAAAACATTCAGCTTTGATAGTAATGAGTTTTTTGGGTTCATTGAGAACATGTTTGTTGTTCAATAATAAAATTTCTCAAAAATACAACTTGCCTAATAATTCTGCACTCCCTATATACCAGGGCCAGTTGGCGAAACAGACCATCGTCTGCCGACGGGCTGTAGTGACCTTCTTGCTCGTGGGAGGCTGAGTCATCAAAAGGGTAACTGGCAACCACAGTGCCACCATGCAGGCCCCCCGACAGCACAAATCTAATGTCTCTGTAAAGCACTTTGAACCACCTTGTTGTTGAATTGTGCTATACAAATAAACTTGCCTTGCCTAGACTTGCCTAGACTTATCGAACTGGTCAGGAAAGCCTCTGTTGTGCCCTTAAACAGGGGAAATAGTGAGGAGAGGTGAAAGAACGGCACAGACACGCAGCTCTCACTCTCACTCGTCTGTATTGAGTTTCAGAAGCAATACAACCAAAACAATATTCTTATGGATGCACTCAGTCTCAGGACAACTGTATCCAAACTAAGTCACTATTGTTCGCTGCATTAGCTGATGAGAATACTTTAGATAACATGAACTGTAGCATTAGACAAAAACATATTTTTAACTCGCACATGTTAGCTGACACAGTCACTAACTTTCCACAGCAATGAAATAATACTTTAAGTACTGCATGTCTTTCAGTAGTTAACTTATACAGATAGTAACAGAAAAATCTTCACACAATATGGCGGAGTAATAGCGAAAACTAGCATACGCAGCAACAGAGTTTAACTGGAACTTCTCAGCAAAATAGTCTGCAATTCACATCTTCCGCTACAATGAACAATGATGACAATGTAATAATCAACAGTAACACACATTTTTACAGATTTGTGCATGACAGTTACCTTAAACAGGGGAAATAGTGAGGAGAGGTGAAAGAAAGGCACAGACACGCAGCTCTCACTCTCACTCGTCTGTATTGAGTGAAGGAGGAAGCGCGCGAACCCACCTACTGGAGCCCTGAGGCATTAACAATGGATCGACGCACAATCAACCCAGGCAAAACTTTCACTACTTATCTCCCTCTATATTCCCACGGCATATTCTATTTGAAAACAGTCAAAGCAACAAATAAAACATTAATAAGGGCATGACATGAAATGTAAGGAACAGAGATGTACAACTTCAAAACTAATCAAATTTATGATCCACCACACCTCCGCTTAGGTCCTTATTTTTGGCGTTATTTCGACCGCTGTGATCACCACTGCAGTCCCCCTCTGTGGACCTCTCAAAGCCGTCGGGACTCATGCCGGGCACGATGCAAACATCCGTGCCGTTAACCAGTTCAGTGATGCGCTCTTCCTCCCCGTATCTGGCCAGCAGGCAAACCAGCACCTGTCTGGACACGGCCTCGTTGCCGTGCATGTTCCCAACGTATCCAAATTTAGGTTTCCCCAGTGACTTTCTGTCGGGGTCCCTGGCGATCCGCATCACCCACAGCTGCCTGCCCTCCACGGACTGCCCCACAGTCGACAGGCCAGCCACGTGAGGGTATTTCTGGGCTAACGACTGCAAACGTTTAGCTAGTTTTATCATAGTTGTAGTATATGTCGCAAGCCTCCACCGCTTCCTCCGTAGAGGCTTGGGCGCTTCGTGTGCCGAGCAGTCCGTCTTTGCCAAGAGAGACGACAAAAAGGAAAAGAAAGGCAAAAAGTGACACCCGTAGTTTAGCGTCATCGAGACACGTTCCCAGTCAGCCACCATGTTGACCTGTCTTCTGAGCCAGTGTTGTGTCCCCTCCTTGTGGGACAGTTTGAGGTTTCATCTACCTTCTTGGCTGGGTGTTATATTGACAATCCGAATTGTGATCTCGAGATGCTGTGGAAGAAAGACGGAGATTAATAACAGATATGATTCAATGCAGAGAGGTCTATTAACACATAGTGAGTGAGAAAGGTGACTGGAAAGGAAAAACTCAATGCATCATGGGAATCCCCCGGCAGCCTACATCTATTGCAGCATAACTAAGGGAGGATTCAGGGTCACCTGGTCCAGCCCTAACTATATGCTTTAGCAAAAAGGAAAGTTTGAAGCCTAATCTTGAAAGTAGAGATAGTGTCTGTCTCCTGAATCCAAACTGGAAGCTGGTTCCACAGAAGAGGGGCCTGAAAACTGAAGGCTCTGCCTCCCATTCTACTTTTAAATACTCTAGGAACAACAAGTAGGCCTGCAGAGCGAGAGCGAAGTGCTCTAATAGGGTGATATGGTACTACAAGGTCATTAAGATAAGATGGGGCCTGATTATTTAAGACCTTGTATGTGAGGAGCAGGATTTTGAATTCTGGATTTAACAGGAAGCCAATGAAGGGAAGCCAACACAGGAGAAATATGCTCTCTCTTTCTAGTCCCTGTCAGGACTCTTGCTGCAGCATTTTGGATTAACTGAAGGCTTTTCATCAAGTTTTTTGGACATCCTAATAATAATATTAAACCCCCCAAAATATGACTATCCAGAGTTGGGACCAGGAAGCAGAGCTGCAGTCTTACACGCAGCTTCTCTCCTCCTGCTACCCCCCCAAAAACCCATCTCCATAGAGACTGTTTTTTGTCTTTTTGGAAGCTGACACAAACTAAAAACCAGCAACAAACAACTTAAACATAAACAATTACAAAGAAAGAACAATAAAGTATCCACATCTGAACCAAAGAGTAAAACAGTGAAATGTGGATTATTAAATATTAGGTCTCTCTCCTCCAAGTCTCTGTTAGTACATGACTTAATAATTGATCAACAAATCGATTTACTCTGCCTTACAGAAACCTGGTTGCAGCAGGATGATTATGTTAGTTTAAATGAATCAACACCCCTGAGTCATTCTAACTACCAGAAATCTCGAAGCACAGGCCGAGGGGGAGGTGTGGCAGCAATTTTTCACACCAGCCTATTAATTAATGAAAGACCCAGACAGACTTTTAATTCATTTGAAAGCCTGATGCTTAACATTGTCCACCCCAGCTGTGAAACTCAGAAACCAGTCTTACTTGTTATCATCTATCGTCCACCTGGGCCTTACACAGAGTTTCTGTCTGATTTCTCAGACTTTATATCTAATTTAGTTCTGAGCTCAGATAAAATAATTATTGTGGGTGATTTTAACATCCATGTAGATGCTAAAAATGACAGCCTCAACATGGCATTTAATCTGTTATTAGACTCAACTGGCTTCTGTTTCTGTTAAACCCTGTTTAAAATGTGACACATATGTTGTCCGAAAACATTTCCTCTAAATTTGCAAAGTTACTGATTTAAAAAATATATATTTTCGAATTTTTAGTTGCATGTTAAACATATGATAGACTCTTGAGCATATTCGTATAGCTAAATTCACAATGGTATAACCGTGCTAAATAATAGACCGAGTAGATTAGCATTACTATTGTATGTGTATCAGTGGATGGCGTGTACACAAATTCTTGTATTTTGGGATTACTTAGTGCAAAAAAATAAAAATACATCAGCACATTTTAAACAGGGTTTGAATAATCAGCACTGACATACAGACATTTATGCCCTGGGTATAACAGACATGCTTACCTTGTGAAAGGCCCTCGGATTTCTTGGAGCAGAGAAACACTCTGTATTGTTGCTTTTCTCTATTGTATAAGCAGCGCCCGACTGTCAGAAACGCTCTGTGCGGGTAGCAAAGTCGGCTCCAACGCACATTCTGGTGAAAAAATAAAAAGTTAAAACGATATACCTTGCGGCAGTTGTGAAGTGCTGAGGAAAATACTGTGTGTCTTATGGGGTGTTTTTGTGGGGCTACTGTCAGTTGACCTCTGAGATGTAGAGATATATAAATGCCACTTGTTTTGCACATATTCAACTCTGTATATTTTATATATTTTATTATTATTATTATTTTTTTTTTTTTTTTACTATTTAATTTGTAAAAATGTGTATACACACACACACACACACACACACACACACACACACACGTAGGAAAATATTTAGTATACACATCCAGAAATGCATACACTATTATATATTGTACATATATTTATTAGTTTCAGGTTGGCCATTCTTGTATTTTGCTCGTTTGTGTTGTTGTGTTTGCACATCTCTGTTGCTTGTGGGGCTCGCACACAAGAATTTCACTCGCATGTGCTGTGCCAGTGTGCCTGCACATGTGATAAGATAAGATAAGATAAGATAGAACTTTATTAATCCCTCAGGTGGGTTCCTCTGGGAAATTCGACTTCCAAAAAAAGCACAGCAACGACCGAAGTTACAGTTACAGAATTGTTATATATATATATATATACACACACACACACACACACACACACACACACATATATAAATACAGAGACAAATATAAATAAAATATACAAAGGGGATAAATAGAATAAATAGGAATAAAAAATAAAAATACAAGTGAATTGCACATTTCAAGTATTGAGTCTATTGCACTGTTGACTATTTACAAAAAGTATTGCACAAGGTATTGCACAGTGAGGTGAAGAGGCACTACAGCTTAGTTGTTCCCCCCTCCTTTGTCCTCCTGTTTCCCCTCCCTCTCCCCTCCAGAGAGGAGTTAAACAGTCTGATGGCGTGTGGGACAAAGGAGTTTTTAAGTCTGTTAGTTCTTGTCTTGGGGAGAAGCAACCTGTCACTGAACAGACTCTTCTGGTTGTTAATGGCCGTGTGCAGAGGATGCCCAGCATTGTTCATAATGTCCATCAGTTTCTTTAATGTCCTTTTCTCTGCCACTGTCACCAGAGTGTCCAGCTTCATGCCGACCACAGAGCTAGCCCTCCTGATCAGTTTCTCCAGCCTGGATGAGTCCTTCTTTGCTGTGCTGCTCCCCCAGCACACCACAGCATAGAAAAGTACTCCAGCAACCACCGACTGGTAAAACATCCTCAGGAGCTTCCTGCAGATGTTAAAAGACCTCAGCCTCCTGAGGAAGTACAGTCGGCTTTGGGCTTTTTTATACAGGTGCTCTGTGTTGCATGACCAGTCCAGTTTATTGTCCACCCACAGCCCGAGGTACTTGTACTTGTTGACCACCTCCACCTCCTCCCCCTCTATCTGAACCGGCAGTGGACCTTCTCTGGACCTCCCGAAGTCCACAACCAGTTCCTTAGTCTTTGAGGTGTTGAGTTGCAGGTGGTTTGTGTGACTCCATGCGACAAAGTTCCTCACCAGACTTCTGTACTCCTCTTCCTGATCATCCCAGATACACCCCATGATGGCCGTGTCATCTGCAAACTTCTGAATATGGCATAATTCAGAGTTGTAGCAGAAGTCAGAGGTGTACAGGGTGAAGAGAAGGGGGGACAGCACAGTTCCCTGTGGTGCTCCTGTGCTGCTGACCACTGTGTCAGACGTGATGTCCTTCAGCCTGACGTACTGTGGTCTGTCGGTGAGGTAGTCGGAGATCCAAGCCACCAGGCAGGGGTCCACCTCCATCCTGTTCAGTTTTTCCTGAAGCATACAGGGCCGGATGGTATTAAAGGCACTGGAAAAGTCAAGAAACAGGATCCTGACCGTGCCTTTTCCCCCATCCAGGTGTGAGTGGGCTCTGTGTAGGAGGTACAGGATGGCATCCTCCACTCCGACACCCGCCTTGTATGCAAACTGTAGTGGGTCCTGGGCATGTTGTACCTGTGGTCGGAGGAGGTTGAGGAAGAGCCGCTCTAGAGTCTTCATAAGATGTGACGTCAGTGCCACCGGTCGGAAGTCATTCAGCTCATTGGGCCGGTTCTTTTTGGGGACCGGGACGATGCAGGATGTCTTCCATAGGGCGGGCACTCTCCCCAGTCGCAGACTGAGGTTGAAGACTCGTTGTAGCGGCTCCCCAAGTTCAGCAGCACACGCCTTAAGCATCCTAGGACACACCTTGTCTGGGCCTGCTGCCTTTCTGGGGCGAAGCTTCCTCAGTTGCCTCCTGACCTGATCCACTGTGACACTGGGAGATGTTTGGGAGGAGGGGAGGGGGGGAGATGTCTTGCTGCTGATTGGAGGAGGGGGGTGTCATGGTGTCAGGAAGGGGGGGAAGCGAGGGAGGCAGGAGAGTGGGGAGAGGACTCTGTAGTGAAGGTGAAGGTGAGGGTGGGGGGGTTGTGGGCTGGTCAAACCTGTTGAAGAAGTTGTTGAGTTCGTTTGCCTTCTCCACAGTCCCCCCCCCCCTCCCCCCACACTGTGCTTTTCTTGGTGTTGTGGCCTGTGATGGTTTTCACACCATTCCAGACCTCCCTCATATTGTTCCTCTCCAACTTCTGCTCCACCTTCCTCCTGTAGGTGTCCTTTGCTTCCCTCAGGCAGCGTTTCACCTCCCGCTGTGCTGCCTTCATCTCCTCCTTCACTTTGCTCCTGAAAGCCTTCTTCTTCATGTTGAGGACAGCTTTGACTTCCTGTGTTACCCACGGTTTGTTATTAGGATAACACCGTACCGTCTTAGCAGGGGCGACTGTGTCCACACAAAAGTTGAGGTAGTCTGTAAGACAGTGTGTCGCCCCCTCTATGTCCTCACCATGTGGGCTCAGGAGCACATCCCAGTCTGTGGTGTCATAGCAGTCTCTCAGAGCATCCTCCTTTTCTGGGGTCCATCTCCGGATGGAGCGCGTTGTGACAGGCTGCCTTTGGACGAGGGGTGTGTATTGTGGCTGTAGGTAAACCAGGTTGTGGTCTGACTTCCCTAGTGGGGGGAGGGGGGTGGCTCTGTATGCATCTCTCACATTAGCATACAGTAGGTCAATTGTCCTGTTGCTCCTTGTGGGACAATTCACAAACTGGTGAAAAGCAGCCAGAGTAGAATCCAGTGTGGCATGGTTAAAGTCTCCAGATATAATAATGAAAGCCTCGGGGTTTTGTGTCTGATTTGATTTGATTTGATTTGATTTGATTTAGATAAAAGAGCACGATGTAAGGAAGAAAGGGAGCAGGCCTTTGGAGACTCTGTTGGACATGGTTTCTGTTGGCCTCTGACATGATAAGATAAGATAATGGAATTAACTGTTTGTGAAGAAACCCCTTTGGGCTGGGATGCTCTTGATAAGGGAGCCTCTTTTGTTTGCTTCATGCCTTTTTGCAGACTGTTGGGAGCCTAACTGCACCCCCTCTGTCTAACTGTTACAGGGTGTGGCTAGGTGTGAATATGTGTTTTTAAGAAGTGTCACAGTTTATTTCTAAAAGAATACATGTTGTTTGTGGTGCTCTATTTAAAACTGTTGGCCTGTGAAACTTTTAGAAAAGTGAAATGCCCCTAAAGTAGTTAAATCATCTATGTGTAATCATCGAGTCTAACTGTTGCAGACTAGTAGATAATTATAAGACTAGTTGCATTAAAGCCACATTGGAGAAAGAAAGTACAGGTATATCACTACTAATGTCCTTCAAGAAACCTGGAGAACTATTGTTGTAGACTACTACAAACATTGTTCACTTAAACTATTGGACTTGAATAAATGAAATTCCATTTAAAATAAAGTAGTAGTGCATTCTCTCAGTCACATGCTTTCAGACTGTGAGGGTAAGAACAGCATGGATGAGAAAAGTCCATTTTTCTTCAGTATCAATTACTGATGTTTATCAGCACATAGCATTACTTCAGTGGGTACGCTTACAACAGCTTATTAGCAAATGGGATGTTGTGTATTCAGATGACAGTGAAAACTGAAGCAAATAAAGCTGAATGCTTAAATTTGTATCATCAAATTCTGTATTTGGCTTCTGTTCGGGGATACTGTCGATGATTTCCTTTCAACACTCAGCTGAATACATCCACTGGTTTTCAGACAGTCATTTGTGGTTTTTTTAGGCTGGTTTCACACTAATGACTTTATAACACTGTTGGTTGGCTTTACAAATGAAAGATGGTTTTCTGTCAGCAGCTTCACGTGTTTTTTAGTGATTCTTAGTAAGCAACTGTGGATAAAGTCTGAATGTCAGTGTGTGTGCATGTGTGAGAAAGACATGGGGAGTGAGAGACAGATTATCAAGAGGAAATGAGACTGAGAGCTCCCGAATGTGGCTAACTGAACTCAGACTCAGATCATTGCTGATAATACCGTGTACATTATAACATACCATAATAGACCCATTTCTGTAATATACTTACATATCTATACTATTGCTAATATATATTGTAATATATCTATGTCACTAAAGCACTTCTGGATGGATGCAAACTGCATTTCGTTGCCCTGTACCTGTGCATGTGCAATGACAATAAAGTTGAATTCTATTCTATTCTATTCTATTCTATCCTATAATAACGCTGTCTGCTGCTACTATCCGCTGTGTCTCTATTTATTATTTATGAACAGAAACTACTTGTTCCTGTCACTTCAGGTGTGACGGGCTGGGATGACCATATTAGGAACACGGAACCTGCGCACCTGTAAGCTGACGTCATGTGCTGAAAGTACCTGAAAGAGCGCCTTGCAGAGTCGAGTCTCAGTTACAGAAACTACCTTCAGGGGACAACAGGAAGACGCCAAGAAGCGAGTTCAAAGAGGAATATATTTAGGATTCTTTTCGTTTTTGGCTGTGTACTCGAGAGGAATACTAAAAATACGACTTAGACAAATGGCGACCGCATTGTTCGCGGTTTTTGGTGCTTTAATCGTCGTTTTCCAGGTGAGACTTCCTCTTTTGGTTAATATTTTGCCATCGGTGCTCAATTCTCTCACTGTCCCTTCTGCTTAGAGTCGCAAAAAATAAATGTCGGTTAATCCTGTTACTTATTTGATTGAACTGGACAACACCGGGTATCTCACAAGCAGTCTTTCCTTTCTTTTCTTCGCGGAATAATTTCGGCACCTCTTTATGCGTGAAGTAGCCTTCGATTTTAATAAAGAAATACTTTTATCAGCTATGGTACTTGCTGGGACTAGTGGGCCAAACGAACTTGTGGGGGTCTAAAATCCTTATTGTGTGTAGCAGCTTTCTCCGCAGAGCAATCTGCAACAAATATTTAAAAAAAATATGTATTTTAAAAAAGTGTCGAAACCGCAGAACACACGCGGAGGTTTAGGCCGTCTTTCTTTTTCTTTTCATACCCTTCCGCCTCGAAGAGTTCGAGGTTGTGAGCGAGCCTCGCCCTGATTCCGCTCATGACGTTGTCTGCAGGTTAATTTCCAGTTCAGAGTTGTGGTTTCAGCTTTGTTCACTCCAGTCTGTTTCGCTTACACATATCGAGAAGCACTTTTTTAAAAAGATTCATTAATGTAAAAGAGAAAAAGGACTATCATCCAAGTAATATCGTTTTTGGGATTTTAAAATGAAATGAAAAGTCATTTGGCTTACAGGCACACTTTCAATTCATTCATATAATTACACGGAGCGTTAGACACATTTTCATTAGTATTTAAAGTGACAGTTATTTTGTTCTTTATTATTTAGTG
The DNA here is from genome assembly GCF_963969265.1 of Rhamphochromis sp. 'chilingali'. Lineage (NCBI taxonomy): Eukaryota > Metazoa > Chordata > Actinopteri > Cichliformes > Cichlidae > Rhamphochromis > Rhamphochromis sp. 'chilingali'. The sequence goes on along the minus strand of NC_137942.1, from coordinate 34,877,635 downwards.
TTTAAACTGTGTATATTAAGCAGTGCAATGCTTTGCCAAGGCATGGCATTTTCTGAACAACAGCTCAAAGCTGCACGACGTTCAGCTTAAGGAAAAACCTAAAATCCTGACCTTTCAATGCTGAAAACATTTCAAGTTTTTGATTTTTTTTTTTTTTTTTTTTTTAAACGTGTAGTTATTCAGTTTCGAACTCTTATAAGCCTGAAGTCTTATTGTACGTCTAACTGAAACTGTTGCTCCTCTCCTAGGTGTCAGCACTAGAGAGAGCTAACAGGCCAACATGTGTGCCTGGATTTGAGTCAGAGCTGCTAGTTTTCAGAGTGTCCAGGGAACATCTGAGGCCGGGCATGAGGCTGGGCAAAGGTAAGAGCAACCCAGTGTAGGCTCGTACATGGGTGTTTTTAAACGTGTTTTTGATTTGGATGTTAATGTTTTCTGGATGGTGCGTTACTCTTAGTCATAATCTAAATGAAATTGTTTTTGGGTATTTGTTTCTATTGTCTAGTATCATTTCACATTACAGATTTGTTTGTATGAAACTGTCGGAGGGTTTAGATCTGAGTTGCAGCCCTACATGGAATAACTCTGCTGTTGTAAAGGACTCCTCCAGCCCAGATGGCCTTCAGCAGATTAGCTGGGCACATTGTTCTTAGTTGAAACCCAAACATGTCTCAGCCTGCTCTCACTCTGCTTCTGTTACTTTTACCTGCTGGTCAGAGCACTATCCCCGAACCTGTTTTACAGGCTTTGCTATTCAAGTGAAACTCTGAAAAAGGAACTGTTTTCTTTGATTTCAGTTAACTGAAAGGTTTTTAAAAGCTTCTTATAAACAGACTTAAACAGTTTTTGTTTTTTTGTTTTGTTTTAAATGGGCTGTGGTTATGCATGTTTGCTTTAACGTGAATATTTGTTTCTTTATCAATTGTCTCTACTGAATAACTAATTACCCACTTTGATGGGGTTTTTAAGACACAAGCAATTTATGATAATCAGATTAAAACGCTGTGTAAATGTATGTACAGCTTTACCTTGTTTATTTAGGAAAATATTGCAGAAATCTATATCTGGACATCATATGCCAGTTTCTGTCCTTTTTCAATACAATTCAGTAAAATGTCATTAAGAGTAGTTGCCAACAGGGCCCTAGAGTAGGTGCCAAAAGTACTGCAACCTAAAAAACTAAAAATCAAGTTGAGTAGGCACTAATGAGAAAAGGCTGTAGTGAAGCAAACACTTACTCCACAATACTTCTATAAGGAGCAGTGAATAATGGGTAGAATAGCTGGTTCGAAATGATTGATGGTTCCAACCCTACTAAAATATAAACATTGTTTTAGCTTTCTTGGCCTATGGTTATTACAGATGCATTATACTACCTTTTCCTCTTCCAATACTGCTTTACTTTGACTGCATGTCTTGATAGTTTTATATTAATAGGCTGTTTTCTAAGAATGCGTAGGTTTAGACAATTCTATGAATTGTTTTAGTTCAAGTCAAGGCTGTTTATCCCTTCTCTTCTTTCTTGTATCCTAAAAATGAATTACCCATCGCAGAAATTTAACAATGAATGTTAAGTATTAAAGTGAATGAAAGAAATGAAGAATGGATTAACATTACGTTGTCAATATGTAATTTTCATAAGCATGGTCCCCTGAAGGGTGTGGGAAGTGAGGTGTTGTGTAGTTATGTTGTCTTTAATGGAAACCAGAAAAAATCTGTTCTGCACTGGCAATTTTGCTGCTTTTTGAAATGACAACCTGAGGTAAACGCCAAATTTTTATTAATATTTTTACCAATTTAAACCCTCAAAGCGAGATTGATGGTTGTATGAGAATGTGTACTTCAAATAAAAAAAAATTGGCCGTGTGTGTGTAAATGCAGTTTTGACACTTTTGTTAAAAGTAAATAATGTTGATAACCTGACTGAGTGTTGCTACTATCCAGAGCTAAAAACCATTTAGTCATCTTGCAGTCACTTATGCTGCTTTTCTTAAGGAAGAGGGAGTGGTGTCTGTCGCTTTTCTTTGAATACAAAAAACTTGCCAGATTTTTCACTATATGTATCACATTCATAATGATTAACTCTTTTCTATCCTTTCCCAGTGGGCTTCACTGACTGCACAGAGCGCACAGTAATTCTTTTCAGCACTGATGACAGTCACTTTACTGTAAAGGCAGATGGTACATTAACGGTAAGTAGAGTTGACAGACCTGACAGCAAAGTTGGGGTTAGTTTAGAAAAGAAGATATTAAAGTAAGATTTGTGGAGACTTAGTCTAACGAATGTAGCGTATGTTGTATTTCTGCTAAAGGTTTTGTTTTTTATATATTTATTTATTTATTTATTTACCTTCCAGGTAAACAGAGGTTGTTCTTCATAAAGGACACCAGAACTTCTTCATCCACTCCTGGGACTCTCATGGTCACAAAACAACAGTTCCAGTCAGTGTCGTTCACCCTGAGCATCACCGTGGAAAGCACCACCATGGAGCCCACACAAACTTCAACATTCAGCATCACAGTACTGAAATGGACTCTATTAACAACACAGAGGTAGGTTTAGAGACACTGTTTAATGGGGCATGAATGAAAAGTACATTTGGAATCGATACATGCAAAATGCCTGTTTCCGACACTTTTAGTAGATACAACAGATGGCATCTTAACTCGTGAGGCTACATATAATTGATCAGATTCACAAACTTGAGTATCAACATGTCCTGCTTGGTAGGGTGATGATAATGCCTCATTGGCCTTCATGGCTAAGATGTTGAAACTGATATTAACTCTGGACAGACACAGACCCATCATAGTCTGAAAAAAATTTAAAACTCGTTCTGAGAACGTCTGTGCTCCTCCTCGTAGTTTAATTAAGTTCTGAGTGGTGTTCTATCCAAGCTTTTGCTAAAAAAGCTGTCTGTATGTTCTTCCAGAATGCCACTGAGCCACAAGTGCCCGTTCTGCAATTTCCCAAGTCTGGTGGAGGGCTGAGGAGGAGGAAAAGGGCCTGGCTTATTCCTCCACTCAATGTTCCTGAGAATAAGAGAGGAACGTATCCCCTGAAAGTAGTTCAGGTAAGGTGAACTGAATGACCTTGTGATTAATTTGACAATAAACTGCATTTTAAATGTTTATTTCTGCATAGGATCTCGCTGTTGTTTCCTCTGCAGTCCGCATGTCTTTTTTTTTTTTTTTTCTTGGATGTGTTAGATTATAATATTATTTTATGCCATGTTAGACCCCTAATTAAAGATTGTGAATTATTATGTAGTTTTAGTTTGCATTATTCTCCTGAATTAGAAGAAGCTGATAACTATTGCATTAGTTAAACTGATTTGCATTACATTAAACTGCTGATTTATTGTGGATGAATGATATTGTTTTATGATGCATTATACTGCTGAGTTATAAGAAATACTGTTCGCAGAAAGTTATTGTCTTATTTGTCTGATTAGAAGAGAACAGAACATGCTGGAGTTTTCTGCCCCATCTCAGCAGGAGCAGATAAACAGGGAGCCAAGGTCGTAGCTTAGGCGCCGTGTGAGAGAAAGCATGTGAATGTTTAGGCTTTTTATGATAAGGTGGGGGCACCAGGGGCTATAAAAGTTTGAGCAATGCTCCACCATTTTGAGATCTGAGACTGTCTGCATCAGTGTCCATCTCCCACGTGTGTGATCATTAAAATCATCGTTTGACTCAACCCGACCGGACCAGTGTTGTTATTGTGGTTTTTCTCTTGTCTCCATCCCCAATATTTTGAACTCGTAACAGATGTCATAAGTAATTCTTAGTATGACTATCAGTTAACTTTAGAGTAACGCAAGTGAAGTGTAAAGGCACAAGTAAAGATCTATATATTGTTGGCAGACAGAAAAGTTGATACTTAAGTGCCAAGTTAAAGATTTATTTGTCTCTTGGGTATAATTGTTTTTATTTTTTAAATTTCAGTTTATAAATGCTAAAATTTGTCCCATATCTCACTACTCCTAACTTTCACTCCCCAACAATTTGTGGCAGATGGCTCCCTGTCCTTGAACCTGGTTCTGTTGGACATTTCTCTAGTTAAAAGGGGGTTTGCTTTCTCACGGTGACAAGTGTTTACTCATGGAGATCAGCTGATTGTTGTGATTTCTTTCTAATACTATAGGGTCTTAATCCTGCGCTTTTGGAGTGTTTTGAACTTGGCAACAGTGACACACAAAATTAACTAAAACTGGAGTAAATTGGTTGACGATAACACTACGCTAATAACTCAAATTATTTACAATGAGTAATTATAGTGTGCCCAAAATGCTTAGAGAATCTAACAATCTTTTTGATTTGAGATCACAAGGAGTCCTTCTGATCTATATATCAAAATAACCAGAAATCTCTTGAATTTGAGTCTAATGCACAGCCTCTTTACTATTTAACAGTTACTTTAGATGGTGAGAGTGATCTTAATTAGTCCTGTTGTGTTTTTCATTTGTTTTTCCAGATCCGCTCTAGTGACGATAAATTAAAGAAGATCTTTTACAGCATCACTGGTCCTGGAGCTGATCTGCATCCTGTTAATCGTTTCACAATGGACAGAGAGACGGGCAATCTGTATGTAACACAGCCACTCGACAGAGAGGAAACAGCTCATTACCTGGTAATCATCCTCACTCTGTCCAAATGATTTTCCATGTGTGTACTTGATTATTGCATTTTGATCCCCATAGAGATTGAAAATGTGACGTCACTCAGGGGTAAAACCGCAAAGAATTCTGGGAACTCGTGGCAAGAGGTACTAGTGCACGCAGGCTTTCAATTGAAATCAGTTACACAGCGATAAAAAGAAACACAAAAAATGGCAAGAAGCTGCTGTATTATTAACTGCAATAGCCGGTCGCATGACAGCCACGGAAAGCCGACGGGTAAAGAGATCGGTTGTTATCGGATTACGTCGTTGAAGAGAAATTGTTCGAGCCGTGTTTCCGAAGTAACAAAGAGGCGACTGGATTGCTGCCATTCAAAGAGCAAATATAACGTCCCAGAACACTCCAGCTCACAGGTTAGTCTGCTCCAAGCATTCCCACAAAGGTCAGTCTGCTGTTGTAGTTAATGCGTCATTTTTCTTAACATAATTGGTGATATAGGTTACAAGCAAGTCTGGCGCTGAACAGAAATTGTCGCGCTATGCTCCTGTGTTTATTGTGCATAAATAGTGAATTGTCCTGACACAATATTGTGTTTCGCTTCTGTTATTATGGTACATTGACAAAAACATGTACTTTTATTCACAGGATAAAACAGTTGTTTTGTATCACTAATTGTCCAGTACGATTACAGCATACAGTATTATTGTCACTGCTACATTTCTGTGATGCTACCAGAAATTATTTCCACTACTAATTAATTACAGTTTAGCTCAAAGGTCCTATTATTAAACGGTTAACGAATGTGTATGTATGACGACGATTTGTGAGACTGGTAAACTTATGATACGTACGATGGTCTTTACTTTCTACACGGTGCATTTCAAGGTCCTGCACCCATCCGTCGGTAAACTGTACCTGGGCTTGTTGCAGTGACCTGAAGTTACTAAACTTCATGAGTGTATGCACTCACTCCAAGAACCGTATAATTATAAATCTGAGCGTGGTGAAAGTTGGGCAGCACGCTGACGTCTTTTGTCCCTCTGTGTGCTCGTAAGGGTCTGACCCTTTCACTGGTTTGATTTTTTTATCTTTTCTTTGACTTTTCATCAAGTCTGTCTTTGTACGGACCGGCGTTGTTCTCCTTCGTTTTGTACATACCTTTTTGGAGGGCAAAGAAAAAGCAAGAATTTATTGGAACCGAAGAATGAACGTTTTGCGGTGCTGCAAATGCTTGCATTTGATGCGGTACTTGGATTGTTTTGCCACGAGTTCCCGGCATGCAATGCGCGAAAGTCACGTGGTCTGTCAATCTCTATTGGAAAAGTGTGTGTCTGTGTGGGGGCGAATCTAAACTTAAAATCTTCTGTCTGTGTAGTTTGAAGCACATGCTGTGGATGACGGAGCAGGACAAGCTGAGGATCCTATGGAGATTAAAGTCAATGTGATCGACCAGAACGACAACAAACCTTATTTTACGACAGACTACAAAGAAAATGTTGCTGAGGCCACGGCCATCGGTATGTATAGAAACCTTATTGCCTCTGGACTTGGGTAGTTTTCTTTGCTTTTGTTCGTGTTTCTAATACTTATCCACTATCCATCCATCCATCCATCTTCATCCGCTTTATCCGGGGCCGGGTCGCGGGGGCAGCAGCCTAAGCAAAGAGGCCCAGACCTCCCTCTCCCCAGCCACCTCCTCTAGCTTATCCGGGGGAATACCAAGGCGTTCCCAGGCCAGCCGAGAGATATAATCTCTCCAGCGTGTCCTGGGTCTGCCCTGGGGCCTCCTCCCGGTGGGACATGCCTGGAACACCTCACCCAGGAGGCGCCCAGGGGGCATCCTTGTCAGATGCCCGAACCACCTCAGCTGGCTCCTTTCGATGTGGAGCAGCAGCTGCTCTACTCTGAGCCCCTCCCGGATGGCCGAACTTCTCACCCTATCTCTAAGGGAGAGGCCAGCCACCCTTTGGAGGAAGCTCATTTCTGCCGCTTGTATCCGCGATCTCGTTCTTTCGGTCACTACCCACAGCTCGTGGCCATAGGTGAGGGTAGGGACGTAGATCGACCGGTAAATTGAGAGCTTCGCTTTTACACTCAGCTCCCTCTTCACCACGACGGACCGGTGCAGCGTCCGCATTACTGCAGCTGCAGCCCCAATCCGTCTGTCGATCTCCGGCTCCCTTCTCCCATCACTCGCGAACAAGACCCCGAGATACTTGAACTCCTCCACTTGGGGCAGGAACTCATCCCCGACCCGGAGTGGGCACTCCACCCTTTTCCGGCTGAGAACCATGGCCTCAGATTTGGAGGTGCTGATCCTCATTCCCGCTGCTTCACACTCGGCTGCGAACCGTTCCAGTGCGAGCTGGAGGCCCTCACCCGATGAAGCCAACAGAACCACATCATCTGCAAAAATCAGAGATGAGATTCTGAGGCCACCAAAGCGAAAGCCCTCCGCCACTTGGCTGCGCCTAGAAATTCTGTCCATAAAAATTATGGACAGAACCGGAGACAAAGGGCTTATCCACTATATTTAATGAATTTCAAGATGCCCAGAGATTTAAAGAAAATCAGAATGACACCTAAAGCACCAGAGAAGGATTTGGGTTGGAAGGAAATTAGCAGACGTTTGCATTAAGTCAATTTTATTTAGTAAATCTTGTAATTGAAGCAGTGTGAAGACCTTCAGGAACTTCTTTTTTATTTCCTCCACTCCAGGGACGGAGGTGGTTAAGGTTGAGGCCAAAGATGACGATGAGCCAGGGACTGACAACTCAGAGCTCCGCTATCGTATTCTGAATCAGGACCCACCGCTGCCCACTGACAACATGTTTGAAATCAACCCAGTTACTGGAAGCATCAGAGTCACTGGTAGCGGATTAGACAGAGAGGTAAGACCTGTTAAACACATTTAAAACACAAGTGTCCTTTTACACCGAAGGGCTGAAAAAAACATTTTATAATGAATCCGGATCAGCAGTCTGCCTGTCACTGCTAGAAATCAATCACAAAGAGGGTGCTGCAAAAAAACATGGTGGGGTTTTTTTTTTTTTGTTTGTTTGTTTTAGTTTTTTTTGACAGTAAAACTAGACACAGCCTCTGAAGTATAGTTAGTTTCTGTCTACATTTCTGGTTTGTGTCATACCTCTGGACAAACTATTTATACTTGGCGAATAGTTTGTCAGACTAGTCTGTGTCTTCCATGCAGACTACAGGAGATCAGAGCTGTTTCTGGTGCAGCATCATGAACTTCTTTGAAACACAAAGAAGTCACAGAGCAACAACAAACAGCCTCGTGCCAAATGGTCAAGAAATACTTTATTCTAACAGTTTGACCAAGGCTCTCAACAGCATCATGTTTGTCATAAGCGAAATATTAAATGAGTTTAGCTTCAGCTTCTCAGCAGAATTGGCCTTCATAGATGAAGAGCTTTAGTCCGTCTGAAGGCTGTGTTACAGTCTGTAAAACCGATGTCATTGTTTCTTCCTTCCTGTTGATGAGCTGATGTCTGTATCTTACCAGAAATATCCACAGTACACTCTGACAGTACAAGCAGCAGATCTGGCGGGAGAAGGGTTAAGTGGACAAACCAAAGTCATCCTCACGGTGACGGACAGCAATGACAACGCTCCAGTCTTCACTCAGAAATCTGTAAGTACGAAGTAACTGGAAACTTCCTGTTTAACTGCTGCTTTTTCACATGGTTAAAGCAGAACATTCATCCTGTATCTAACTGCATTATTAATGTTGCACTCACACATACTGTGACACAGCAAAAACCCAGGCTTTGACAGCACATGGGAAATGTACAAATGCAGTTAAAAACAATATTTTACCACATGCATAGCAAATTAAATTTATGGACTCCACAGTTGTAGACTTGCATTAAGTAATGAACCTAATATAATGACACAGACTACAAACTGAGGCCATTATTCTCCATTCCTAGTTAGGAGTCTTTAGATCTGTTTTCACTGCCATGATTTCTGACCCATCCTTTATTTTCTCACAGTATACTGCAACAGTTGATGAAAACAAAAAGGATGTTGTGGTGGTTAGGATGATAGTAACAGATGAGGATGAACCACAAACTCCAGCCTGGAACGCTAAGTTCAAGATCGTCAGTGGTGATCCTGATGGACTTTTCACAGTAAAAACGGGAACTAACAAACAGGAAGGAATCCTTTCTACTGCAAAGGTAGGAAGAAAATCAGGAATTCATTCATAATATTGGGAGATATTTATCATCTATGAATGTTTGTGTCATTTGATGGCAGCATTTTTGTGATTTCTTGTATCCTCACAAAAATCTGTGCCAACACCCTCATGTTGTGTGTGGGTTTTTTTGTTTGTTTTTTTTTGTTTTGTTTTCCTTCCTCCTCCCTTCCTTCCAACCAGGAGCTGGACTTCGAGAGGGCCAGCAAGCACACTCTGTTGGTTTCAGTGGAGAATGAGATTCCTTTTGCTCCTGGTGTTTCTGTGGTCACTTCTACCGCCACAGTGGTGGTGAATGTGAGAGATGTGAATGAAGCTCCAATATTTGATCCAAAGGAGATTCTTGTGGTAAAACCAGAGGACCTTGCTGTGGATGAAGTCGTGGTGCAGTACACTGCTTCAGACCCAGACACTGCACGCAAGCAGACAGTCTCGTAAGTCGGGGGGTGGGGGAGAGACTTTCTACTGCTAAAGAAAATGTATCATTGACCTCATAAGTGCTGCAAATATTAAATTTCCTTATAGATAAATGTCTTAGATAAATGTTTTAGATTCCTTGTTCTGTTTGATGGTCAAAATTGATTCACTGTCCTCATGTGTGGCAGATATAATTACAGAATACTGTCTATAGCGATAAAACACTGAATAGCTGTATACCATAATAGAATATTAGGCTTATAAAAGACCCAAATACAGTTAATTAGTTAATTTGTATCATTAAGGTCTTAAAGCATTTTTTTAACTCCTTAGTTGTAAAAGGCTCATTGGGTATTGTCACCACCCTGCTGGACAGGCGCTGTGGACACCAAAGTTTGTGAATCCGATAACCCAAGAATGAGGCAACTTAAGACATTCAAATTCCTACCATAGCTGCATCTACTAGGAGGCTGATGGATGGTACTATTGGCCACCAGTATTTTTAAATGATGTGAGAACCCTGTAACAGTTAATGTGTTTAATTCTTGCACCGTGTATTTAGCCTGAGGAGAAAGCGGAGGATGTTCAAAATCAAATACAGTGGAACCCCCGACTTACGAATACCCCGTTTCACGGAAAAATTCAAGTTACGAAGGCACTGAACGGCAATATTTTTGCCCATGTTATGGCAAAATGCCTGAGTAACGAAATCCACTGGCTCTGATTGGCTGAGCCCACACACAATGCCTTCCGATTCATGTGACAACCCCTTGGCTTCCATACTTGCGCTTCGCTGTTCCACTTGAACGACGTATTGTTGCTCTGGTTAGCAATTAGCCTATAGCCTATCGTTCAGCATCGCCTCAGTCAAAACGCGCGATGGGTGCATCGACTTACGAAAATTTTCGACTTTCGAAAGACCCTCGGGAACGAATTGATTTCGTAAGTCGGGGTTCCACTGTATCACATTGTGAAACATGCTAATTCTAATCATTCTGCCTGGATAGTATTACTATCGTTCTGTGACTGTCTTGTACAGGTACAAAATATTGATTGACCCAGCAGGCTGGCTGAACGTGGACAAGGACACAGGTCTTATTAAAGTGTACACGTCCATGGACAGAGAGGGTATCTTCGTCACAAACTACAGATACACTGCAACCATTGGTGCCTATGATAATGGTAGGTCCAGGACGCTATGGTGCAGCTCCCAGCAACCTGCCCCTTATCCTTGGAATACTTGGAGCCATCCTGCTGCTCGGTGAGTCACACATCTGTAGTCTCAGGACGGTGCATCTCTTTCCTTTCCCGGCTAAGTAGGATTTGGTTGGTTACTGTGTGCTAAACGTTGTGCTCGGTGTTCAGCGCTGTTGCTGCTAGTGCTGCTGGTTACAAAACAGAGGAAAAGGGAGAAAAAGGAGCCACTCCTGCTGGATGATGGTGTCAGAGACAACGTCTATTACTATGATGAAGAAGGAGGTGGCGAGGATGATCAGGTAAATGGTCACTCATTACACATTAATCAAAGCTGCGCACACACAAGTCTCAGGAACAGAAAACCTGAGGTTTTCTTTTTGAGATGAAATGTTTACAAAGGCTGATCAAATTTGTTCCATTTCAGTGATTTGACCCAGGAGAAGACAACGGGCCTAATGCAGTGAGTGGATGAAGAGAGTGGATTGCAGAAGGACAGCAAAAAAAAATTTTTAAACATCTGTTTGACCTTCAGCCTGAAGACTAATACCTTGTTACTTATTCTGTTGAATAAGTGCTGGAGCCACAGTGAACACTTCTGTGTAGGTTACTGGGCGACACCTGAGACACTCTGAGAAATGTTGCTTTACTCTATAGCATTTGTACTTATGGTCTCCATTTGTTTAAAAAGTAAAATTTGAAATGATTAGGATGAAATCCAGGTAGCTTGCATGCACCTCATCAGCCTTTGACAGTGTGCTCAATGAGTTATGGATACTTTTAAATTGTTTCCTGTGGATCTGTTCATGTCTTTTATTACAATGATTTGTCAAAAACGAAATCTCTGAGATACTTTGTGAAATTAGCTTTGTTCTTTATAAAATTGTATTAAGCCAACAGTGGATTTGTGTGGTCTCTAATTTCAGTTTAGTACTAACTGCATTAAAACATGCAGTGCAATAAACAGCAGTGACAAAAAGCTCCAAATTCTTTAATTTCATTGTCACTTCACTGCAGGTGATTGCAGAGAAAGACTGACCCACACAAGTTCCTTTCATTTCGTTCCAATCTGAAGTCTGTTCAGCTTCATATGATTTTGGACATGACTTTGCTGTCTTTGGACACATGAGATGTTTGCAATGTAAATAAAATTGTACATGCACAGTAGGCCACTTCCTCTTGTTCAACAATGGAGGCACATTCTAGACAGATGTGTGAAGTGTAGTAAATGTACCGTTGGTAGCTATACTCTGGGTTTTGTCCAACCTAAATGCTTTCACACTTGCTGCAGTAAAGTGAGTGTGTTAAAGGATTCTACACGTTTTTTTTGAACATAAGTTGGAGCTGGACTAATGTCCAAGCACTTTCTCAGGAATCACAGACTTGCAGGTGTGTGGAATTGGGCTTCTGATAATTGCCGACCACAGAAAATGTGATAGTTTTATGGTTATAATAATACTACGTAATTGATTTTGGTTACACTTTATATTGTAACCAAGGCCTAATTACTGCTCCCAAAGTATATTTAGCTTACTTTGTTTTTGTTTTTTATTTTTAACAACAGTAGCACAAGACGAGGGCCCTGTTTCAGGAAGCCGGTTTGGAAAACTCAGAGTGAAAAACGACACTCACGGTTGAGTAACCCCGAACTGTCCAACTCGGAATATTCGGTTTCAGAAAGGCTGATAACAATTAGTTCAGTCAACGTGGAGTTGCTTTAACCCCAAGTGAAGCGCGCGGACGAGGATACATAAAGCCCTGATAAGCGGAGCACAGATTAAGCGAGTCACCATGGAGATGGAGGGAAAGAAGGCGCGGTCAATGTATTTCACAGCGCTTGAGGCCGAAATTCTGATGGCAGCATATGCCGATAACATGCAAATTCCGCGGAAAAAAGTAACACAGCCTCAGCTGCAAAAGCATGCATGGCAAAACATAGCCGACAGAGTCAATGCGTGAGTGTTAATTTAAACATTGATCGAGGGATTTCCACCCATTTAACACGTTATTTTATCATATGTTATTTTATTTGTTATTTCATACATTTTATTTTGTGATGTGATGTGAGCGCAGGTGCAACCCAACAGGCCCCAAACGTTCCTGGCAGCAAGTAAAAATGAAATATAAAAATATAGTCCAAACAGGTAAGGTGTAATTGTATTATGAGCCATAGTGCTTGGTCTGTTTGTCCGATGTAAATCAATTGCAGTTAGAGGCTACATTAATTTTCTTTCTGTGAGCACTTATTGAAATTATCTGAGCACATTACAAGTACATATTTGCTTACTCTGTATGCTCAAATGTGACCCGTTATAGCCAACAGAAAAAAAGCGGAGGCCCGAAAAACAGGTGGGGGTCCTCCACCACCACCACTCACAGAGCCTGAGCAGTTGGCCCTCAGCCAAAACAGTGGGCGCCCTGTGGCCGAAGGCATCTCTGCGGGGACATCCTCTGAGTCAATAACCCCGCAAGACACAAGTGCCTACATAAGGGGTAAATTCAAAATAATACATGATGTGCATACATCCTTTCTTCACAGTCACCTTTGCAGTGCGACACATTCATTTGATAAACTCTTTACCATAATGAATTATTTTGTAGTGAAGTTATTTTCCGACTGATTTTGCCTTCCCTCAGTCTTGGTTGTCTTTGAGAGCATAATGACAATGAAGTGTAAGGTGATTGGTATGTTTGTTAATTGCCATTTGGTCCCTTGTAAGTTATAAGTGACCTGTATAAACCTCATATTCTATCAGTTGATGGTGATGGTGTACTGCATCTGGTGCAGCCTCCTGTTGAGCCAGACCAACATGCAGTTGTGAGTAATACTCCACAGATTATATGAGTTTACAGTAGAACAGCAATGTTGTTTATTTCTTTACTGCAGGAAAATAATGAAGAAACATTGACAGCTGTTACAGAGGAGGAAGCAACAGAGACACTTTATGAGGTTTACATCTTTTAATACTTTGTGTACAGGAAATACAGGCGACCAATAAAGCCAGTTGAACAAAAAATCTGTTTATTCTTCTTTCAACATGTTGAGGTGATGGGTCAAAAGAAATGATTGTGACATATGGTGTCTCTGACTGCGCTTCCATCTTGTATGTCCGTGGGAGGGTCAGGATGTTCATGGTTTGGATCACTGCTGATGTTTGGTTCAGAAGGACAGTGTTCTCCTCTAATTGTGGCAATGTTGTGAAGAATCACACATGCCACAATAATGTCACATGCCCTTTCTGGGGTGACCCTGAGTCTTTGCAGGCACTGGAACCGGGCCTTAAGCATTCCAATAGTCATTTCAATTCTGGCTCTTGTCCTACAATTAGCCAGATTATATCGCTGCTGTGGGCCCGGTTCAGGGTCAGGGTAAGGGGTAAGCAAATAGGGTAAACATGGATACCCCCTATCACCAAGCAAGTAGCCAGTGAACTCTCCTAAGACAGAAGGATACACTTCAGTTCAAATGTCCCTGAAGCAATTGGTCTTTATATATTTTAAAGTATTCTCAACTCACCATGTCCAAATTTTGTGCTCAGTGTACATTCACGGAATATTTGTGAGTCATGGACAGAGCCTGGCCACTTGGCTTCCACATTTGTGATAATGTTGGCAGCATCATATATGATCTTCACAGTGCAGAGAACACAAATTAGCATCCATTACTATAATGAAATAATTTGTTAGTTTGAAATGCTACAGGGAACTATGTACCTGTACATTAATGCTGTGGAAAGACTTCCTGTTCACATAGTCTCCTTCATTTACTGAAGGAGCAATGATTGGAATGTGAGTACCATCTATACAGCCAATCACGCCTGGGAACCCTGAAAATAAATGTGCAATTTAAGTAGTAGTCCAAGTATCACCACATCATACATTAAGTTTTGTTCATCCTGATACCTGCAATTTTGTGGCATCCCTCTTTGATGAATCTTGTGGGTCTATGACCGGGGAACACCACAGACGAGTACAGGAGACGTTTCAGTGCAACTGTAACATTCCTGACTGCCCGACAGACGGTAGCCTTGGAAACGTGCTCAGCGTCACCAATATTATACAGAAAGCTCCCGTTTGCAAGAAACCGAAGTGCAATACAAATAATATGCAATGAACTGAGAGCATGTCCGCGATGTGTCACATGAGCAATATTAGGCCTGAGGATGTTATTCAAATAAATTATAGATTGTGCTGAGAAACGGTAACGTTCGCACAGAAAATCATCAGGAAATGATAAAATGTCCAAACGCGCTCTGATCACACTCTCCCGGCGGAGAGCTCTGCGGAGAATTTGGGCTTCAGCATCTACTGGCTCTTCAAGGAAGTGGCACGCCATGTCTGACACTTCCTACTGTCAGGTTTCCGACAAAGGGGCGGAGACAGTCAGGGTTAGTTGTAGTAAACCTGCTAGGGGGCAGGTTAGCTTCACGGAGTGTGTCGTCATAGTGACTCACTCAGGCTGCAGCTGAACTCGCTTTGTGAAACCGAAAACCCAGAGTTTTCGTTAACTCAGGGTATACTTACTCAGAGTTTGCACTAAACCGGCTTCCTGAAACAGGGCCGAGGACATACAAGGGTAACAGGAAAAGCTATAAACAGCTTGTCCTGGATGGGAGAAAAATAGAATTGAAATCTCAACTGTGATGAGCCTGATATGTTCATCTACACAGATGCAAACGTGGATGCAATTTTGCTCACATACCTATACTAATATATGTATATTCATGCATAGTGTCATCTATATATGCACGTACCCATGCACTCATACAGAAATACTGATACACATAAATAGATCTGTGTGTAATTACAGACTTTAATTAGATGATGTAATTAGGTGCCAGTATTAATAATAGAAGAAGACATTTGCTGGAAGGATCTGAAAAGATAAATAACAACCCCGAGAAGTTGAAAGGGAAGCTTGAGGTGGCAGTGTTCAAATCGACAATATTAGTCTGAGTAAAGTGGTTGGTGATTTCCAAAGTTTGACACCATCTTTATTGTCCTTAGACTGAGGTCTGCCAGCTCTATTTTTACTAGAACTAATGGATGTTTTTATTACTTTACTTGCATTAAAAAAATTTCTATTATTAATAAAACTGTTACCGCAGTTGTACCAAATATATTGACTGCACTGTTTCCTTCTCAAGCACACCATCATACCTACAGTAGAATGGTTGACAAAGAAAAGAATGAAAGAACTGCAGTGGTAACGCCTGGTCAAGGTCCAGACCTCTCATTGAAGGAGTAGTAACAGATCTAACAGTTTATGATAATAATAGTAATAACTGGATGATTGTTTACAAGTGCCGCAGCCTCTGCACTGATAAGGGTAACCCCCCCCAAATGCCAACATTTGCACTATACAACCTTACTGTCACGGTTCTGGGTCCGTTGGACCCAGTATTTTGAGTTTATTATGTTTTGGTTTATTTTTGCATTATGGATTGTTTTCTGATGTTCTGGGCCCTGTTTCAGGAAGCCGGTTTAGTGCAAACTCTGAGTAAGTATACCCTGAGTTAACGAAAACTCTGGGTTTTTGGTTTCACAAAGCGAGTTTAGATTAATTCTGAGTGAGTTACTATGACGACACACTCCGTGAAGCTAACCTGCCCCCTAGCAGGTTTACTTCAACTAACCCTGACGTTCTCCGCCTCTTTGTCGGAAACCTGACTGTAGGAAGTGTCAGACATGGCGTGCCCCTTCCTTGAAGAGCCAGTAGATGTTGAAGCCCAAATTCTCCGCAGAGCTCTCCGCCAGGAGAGAGTGATTAGAGTGCGTTTGGACATTTTATCATTTCTTGATGATTTCCTGTGTGAACGTTACCGTTTTTCAGCACAATCTATAATTTATTTGAAGAACATCCTCAGGCCTAATATTGCTCATGTGACACATCGCGGACATCCTCTCAGTTCTGTGCATATTATTTGTATTGCACTTCGGTTTTTTGCAAACGGGAGCTTTCTGTATAATATTGGTGACGCTGAGCACGTTTCCAAGGCTACCGTCTGTCGGGCAGTCAGGAATGTTACAGTTGCACTGAAACGTCTCCTGCACTCGTTTGTGGTGTTCCCCGGTCATAGACCCACAAGATTTATCAAAGAGGGATGCCACAAAATTGCAGGTATCAGGATGAACAAAACTTAATTCATGATGTGGTGATACTTGGACTACTACTTAAATTTTACATTTATTCTCACGGTTCCCAGGCGTGATTGGCTGTATAGATGGCACTCACATTCCAATCATTGCTCCTTCAGTAAATGAAGGAGACTATGTGAACAGGAAGTCTTTCCACAGCATTAATGTGCAGGTACATAGTTCCCTGTAGCATTTCAAACTAACAGATTATTTCATTATAGTAATGGATGCTAATTTGTGTTCTCTGCACTGTGAAGATCATATATGATGCTGCCAACATTATCACAAATGTGGAAGCCAAGTGGCCAGGCTCTGTGAGTGGTGGTGGTGGAGGACCCCCACCTGTTTTTCGGGCCTCCGCTTTTTTTCTGTTGGCTATAACGGGTCACATTTGAGCATACAGAGTAAGCAAATATGTACTTGTAATGTGCTCAGATAATTTCAATAAGTGCTTACAGAGGGGAAATTAATGTAGCCTCTAACTGCAATTGATTTACATCGGACAAACAGACCAAGCACTATGGCTCATAATACAATTACACCTTACCTGTTTGGACTATATTTTTATATTTCATTTTTACTTGCTGCCAGGAACGTTTGGGGCCTGTTGGGTTGCACTTGTGCTCTGTTGAAATCACCCAATTCTTTGAATCTTTGGGCTGAAGGAAGGACAATACTCGGTGTATAAATGCTCAATCAACAATCATTTATTTCCATACAATTCAACAGTCAGAGCATTACAACGTCCGGACGGGAGAGATGCCTGCAGAGGTTCGACAGCATGTCTCAAAATGGTGACGGGTTGCTCAGCTTTTTATAGTCTCTAGTGGCCCCCAGCTAGTCGTAAAAGCCAAAACATCACATTCTTTCTCTGTTACAGCGCCTAAGTTATGACCTCGGCAGTTGTTTCTCTGCTTTCTGTAAGGTGGGGGTGTGGAATGTGGTCTGTCTATCTCCCCTGTCTTTAGACTAGAGATGGACCGATCCGATATTACGTATCGGTATGGGTCCGATACTGACCTAAATTACTGGATCGGATATCGGAGAAAAATAAAAAATGTAATCCGATCCATTAAATATCACGAAAGCACCTCACAAAACTTGCAACACGCCGTAACTCACCTCAGAACGTTAGCACGTCGGAGCAGTATGCATCACGTGATAGAGCGGCTGTGGCATGCGGGACCTGTCGGTGGTCTGGATAGCATTTGGAGCTTCGCTAGCAACCTGGCATTTCATCTCCGACAAAGTTATCCCGAGAGAAGTAAAGCAAGTGTGTAAGTCCATCTCTGAATGTTTGTAAAGCATTCCTGCGTTAAGCTTAACGAGCGACTGCCTCTCGCTCTCCGGCTGCTACTTCAATCGTGAAACTGCTTAATGATCAGCTGATCAGCTTTTCTGTCGCGAGTCCGTCTCTCTGGTTTGTTTTTGGCCCACTTTGCACCAGAAAGAGGAAACCAGCGGCTGAACAACAGCAGCACGTTTAAGCTTGATCAGCTGTTGTTAGAATTTATTTATTATTAGTTTCTACTCGAGGATCTTTTTCTACGTAGCTGACGCTGGTAACTGTGCAGGGGCGGATCTAGCAAAGTTTAGCCAGGGGGGCCGATACGGCATGAACAGGGAAAAGGGGGCACAAAGACATACTTTTCTTTCTTATTCTCATTTAAAATGTCGAGCTTTTAATAAATAATTATCCGAATCTTACACCCAAAGTTTTAATTTGATGTAAAATGAATAGAAGTCAATTACTGTATATAGTGACTATTAAGTCTAATATATATACCCTAGTAAGCTATAGTACTTTTTCCTTTGGGATGGTACCATCTGTGCAGTCTGCAGTTCTGTTGAAGAAAGATGTTGAATCTATTTAATATTTCTTGAAAAATAATTGATTTCTGTGCATTTTTTTTCACACTGCATCAAATTAAGGTTGATTACGTCGATTAAGCATCATGAGGTGGAGCGTGAGGGGTGGTTCCCTATTTTTTATTTATTTATTTTTGTTGTTGCTGGGAGTTGGAACCCTATTAGTTAGGTTGCTTAATATTTATGCTAAGTACTCTTTAAAATACCAGAATAGGGAGGATGGTGTAGGTTTAAGTTTATTAGATTGATCAGTATTGCTGAACTATGAAATATTTTTTTTGCATACAGGTATAACAGAATAGCTTTAGTGTAGTTGTTGTTTTAAACTTGAGTATGAACTTATACAAAATGCAGCAAGATATTTAAAAAACAGTTTTGTTGATTAAAAAACACTATATCGGATTCATATCGGTATCGGCAGATATCCAAATTTATGATATCGGTATCGGACATAAAAAAGTGGTATCGTGCCATCTCTAGTACAAATAATGCACAGAGTCTCCTGCTTACAACCTTCTCTTCATGATTCAACAATTAAGCATGTCAAGAAAACAGTGTAACACATTCCCAGCAGATCAAGGATACAGAGTGATGCACATTTATCTAATGAACTAATATGTGAATATGTTCTTTTAACTCAAAAGTATAACGAGAACTAAACTACATACAGCTCACACACTCTATATTAAAGGGTATAATGTGATCTACAGCAGTATTCTAATTCAACTACTTTGATTACATATATAAGGTAACATATAATAACAGAATAATCTAACAGCTCACATCATCACAAAATAAAATGTATAAAATAAAAAATAAAATATAATAAAATAACGTGTTAAATGGGTGGAAATCCCTAGATCAATGTTTAAATTAACACTCACGCATTGACTCTGTCGGCTATGTTTTGCCATGCATGCTCCCTTTTTTTTGCAGCTGAGGCTGTGTTACTTTTTTTCTGCAAAATTTGCATGTTATCGGCATATGCTGCCATCAGAATTTCAGCGTCAAGCGCTGTAAGATGCATTGACCGCGCCTTCTTTCCCTCCGTCTCCATGGTGACTCGCTTAATCTGTGCTCCACTAATCAGGGCTTTATGTATCCTCGTGCGCGCGCCTAACTTGGGGTTAAAGCAACTCCGCGTTGATTGAACTAATTGTTATCAGCCTTTCTGAAACCGAATATTCCGAGTTGGACAGTTCGGGGTTACTCAACCGTGAGTATCGTTTTTCACTCTGAGTTTTCTGAACCGGCTTCCTGAAATAGGGCCCAGGGGCCCGTTCTTCGTACGTCGCTTACTACATCCAAGATCAAATGACACATCCAAGATCAAATCATCGCGCTAACCATGAGCTCGCTAATCCGGTTCCCCGAACACACCTGCTGTTGACGATTACTACAGCTGGACGCAGGAATGTGACATCACTGGGTGTCGTAAAAGGGGCTACGCATCGATAGTAGAAACATTGATCGGCAACCCGCTGATTGGTCGGCGAAAATGTCCAAGGGGCGTGCTCGGTATTTTCCGGCAGCAGAGCAAGAACTCATGAGTGAGGGATTTCAGGAGTTTCAGAGTTTAATTAAAACGCAAGAGAACACTGCAAAGGCTGCAGAAGCAAGGAGAGAGGGCTGGCAGAAAGTTGCTGACAAATCAAACTCATAGGTAATTTAATAATAATAATAATAATGGATTGGATTTATATAGCGCTTTCCAAGGCACCCAAAGCGCTTTACGATACCACTATTCATTCACTCCCACATTCACACACTGGTGGAGGCAGCTACGGTTGTAGCCAGGCTGCCATATCGCGCCATCGGCCCCTCTGGCCAACACCAGTAGGCAGTAGGGTAGATCTATCATATGACACTATATTGTCCAATATCATATGGCATTATATTATATTATAATATGTTATATTATATCCCCTTTCACATTAGAGCCACAACAGGACCCACAAGAACATGGGAACAAGTAAAAGTGGAATACAGGAGTATTCTACAGAATGGTAATATTTATCACTTAGATTGCTTTGCGTCTCTTGGCAAGGTAATACTGGCCTGTAATACTCTGTTAGTTTGTTCATAACAGCAACCAAGAAAAGGGCAGAGGAAAAAAAGACAGGTGGTGGTCCTGCACCCCCTCGTCAACAAGTTGGTTAAGTAAATAATACCCTCACGGGAATATCGATATCTCTCTATGAGCACACTGTCGCGCTGAGCTAAAGGATCCTGTCTGTCCCGCAATATACGCTGAATTCTGAGGACTCTCCTTATCAATCTTGCACCTTCCGCAATGGGTTGGTCGCGTATACGGACAGGATATGACTGCGACAGGCTTCCCAAATCCACCTTCGCTTTTATAGCCGTGGTCTCTCATCTTGATTACACGAAGTAATTTACAATTACTACTCTGAAATATGAATTACATCTGTAATAATCACATACATGTAATAGAATGTTAATAGTACATTTCCCTTTTTTAGGAAATGACCTGTATGTATCTGTGTGACATCAATAAAAGGATCAAGTGCTGCATTATCTTTAGTTACATTGATAATATTTATTTATGGTGAAACAGTGGAAAAATATCGCTGTTGCTTTCGTATAAATGAAGCGGACATACCTGCGTGGCCGCGATCTAATCCTGTTTACATAAAGTAAACCTGCTCCCGAGCAGGTTTACGCTTACGGCTCTGTTGCTATGACAGCAAGTCCCGGATGAGCTTCGAGGAACCGACTGATCCAGGATCACGCGAAATCGTCAACAATCTAATCCGGCTAACCTACTTAGCGAGGTACGAAGAACGGGCCCCTGGTGCTTTGTTTATTATTATCATTATGGATCTGTTTCTGTTATTCATGGTGAGGGATCAGTTCTTAGGTTTTGGGTTCTCATGTGTATTGCAGTTTCTGTTCTGTGTCATGTCTGCATCTGGTTTAGTACTTCTTGTTTCCTGTCTTATTGTGAAAGTCTTTGTCTTATGTTAGTGTGTGCAGCTTAGCTCCCCCGTCTCGTTAGCCCTGATCTCTCCCAGCTGTGTCTCCCTCCTGTGGCCCATTCCCTCATTACTACCCTGTGTATTTAAGCCCTGTGTTTTCCCATGCTAGGTGTCACGTCATACCATCAGATTATGCCTGTGTGTTTCGGTTCTCCATATTCCATGTTCACTTCATGTTTTTGTGGCAGGATGAATGTTATCCTTCGGTCCAACCCACTTTCGGCCTGGCCCATTGGGGGGCGCTGGTATAAATAGTGGCCATTTGAGTGTCTCTGCGTCGCTTGCCTGTGGTCTCCTTTTTGGTCACCTGACTTCCCCTCGGTGTGGTGGAGATCATTTGCGGGTTATTCTTCTGAGGCCTCCATCGCGGCTGGTCGTAGCTATAGAGGCCTCCTCTGAGCTATTCTGCTTACGTTCTGTGACCCGGCTTACTTGGTACGTAATCAACTTTTGTTACGCTCTCTGCCTTCTATTGTTCTTTTATAGTAATTATTTATTATGTTTCGCAGGAAGTGTGGGCCTTAGTTTTGCGCCAAGCTACACGAACTGAAGTGCTGCTGTTTTGCCTTGCTGTGCTTTTACCGTCTGTTCCCGTTGTGAGATTTCTTTCCCTGCTGCTGTCAGCTTTTACAGTGGACGTCGGCGTGGACAACGGCCATATGCATGCCGGTTATCGGAGTCAGCTGGCGTGCATATTGATTGACTGTTAACTTGTCGTCGTGTGACGGCAAGTTGGAGCAGTACGGCGATTCCGTTTGCTCCAGATTTGAGTTTTATTCAGATTGTATGTTTTATTGCTTTTTGATTTGTAGTTTGGATTTTCTGTTACACCACTGGTGGGAGGCCCTTTTTCTAGCTGTAGATCACCAGTGTGGTCCTGCAGTTGGGTTATCCCCCGGTGCTACACATTAGTTTGTTGTAATATATTAACATTTTCTTTGTTTCTTTTATTCAGATGCGGAGTGCCGACGTGGAGACTAGGGTGCCTTGGTGGTGGGATCCCTTGAGTGTACACACCTGCCTTGTCTAGTTTATTAGTGTGAGTGTGTGATAGTGTGTTGCACTTGTGTTTTGGTGTGTTTTCTTTCTTTAGTTGTGTGTGGCATCCCTGCCCCTCCACTGGTAAGCCTCAGCTCTGAATACCTTTTTAAGCATATTTGTATTTGAATATTTATGATTATGTTTTTATTCGGTGTTTTAAATAATTACCAATAAATTGTCAATTTGTTTATTATTGAACCTCGTCTCTGGATTGAGTATAGCGACCCTAAGTGCCTTTTTGGTGATTTAGTGTCATTTCCAGTATTCTCTGGGTGAAATTCCCAGGGTGGCGTTGTCGTTCTTTAAAACTGAAGAGTATTTACTTTATATCCCAACCTCGTCTCGCCACATTTTGCTTTCGTACCAGCAATAAAGCTGAGGTCTTTGAGTTTCAAGTTAGTGTCTGAGTCCTGCGTTTGGATCCTCCTCTCCGCCTGCCCGCACACAGAGCCCTGACAGAACGACGCGACCAGTAATGGATCTAGCGGACTCACTGTGGAAGCGCAGCTCCCGTTTTGACGGGACCCGGCTAGCGCTTGGAGGGCCTCCGTGCTGCCGTTCCTCGCTAGCAGCCTACCCTTCGGCCCACTCGTCTGTTTCCTCCCCGCGGACGCCCCGGTCTCGCAGAAAACGCTCCAGCCGGTCCCGGGAGGATTACTACGAGCCTAACAGCAATCAGCTTACACCTGCACAAGCTTTTTACAAGATGTTAGGGATGATTATCGTGCCACCTAACTCACCCAGCATTTCCACATCACAGCAGGAGCAGCCACAGCAGAGTCCTCCCTCGTCACATTCCGCCAGCGCCGCTCCCTCTTCAACAGGGAGGCAGCGAACACGCAGCCAGCACTCACAGCTCCAGCAGGAGCCTGGGATTCAGCTCAAACAACCGCCTAGGGTGAGTGACAGAGTCTCCCTTCATTCACCTTTTTTGTCAAGGGATAGACAGACAGTTTCCCCCAAAGCTGCGAACGCCAGCTTCATGAACACTACAGCTCGTGTTTTTCCGGTTCGGGAAAATAAAAGTTTTCGTTTTAAGAATGACTATTTTCCCATTGGTTCAGAAGACTGTGCGCCTGATGTTCTTTCAGATCCAGGAGTTAAGACTGTTTCGTCTGGAACTGTTGATTCTGGGGCTATGTTTATTCAGTCAGCTGCCCGTCCACTTTCAGCTCAGTTTTCTGATCAGCAGCTGTCTGTAGCTCAGTTTCCAGTGTCCCCTGCTCAGCATCCACCTGTAGCCCTGTCACCTACTCCACCGCTTTCATCTCAAATTCAGTCACCCGTAGCTTAGTCTTCACCCCCGCTACCCATAGCTCAGGCTCTACCACAATCAGACCTTCTCCGAACCTTGTTGCAGTCCATAGCCCAGTCAGTAGCGCAGTTAGTGGAGGAATCATTAGCTTTGTCATCTGCTAAGTCAGCCTCTCATCTTCACCCTCAGTCAGGGGTCCCTATTGCCTCTGGCCCTGCATCTGCTCTAGCTGGAGGGCCCGAGGAGCCCGTCCAGCCTCAAGTTTCGTCAGCTGGAGGTTCGGGAGAACCCAGCCAGCCTCATGTTTCGTCTGCCTCATGTTTCGTCTGCTGGGGGTTCGGGAGAACCCAGCCAGCCTCATGTTTCGTCTGCTGGGGGTTCGGGAGAACCCAGCCAGCCTCATGTTTCGTCTGCCTCATGTTTCGTCCGCTGGGGGTTTGGGAGATTCCAGCCAGCCTCATGTTTCGTCTGCCTCATGTTTCGTCCGCTGGGGGTTTGGGAGATTCCAGCCAGCGTCCTGCCTCGTCTGCTGGAGGGTCCGAGGAGCCCACCACGCCTCGTTAGCTGAGGGTCCTGGAGGACCCAGCCAGCACATCCTCACATCTGCTGACAGTCCGGGGAAGTCTGTTCAGCCGTCACCTGCTGACTCATCCCCCGCGACTTCTACATCACCGCCTGCAGCATTCATATCACCGCCTGCAGCATTCATATCACCGCCTGCAGCATTCATATCACCGCCTGCAGCATTCATATCACCGCCTGCAGCATTCATATCACCGCCTGCAGCCGTCAGGTTCCGCAGCCGTCCCTTCATCCACGCCTGGTCCAGCCTCCGTGTCTTCGTCTGGTCCGGCTTCAGCTCTGCCTTCGTCTTCGTCTGGTCGTGCCCCGCCTGGTCCTGTGGTTGCCACACCGCCGTCAGAGCCAGCTCGACCTGTTCCGCCTCGCCTCTGCCAGCCGTTTTCCAGGCCGCTAAGTTGGCATCATGGCCTTCGGGGACGGCCTCCGGAAGGAGTTCGTTGCCGCCGCTGGCAACGCAGCCGACCTCCGGACCTGCTCAGTGGCCGCCACTGCCTTCCAAGTGGTCGGTCTCCTGATTGGTTTTGCCTGCACCGCCGCCATTGCCGTGTGCACGGTCGGCCCCCAGAACTTTTCATGGACTCTTGTTGAGCTCTGGTTTCATTTTGTTTTTGATGTGCTTTTCTGCGTTTTTGGACTCTGGTGCTCCTTGTTTTTTGTTTGGTCTCTGTCCCTCCGTCCTGGGCCCCCTCCGCCCGCCCTGGCCTGGTGCTTTGTGCTTTTTTGTTTGGGGCTGTCGGGAGCCAGCCCTTAGAGGGGGGGTACTGTCACGGTTCTGGGTCCGTTGGACCCAGTATTTTGAGTTTATGTTTTGGTTTATTTTTGCATTATGGATTGTTTTCTGATGTTCTGGTGCTTTGTTTATTATTATCATTATGGATCTGTTTCTGTTATTCTTGGTGAGGGATCAGTTCTTAGGTTTTGGGTTCTCATGTGTATTGCGGTTTCTGTTCAGTGTCATGTCTGCATCTGGTTTAGTACTTGTTTCCTGTCTTATTGTGAAAGTCTTTGTCTTATGTTAGTGTGTGCAGCTTAGCTCCCCCGTCTCGTTAGCCCTGATCTCTCCCAGCTGTGTCTCCCTCCTGTGGCCCATTCCCTCATTACTACCCTGTGTATTTAAGCCCTGTGTTTTCCCATGCTAGGTGTCACGTCGTACCATCAGATTATGCCTGTGTGTTTCGGTTCTCCATATTCCATGTTCACTTCATGTTTTGCTTTCATACCAGCAATAAAGCTGAGGTCTTTGAGTTTCAAGTTAGTGTCTGAGTCCTGCGTTTGGATCCTCCTCTCCGCCTGCCCGCACACAGAGCCCTGACACTTACAGTCTCATTAAAAATAATCATCACTGGCTCATAGTAAAGCTAGTTTCCAGAAACATTACCAAATGTGGCCACAAGATGGGACTCGTTTACAGGACGGCTGGAGCAATAAAGCACAACAGTATGATTGAGGTTGTCTGCAGCATTTGTTTTGCTGAAAAAAACCCTGCAAGATAAAATTAATAAATGATGACAGTCAGCTGAATTTGCTGCCCCCTTGGTGGAGGACATCAGGATCAGCAGCTGCTGCTCCATCATAAACACCACAGAAGAAGAACAACACTGGATCAGATTATCTGGACGTGTTTGACAGGGACAGTGTTCATGTTCATGGACATCAGGACAAAAACAGACGATGGAAACCTGCCAGATTTGAGCTAAACTGCTCGTTTCCATGTGTAGTCGCTGGGAGGTCACATGACCAACAAAGACACACAAGCTGTGTCCCAAAACGTCGGCTGCATCCTCCGGAGGCCGCATTTGAAGGCCGATGACGTCACAGCCAGGCGACGAAGGCTGTCCCGATTCCTCGACTCCTTCAAATGCGTCCTTCATTCCCCTGAGTTTGAAGGATGGGTCGGGTGTGTCCTTCGTGGCCCACCATATCCCAGAATTCATAGCGCGGCCCAGCCAAATTTCAGCTGCCAACAATGGCGGCCACTACTAAGTTTTAAAATTTAACGAGGGAGTACTACTTACTTACAATGAATTCCTTACACTATATAATTTTCCCGTCAGTGTTGGGGAATTCTCAATGGTGCTTGGTGCCATACCCTCAGGGACTTTAATGTTATATAAAAACACTGACAGCTCAATATCTGCCTCAGTCACTCTCCCTGATCCAGCTGAGTCAGCAGTGGGAAAAATCTGCTTTTCACAGGAACTTGGTAACAGCAATAAGAGAATACGTAGTTTATTCCAAGAAGATATCGTCTCTCTCCCATATATAGAATATCTTACTGGAACCGACATGTTCCAGATATCACCTGGAAGACAGTCTGGATGATCCCATAAATATCTAGTTGTGAACAAGGTGAAGGAAATCTCATATAAAATTCTTCATAAATGTGACCCAGCCAGTCACTATATGGTAACATTTAAAAGAGACATAAATACTAATTGAACTTTCTGTGGGGATCATCCAGAAACTGTGGCACATGTCTTTTGGTTCCTCTACACAGAGATTCTGGAAGAATTTAGCAGTTTTGTTATTGTCCATATTTTAAGGGAGTTTTCTTTACGATGGGAAAATGTTTTATTCTGTTTCTTTAAGTTCCCCAGGAAGAATGATAAATGTTTTTTTATAAAATATTTGTTAATACTTTTAGCTATTTTATATCCATAAATGTAAGTTTATTAATAAAACACCATATTTCTGCCGTTTTATAAGGATATGAATTGTACATACAATCAATTTCAGACTCAACCAACAAAAAGCCTCTCAGAACAATATTTATATGTAGATTTTTTTCGCCTCATATCATAATTTTTTTACTCCTGGTTCTGTATGTTCATGTTCTGTTCTTTTGTAAACTTCATCTGTTTGTATGTTGTATACTCATTGTGTTTCAATAAAGTTCGATTTAAAAAAAGGTACGTTCTAAACGAAGCTTCAGACGTCACTGATCACGTGACTCTGGCCAAACGAATCAAGCCTCGACACGGTGCTTCTGAAGCAGCGCGTTGATCTTTCTGACACACGCACCGGAGCGTCAGCTTCAAGCGGACCATCACTACGTCTCACATCTAAAGGTGTCAAGGTAACTTTGAACTGAGTTCAGTCAATCTGGAGTTTTTCCAAGTTTTCTGTTGCTCTCTGTGAGAGAAGAGCGTTAAAGGCGGGGCTCTCCAGAGTCCAGCAAAACAGGAAACCACAGCTGGGTGTGTGTAAGTGTGCAAACCAATAGAATGCATCGTGGTGGGGGGGCATCACGGGCAAGAAAAAAATAAAAGAATCGGTCGTACCCATGCTTCCCCGACGTCATGCCAGCGCATATTGGGAAATTCGTAGGCACCGATCGGTTTTCTATCAGCCATTTGCTGGGAGTAAGGGCGCCCTCCGTTTGCGAGGTGCGCCTGCTGCTGGCGGCACAGGGAGGAGAGGGCGGGGCGGCGGGGAGTCTCTGGCTGGCTGGAGCGGCATCTAATAACCAACTCGCAAAACAAAATAAAAACAACAAACAGATATTATGATACAGACTTATAATCTGCACCCATGTTTTTTCTACATTCTATAAAGTGAGCGCGAGAGCCCTCGGTGCGCCTGCGCGCTGCTGAAGTCAAAGTAAACTTTATTGTCATCTCCGCTACAGACAGTCCAGCATATAGAGACGAGACGACGAGGCTGCAGTTACAGCGGTGCAAGTAAACAAACAACAAATATAAGAAGAGTAAGAAAATAAATCTACACTTTAGGACTCGGGGTAAAGGATCAATAACAATTTAAATTATAATTTACAGTTTGATGATTTAAAGTCTCACACAACCCGTCAAAAGGGGCGGGGCCGGCTGCTTCCAAGTAGAGCACATTTCATTTATAATGATGTAAATCCAAGCCCATCATGGATTCACGATCTGAATCCTGGGTTGTGTGAAATCCCAGAAATCAACCTTAGACAAAGTGAATCTGTGAACTTAGGTGTAGGTCTGTTAGGCAGGGCTGTGCAGAGAGGTTTAAAGGGGCGGGTGCTCAAAGTTAAAAAGGGGCACATTGAACCAGGCTGAATAACAACAACACACTTTCATCAAGAATCTAATATGGGCAACAAGGCAAAGCAAACGTAGCTGATGCTTTACCTGATGGGTACAATGTTGCTGTTGAGGGGTTGCTGTGGATAGTGCTGGAGGGCCCACCGAAAATGTGACGTCATTCATGGATAAAACCGCAAAGGATTCTGGGAACTTTTGGCAAGCGGTACTAGCGCATGCAGGGTGTCAATTGAACTCAGTTACACAGCGATAAAAAGAAACACAAAAAATGGCAAGAAGCTGCTGTATTATTAATTGCAATAGCCGGTGTTGTGCCAAAAAGTGATTGTCTGCCAAAAACTGATTTCCGGTATTTGCAAAGAAACTGATTGCTCGTATTTAAATTGCTATAAGTAACTTGTTGGGCTATAATATGTGAAACATATGTCAAATGCATCCCTCATGGATGACATAAAGTCATACTGAGCAACAAACAACATTAGTGTAACAAGGTAGAAGCCGCAATCAGTCTTTGGCAGTGACTTTTATATAACCTTTATTTATGCCGTAAAAAAAAATCTAATTAACATTAAAAATGTATTTTGTAAGAAGTAGTTGGACAGCAGAAATGGCTCAAATATTACAATTATTTTTCCACTACTAATTAATTACCGTTGAGCTCAAAGGTTATATTAATACACGGTTAACGAATGTGTATTTATGAAGACGATTTGTGAGACGAACAAAGGTAAACTTACCTTTGTTCGTACGATGGTCTTTCGGTGCATTTCAAGGTCCTGCACCCATCCGTCGGTAAACTGTACCTGGGCTTGTTGCAGTGACCTGAAGTTACTAAACTTCATGAGTGCATGCACTCACTCCAAGAACCGTATAATTATAAATCTGAGCGTGGTGAAAGTTGGGCAGCACGCTAACGTCTTTTGTCCCTCTGTGTGCTCGTAAGGGTCTGACCCTTTCACTCCTTTGATTTTTCCTCGTATCTTTTCTTTGTCTTTTCGTCGAGTCTGTCTTTGTACGGACCGGCATTGTTCTCCGTCGTTTTGTACATACCTTTTTTGTGCGGAAAAGAAAAAACAAGAAGGTATTGGAACCGGAGAATGAACGTTTTGCGGTGCTGCAATTGCAAATGCTTGTATTTGATGCGGTACTTGGATTGTTTTGCCAGGAGTTCCCGGCATGCAATGCGCAAAGTCACGTGGTCTGTCAATCGCTATAGGAAAAACCATAAAGCCTTTGCATGAAAACAACTGCTTTGATGTACACTGCCTTGTTGGGATATATGTATCAATCTGATAAAGTTAAACCTACACCATTCTCCCTATTCGGGATTTTAAACAGTACATAGCGGAAACAAAAAGACTGCTTGGTAGAGTTAACCTCCTGAACTATCTACAACACATGGTAGAAACCTGAAATTAAGACCAAGAACACTAGAGGTGAGACATGATCATTAATTAATATTAAAATTAATAAATGACAGATTTAGGGATATTTTCATAAAGTATTTATTTACCAAAACAATAGAAAACAGCATGGTAGCACAATATATTTTGTTAACACAGCAACCTTTAAATATGAAAGGAGACAGAGAAAGAAAGGTGAGAAAGAAGAATAAGAATAACACTTAATTGAGTTTTTGATGGCATTTTACACACAGTACTAATACAGTATCTAGAAAATATGGGAAAATACTGGCATCATATACAGTACTTACTTCTGAAGAAATTATATGGGACCCTGAAAAACAGGACACAAGTGAAAGGTCAAAGAACTGTGAATGGACTTGCTCAGATGATCACAGTACTGGCATCTTTATTCCAGAAAGGAATTAGAGAAATCATATACACCAGTACTTACGTTGATGAACTTAAAAAGTTGAATGGTCTCGAACCTCTTAAACAAACAATGTATGATCAGACCCTGACAAACAGGACAGAAAGGAATAAAGATTAGATGAATATTAAAATCTATAAAGGACAGATTATGATTGAATTGTATCACCAAAGACTATTCACTCATCAATAAAAGGTCACCTACAACACTTCCACAGCAGCAACACTGAACATATCTTAAGACATGGAAACCTTTATGAAGTGAAAGGACAGACAGTGAAGGTTGAGAAAGAATTGTACTTAATAGATTTTTTCAGACGATGACAGTACTGGTATGCTTACTCTAGAAAAATGGTTGAATCATATTCCATATAGTACTTACTTAAAATGAACACACTTCAGTCCTCCTAAAATGACTGACAGCATCTGAAATGAAACAATGACAGATTAAGACTGTAAGAATATATGTTTATAAATGCCTAATACTCCAATCTCATATTTATTCTATCTATTAAGATGGACAAATTCTAAGCATTTACCAATCACTTGACTTGTTTGAAGTGAAGGTAGATACTAAATGTATTCATTTAGGCAATAACAATAAAGCTGAATTTAATATTAACAATAGATAATTAGGAATGTTTTGCTCATTTTTATTTCACCTCACCAGGTTACAAAAGGAGCTTTCTCAGCAGGTCACTCTTCTCAGCTACCCTGTCAATGACCATGTCAGAGTCCAATGACATGAGAATGTCCTTTTCAGTGGCCATCAGCATAAACATCTCCAGCTTGTTTGCAGACAGGCTGCTTCGGAGTCTGCTTTTAATGAACTTGAGTGTAGAGAACGTTCTTTCACAGGCAACCTGAGTGAGGGAGAGGGTCAGCAGGTACTTGTATGCCAGCCCAAGGAGACGATAGGCATCAGACAGCATGTTGAACCGCCTGAGTATTTGATAGCAGCACAGTGGGCAATTTTTGCAAGAACCACAGCTTTCGGTCACAATTTCAATTTCTTCGTCCCATTCTTCAGATCTGTCCTTTGCTGTTCTGGTCGTGTACTCATCTACATGTGATGTCTTAAGCCTTTCCCACTGTTCAGCAAAACGTTTCAGTTCTGACTGAAGGTTATTAACTGTAGCCCTGCTGTCAAATTTAAGTAGACAGGCGCTGAGGTTCTGAAATGCATTACTTGGAAGAGAAACTGTTCTGACCTGGCTAAACTTCCTGGGGTCCAACCATTGCCAAATCGGCAAGAAGAGGGCCATGCATGACAAATCGTCTGTGGATTGCTTCAATAACTGTGTCCAGGATGGTGTTGTGCACTTTCACCTCATATGATTTCTCAGCATTGATTTGCAACTCATCTTCAGGCATCTCTCCGGCCATGCCTTTTCTCCTTTTGGCTCTCTTTTTAGGTAGTTCAGCCTCCACTTCCATGTCTGTGTTGTTCTCCCTCTCCTCTAGTTTTTGATTTGTCTGTTTCACAAATGTGTCTGCAGCTGTCTTCACAGTTGGAAAGTCCCTGGCAATACTTTTGAGGCCATCTTGTGTGGCAGTCACCATATGATGGGCAGAGAGAATGTCCATCCCCTTTGACTGGAGGTACTTTGACAGAGGAGTTGTTTGCTCAAACACTCTAAGAAATATCTGTGCTGTTAACACAGTTTCATGCTTCAAGAGACACTCTTTAAAGCCTCGTGCTTTGGAACGAACAGCTGGCTTTTCTTTTTCCCTCTTTTCAATGGCTTCCATCGTCAGCACTACATCAACGAAGAGGCCATCATCTGGTTTTCCAAAATGTCCAAAGATTTTCTGGAGGGCATCATGCTTGGCCCACCACCGTGTCTCACCTATTGGACTGAGGCGTCTGTGTCTTGTGTTTTCGGTTTGTTTCTCCCACAGATTAACCCTGTGATAGGACTCCTTGATGAACACAGCTATGTCATTAAGTAAATTAAAGAGTGATCCACTTTCAATGACACTTTGTGTTATGTCAGGAATCACAAGATTAAGTATGTGTGCATAGCACCACACATGCACATGAGTTGGAGACTGGGCAGTCATAAGTGCTGAAAAGCCTTTGTACTGGCCCTGCATATTTGAAGCACCATCTGTTGCATTCCCAGTGCACATGGCCTTGTCTAGATTCAGATGCTCTAAAACTCCAGAAAGCAAGTTTACAAAGTACTGCCCCGTGGATGCTTCGCACCTCACTATGGAGACAAGCCTCTCCTGCACAGACTCAGTAACATACCTGATGATTACTGAACACTGATCATAACCTGTGATGTCTTGGGTTGTGTCTAGCTGAACAGAAAACATCCCAGCTTTCTGGACATCACTGGCGATGCTCTCTTGAAGGAGATGGCCAAGTGCATCAATCACTGAGTTGACAGTTGTTTTGGAGAGTAGGGTGATGAGAGATCCTCTACCTCTTGATCCACTGGTCTGATGCAACTTCTTGCTTTTTTCAATGCAGTCATTCAAATGTTCTCCAAGGCACATATCATACTTGCCTAATAACACAATCAGTTCCAGAAAGTACCATGATCGATGGTGTTATCACCTAAAGTGTATGCAGCCTCATTCTCCACATGCCTATAGCTGAGTCCCCTCTTCCCAAGTACTTTGATCACATCCACTATACGCTCTAAAACTTGCCGTCTCTTTTTCACTTGTGCTCTGTGAGCTGACAACTGACTGCCAGCAAACAAGCTCCTGATGTTGCCTTTTGAGCACCTTAAGAAAAAAGCTTCAGCACAGGTCTGGTGTGTATTGCTCTTTTCATGCTCCTCTGTGCGCAGATGTATATGTCGCCAGTCACTCATGCCTGTTATAAATGTGCTGGTGTCAGTCAGCCTTGCAAATGCCAGACACACAAAGCAGAACAATAAATGGCGTTCTTTGCAATAAGTAAGCCACTTCCTGTTGGTGCCATCTTTACAGCTGAACACCCTCATCACAACTGCACTGCTACTGTTCTGCTGTGGGTGGTAATCTAAGAAGGCCTGTAATATGGCAGGTTCAGGGCGAGCAAAGTCATCGATGCCCTGGCTCTCACTCTCCTGCTCTTCCATCTCTCTCTCCTGCTCTTCCATCTCTCTCTCTTGCTCTTCCATCTCTCTCTCCTGCTCTTCCATCTCTCTCTCCTGCTCTTCCATCTCTCTCTCTTGCTCTTCCATCTCTCTCTCCTGCTCTTCCATCTCTCTCTCCTGCTCTTCCATCTCTCTCTCCTGCTCTTCCATCTCTCTCTCCTACTCTTCCGTCTCTCTCTCTCTTGCTCTTCCATCTCTCTCTGCTGCTCTTCTGTCTCCTCTGTCACAGACTTCTCCACTTTTGATGATAAATCAGCTGGTGCAACATGGATTGGCACAATTTGTTAAGATTTTGAGAAGTTTGAGAAACTAACCTTAAGCATAAAATAAAATTTACTATCAGTAACTTCATAGCACCCGCCCAGCAGTATATAAACTCCGTCATGCTAGTTACGCTGTACGAGTTATTCTAAGCGACTGTATAAAGTCACCACAACGAAAACAAACTACAACTAAAATTAGTTTATATCTGACACAGATAGACAGCAGGTCATAACTTCTTACCTGAAGTTCAGTTCCTCTGCCACTATGACCGGCGGCCACCTCGGGTCTCTCCTCCTCTTGCCTCCCCTTTCCCTTATCCACCTGCTGGCCTCCACCACTTGCTGATCTTGCTAAATCTATGGAAGCTATGCCATAGCTACCACCAAACAATTCAGTAATTTTCACACATTTGGCAGCGTCTGCCTGAAGGGCTTGTTTCTTTTTGGCCCTAATTTTTTCGGCACCTCCTTTCCTTTTTTTGTTCTCCATTTTCTTTAGTTCGTCTATAAGATTGCTAAACAAGGGGGAGGGTGCATCCGACCTCCTCGGCTGTAATTGGTCCAGCCCAGAGTCGATCATGACCAATTGGCCAATCCAACACCTTTCATTGTTTATACCCTTCCCAAAAAAAAAAAAAAAAAAAAAAAAGAAATCGGTCGGCCCATAAAAACAAAAAATCGCCAGCGGCCCACCGGGCAAATGCCCGGTATGCCCGATGGCCAGTCCAGCTATGAGGGCAGGGCTGTGTTGGTCTGACACTGTAGACATTAAAAAGTCCACAGGAGAGGTGGTAGCTGATTAAACAAGTGTCATGAGATAATAACAAAATGCAAAGATTGGTGACAGCGCTTGGAACCATAAGGACACAAAAAACTGTGAGAAATAATTTAGGCTCTGCCTGTGAATCACTCTTTGCTTCTCTTCTTCCTTCCATCCCATCATTTCATATATCACTCTCCACTTGCTGTCTATGTGAGAACAAGGCACAACTTGCTATTGCAATAAACTATAATCTAATTATCCACACCTAACAACTCTTGCACTTAATCTATAATAAAATGATGACAGAAAAATGTTATAGCCCTGCCTTTAGTAGCCTCACACAGCTCCTGCTGTTTCCTCCTCATGTCCTTACCAGCCATGTCTGCACAATGTTATATCATGGGTAATATTTTTTTTAAAATCCATCTAAATAAAACACACACATGCACGCACACACAGTGACATGTTAGACCTTCTTCAGAATACTGTATATACTATGGGCATCACTGTGCTGATCCAGAATCCTTACATTATTATTTATTACTAGAGCTACAATAATAAAGCAAAGAGGAGGGGGAAGTAATAAATATGAATTAATGTATTTATGATGATTCCATTTGTTTCACTATCCACTCTGTGCAGGGCAAAGCTTATTACATGTTTAAACTGTAGAGATACAATCATTTTACTGCTGTAAAATCCAAATTTTGTCATATTTAAAATATAAATCTAATATAAACTGCTTCTTAATGTATGTTCTTTAAAATACAGCGTGTGTTTTTTAATATATTATAATTATAATAATGCATAATTATGTGGACATGCATATTAGATCGTTTTTTAGTGAAATATAATCCCTCCAGAAAGGCAGGAAAAGCCCGGAAACTTACTTTAAAACTAAATATGTTCTAAATACTTTAAAACTAAATATGTTCCCTAAAACGGTGACAGAGCTACAGACCCATGACAGCCTTACACAGGTAGCCAGCAGCTGTGACCAGCACTACTTGTGCAGTTAACTCATTCACTGCCATTGACGGCTATAGACGTCAATTGAAAGCATACGTTTGGAAATGGCTGGCAGTGAATGAGTTAATAAAAGGACAGGTAATGTTTGTCGCGCTGTTGCACACACAGCACGCTCGTTTGTTTCAGTTCGTCAGTTGCAACAAGACAGCTTACCAACGTGTACGTAATAAGCTAATACTCCTGGGTGCTACACACTACAGTGTACGCTGTACACCTACTTACTGGTTTTGTCGCATCAGTCTGTGTCTCTGAGTTAACTTGTGTTTCTCCTACAGCTCCGGACCGCAACAAATGCGCGTGCTCTTTGTGAGCTCGTTCCTGGCTCGTAACCAGCGCGTTCTGCCGTCAAGGGCGACCATTGGTTAAATGTGATCATGTGACTGATGCAAGCCAGATCCTTTTATTTAGCAAAACTGTGATTAATAGTTAAATATTATTGTTGAGGGGCACAGACAGGACTCCGCACGCACACACACACATAAAAAAAAAAAATAATAATTTTAAAAAAAAAAGTTGCCTCAACAAAAGGGCACCTTGGGCACCCATCAGGAAAGGGGCGGGTGCTCAAGCCCCTCTAGCCCCCCCCCCCCTCTGCACGCGCTGTTAGGTTAATTGTGCTGATCCTCGGGTTGGGGGATTTGTGTTTGTACTGGAGCGCAAAATTCAAACCAATGGAAGATGGACAACAAAAGTTCAAAGCCATCAGGTGCTCAGGTTAGAAAAAAGAGAAAAGATGCAGGTAAGCAGACGTGTGATTGGATAATGGCAGCTCATCCTGAACCAATCAGACTAAACTCCAAACAATACATTATGTTACAGATTTTAATATTAATTAGTCATTGTTACTTGTTGATTTGTCCTTTTCTCATTGTGTGACGAATTATGACGACTGTTTGGTAGCTGTTATTGTCTCTCTCTCTCTCTTCATGTGTGTTTCTCTGGTGAAACAATAGTTTTGTGTTAATGTTAGGGCTGCACGATTTTGCATAAAATGAGAATCACGATTTTTTTGGCTTAGAATTGAGATCATGATTCTCTCATAACAATAAATAAACATAAAACAACAAATGTCTCACGTTTTGTTGTTGCAGCAAAATGTTGTCCTGCTTGAAATTCCGTCTCCACCGTTGCTCGACGCTGCGTGTACAGAGCAGGTAGTGCAACAATAGAAAAATAGTTGCGGGACGGCACTGTGTAGCGTTTGTCTAGGGTGTTGATCGTTTTCCTAAATCCCTCGTTTTGCACAGTGTTGATGGAGCCATATCTTTGGTCAGGTGATAAGTGATAGCCTCCGTAATTTCTTTGTGCCTGCGGGAGTTCGACGTGTATAGGGAAGCGCTGTATAAGGTTCCCGTTATTGATGTTTGGGTGGTTGACCGGGACGGATTTTCTCCTGTCACTTTCTCGTCATCCCTGACGTGCTCTCCGTTGTTTTTTCCTGCTAATTTTAGCATCACACGGCACAGCTTCTGTATCACGTGGTATAAGGCTCCGCCCTTGTCATTTGTTGAGCAGGAAGAGTGAGCGCTTGTTTTCATGCAGAGTACGTCCCGGATCAAAATGTGAAGTTTTACAAATCCCCACTTCTTTAGTGAATATCATTTCAGTCTCAGACAACCTCGTTTCTCTTACAGAGGTTGAATGCACCTTCTGCGGATGGCGGTACCACACAGTGTGCGTGGACTTCCCCTGCACAGAAGGCAACTACAAATGCTGTGAATGCTAAATAAACAGAAACAAATGATCCCTGTTGTCTTTGCTTGATGATTGGTTTGAGTCTTGACAATCCACATTGCTGGCGTTGCATCTTTCAATGCCAGCAATGGCAGGTATCAGTGCTCAAAGCTTTTGTGTTTGTTTCCAACAAGTTGCCCACCTCGGGAAACAAAAATGTGTTCTTTTACTTGTCAGATGAACATATGAGACACTTTGACTCTTCAGTGCAGTGTGGAGCCTAACAAAGATCTGTTTTGTGTCCCAGCTGATCAGCAGGAGGAGGAGAGTCTGACGGAGCAGCAGAGGAACATTTTCAGCTACTTGGACTCAGCTCAGCCACTACAGAGGAAACAATGAGCTCAACACAGAAGGTGACAGACAGAGCAGGACCATATGACCAAAGATATTTATCACCATATACATTTGAACATTTGCCATAACGATGTAGCTGACGATAGAATTGACACCAGACAAAATACTTTACAGCTGCACAACTTTATTAAAAAGCCATCAATGTATTTTCACTGAAACAAGCAGCTGTTGTTTATGTGCATTAAAGTTATATAAAAATGTAACAGTGCAAATGCAAATTCCTCGCTGACAGTTTAACCAAAAGGCGTTTCCAGTGGAAACTGGCCGACACATCCTGAGCATAACCATGTATAACATCCACTAAACTTCAGAAGAGGTTATACAGTCGTGGCCAAAAGGTTTGAGAATTGCATAAATATTGGAACCTGGAGAAGTTGCTGCTTAAGTTTTTATAATAGCATTTTGCCTGCACTCCAGAATGTTATGAGGAGTGATCAGATGAACTGCATCGTCCTTCTTTGCCATGAAAACGAACTTAATCCCCAAAAAGCCTTACCACTGCATTTCATTGCTGTCATCAAAGGACCTGCTGAGACCATTTCAGTGATCGTCTTCTTAACTCAGGTGAGAATGTTGGCGAGCACGAGGCTGGAGATCATCATGGCTGTATCCCGATTCAGGTTCTGCAGCTTTAAAGTCCTCAAGGGCCGCGTACTCAAAGGCCGCTAAGGCCGAAGTGCGAGGCTCGTAGGCTCGTGAAATGGGACGTCTAGCCTCCGTCGCGCTGCCCAGGTTGCCTAGCAACCATGATACTAACAGCTGGAAACGTTTCATACAGCTTTGTTTGACAGAAATGAAGGAGAACATATTTAGTTCATTTGTTTCTACATGAGCTCTGTGTGATTTGATGAGTATCTGAGGCTGAGACCACAGGACTGTGAAACATGATTGTTGGGCTTCATTTCTGTGCTGAACAGTCGTTTAAGATTAGCTGTAAATAACAATTAGCTGATGTTGTTCATGAGACTAAAGTCATCTCACTGTGGTAATGTAAATATAATATGGCCAATATTATAGTTATCATATTAATCACTTCACTCACAGACAAGTATCTGTGACAGTGTGTATACAGATGTGTTATATATAAGAGACAAATATTGTTCATTTAATATGTTGTCATTACTAAATTTGGCTCAGTGCTTACATACATGTGTAAAAAGCAAATGTACGAGCTGTGATAACTGTGTCTGATAGAATGAAGAGTAGACTGATATATGAAATATTCCTTTATTGGGTGAGAAAATCAGACCATGTCATAACTGCTGTAAGTCACACAGAATAGACATCAGAGCCTTAAACAGGCTGACGTCTGCTAAATGGGTCAAACTGGGCAGAAAGTCTACAAACACATAACATCCTTATAGAATATGATGTAACACTATAGATCAACTTAGCTCAGAATATATAAAGCATATAAACAGTTACAGCAATATGATGCAACAAACACAGCAGCTACTGATCCAAAATACTCAAAGCTTCATAGAACTGAAACCAACATTTATTTTAGCTCCATTCTGCTGCTGATACAGACTTTAGGTTTCTGAACATTAAACTTGTTGCTGCCTTTCATAGTGTGTAGCTTGAAGGCCCTGAGTACTCTGAGTACTTTCTCCCACACTGGAAACACTGGGAGGATCACATTATTTGAACATTACCTAATAAGACTGATTCAGCACAGACAGTTATGTTAAACTTTCCTAGCAGTCCTTCACAAACAGGGAACAGTCTGTCTATTCTCTCCATCTGTCAGCTGCTGCTGGCTCTTCCTCCTCCTCTTCCTCACACACTGCTGAGTTTGTCCTGGTGGATCATCAGGGCTGCAAAGCCTCACAGATGATGTGCAGCAGTGGGTCCCTCAGTCTGTCCTCACTCTGGACACTTGCAGTCGTCACACATGGAAATCAAATGTGTGATAAGCTGCAGGATTCAAACACAAGTGTAACTTATAAACACATGTTCATACTTTTATTCCACAATCAGAGAGAAAGAAACAGAGAGAGAGTGCAGGACAGACAGACAGGTGACAGTCTCAGGTGTACACACTGCTACACAACAGCACAGAGAAGCAGGATTTAGTGTTTGTGTTATTACGAGTGTAAACAAGAAGAGTTCCAGATGGTGCAGTGGACACATGTGTGACTGCTGTGATTAAAGCATCTTTCTTTCAGCTTAACGAGTGAACCGTCAGCTCGTTCAAACACACGTTAAAGTCCGTTTGGCTCGACACCACCGAACAGAGGCAGCAATATAACACAGCTCACATTAACAGTGCAGTGAATCCTGCTTGTGCCGTGATGTTCAGGACTGCAAACCGAGCAGCATCACTGACTTTCAGCTTGTTGTGTTTGTGGATATATGACTGACTTTAATTATCCACAAAATCATCACATTCTCTGTCAGATTAAGGTCGACTATTGAACGGCGTATATTTTAAAGGCTTTAAAACCAAGTTAACGCTGAAAGTACAAACATCACTAATGTCACATAACTCTGCCAACAAGGCATAGCTATGGCTATGAAATGCTCTTTGTGTATCACTTCTTCATTATGAAAGATGTCATTAATGCACTAGTAATGTCTCATCTGGAGTATTGTTCAATCATTTGGTCAGCAGCTAATAAGACAGATCTTAACAGACTTCAGTTAGTCCAGAATAAGGCGTCCAGATTAGTGTGAAGATGTTCATACTATACTAATATTGATCAAATGCATAATAACCTTTCTTGGCTTCCTGTACAGGCTAAAATATTCTATGGCTTACTTGTAGTTCTAAAGAAAGCAATTCTGTTAAACACACCACATTTATTCTGCTCAGCTGCAGTATCCAGATGAAATACATCATCATATTACACAGTTTTCAACAAGCTGCAATTTAGTAAATGCTCGAGTTAAAAGTAACGTTTTGTAAAACTGTTACATTTAGAGCAACTTTTAAGTGGAATAAGTTGCCTTAAAAAATTAGAGAATTATTCAAAACTTCAATGAGCACTTAAAAGCCGATTTACAGAGCTTTTAGTTGTTGTAAATATTGTAAGACATGATTTGTTTTTGAAATTTGTGTAATGTGCCTCAATGTTATTGATATTATTATTATTGATTGCTTATATTTGAACAATTGTGAAACCTCACTGTGGATGTAAGAGTGCAATTATGTGGATATCTTGAATCCACTTTATTGTGTAATATTTTATGTGAGTATTTGACGGAAGACGAGCAACATCTGTTGTGGAAGCTAACGGGGTTCCTTTAGAATAAACAAACATAGGATTTATTATCACTGAATAATTCTGTATAAATCTATACAAATTATAGAAATATGTAATAGGAAACAACAAAATAATCTAAATTATAAAATAATGTGTGTGTGTGTGTGTGTGTGTGTGTGTGTGTGTGTGTGTGTGCATGATTTTAGTGTTTGAACAGTCATGAATTATCTTTAACAGCAGGTTGGATGTAATGTGTTAGAACTACCAGCAGGTGGGGATAAGAGACCTTTAAGGTGTTTGGTGCCACGCTCCACCTTCAGGTTTAAAACTAGTGTTAATGGAGTTTGAAGGCTGAGTTTGTTCCACGACTGCATTTCACTCACTGCCTCTGTTTGTATCTCTGTCACTGCAGGACCAACATGGAGCCAGAAGTCAGCGCTCTCAGGAGGCCGACAAACCTCACAGAAGAAAGGGAGAGAAAAAACACACCTGTGACGAGTGTGGGAAGGGTTTTACTGTGAGGGCTAAACTAAAACAGCATCAGGTCATCCACACTGGAGAGAGACCGTTCAGCTGTGAACAGTGTGGAAAGTCTTTTTCCTGGATGCGTTCCCTAAAAACACACCAACTCATCCACAGTGGAGTTAAAGCGTACAGCTGTGATCAGTGTGGCAGAGCTTTTACTCACAGTAGCAGCTTACAGAGTCATCTAGTTACCCACTCTGGAATTAAGCCATACAGCTGTGACTTGTGTGGGAAGTCTTTTTCCTGGAAGCTTTCCCTAAAAACACACCAACTCATCCACAGTGGAGTTAAAGCGTACAGCTGTGATCAGTGTGGCAGAGCTTTTACTCGCAGTAGCAACTTACAGAGTCATCTAGTTACCCACTCTGGAATTAAGGCATACAGCTGTGACGAGTGTGGGAAGGGTTTTACTGAGAAGGCTAAACTAAAACAGCATCAGGTCATCCACACTGGAGAGAGACCGTTCAGCTGTAACATGTGTGGAAAGTCTTTTTCCTTGAAGGGTTCCCTAAAAAGACACCAACTCATCCACAGTGGAGTTAAAGCGTACAGCTGTGATCAGTGTGGCAGAGCTTTTACTCGCAGTAGCCACTTACAGAGTCATCTAGTTACCCACTCTGGAATTAAGGCATACAGCTGTGACATCTGTGGAAAAACTTTCAGCCAGAGAGGGAGCCGAAATACACACCTACGCATTCATACCAGACATGATGTGTACTGCTGTGAACAGTGTGGCAAAGAGTTTACAACAGACGCACAGTTACAACGACACACGTTTACCCACACTGAGGAGAGACCTTATCAATGTGACCTGTGTGAGAAGACTTTTAAATCTCCACATGACCTGAGACGACACCAACAGATCCACACCAGAAAGAGACTCTACAAGTGCAGCTACTGTGAGGTATGTATTTATATTGTTATCTTGTCATTTTAGCCTGACTGTTTGGAACAACTCTGCTCATTAAACTGTGTTAGCATGTTAGCAATTCTACTGCATGGAAAAGCAGCTCTGAGTGATTATTCAGATTTTCCTTTCAGTTATGATTTTAGTATTACTGTAGTATTATGGTGGTAGTATTGTAGTTATTGCAGCCCAGTAAACTGAGTGTGTTAACTGAAACAGTCAAATGTAGTTGGACGTCTGCAGAGATGCTCTTTATTTCAGGCGACGTTCAGGATACAAATGTTGAAGGACTGACTTACACTGTCTTTGTGTCTTTGTTTAGAAGCAGAGCGACACAGATGGATCCAGTTCTCAACCCTGTCATCACTGTGGTGGTGGGAAAGACTTTCTTTGTGACCTCTGTGGAAAAACCTTCAGTCAGCAAAATACCCTAAAAGTACATCAACGTAGACACACTGGAGACAAACTGAAATACTGCAAAGAATGTGGGAGAAGCTTCACCACACCAAGTGGTTTAAAACGACATGAACTGATTCACAGTGGGGTTAAAAAGCACCTCTGTGATCAGTGTGGGTCATCCTTCACCACTGAAGGTGAACTTAAAACACACAAACGAGTCCACACAGGAGAGAAACCACACAAGTGCAGACACTGTGAGAGAAGCTTCTCACGGTCAGGTAGTCGTAACATTCATGAACGTGGACACATGGAAGGAAACTACAGCTGTGACCAGTGTGACAAGAGCTTCAGGAATCTCAGTTCATACTCTGCACACAAACGATCCCACGTTACTAATAAACTGTTTCACTGTTACCAATGTGCCCAAACATTCACCTCATTGTCTGCTCTGTGCAAACATCAGCGCGATCACTCAGGGCTGAAATCACTCCCATCACTGGATCACAGTGAATCTGAAGACACAGAAAGATCCTCTGGTTTCTGTGTCAGACTCAAAAAGCTTGAGATCAGGCTCCACAGAGTTCAGATAGAATCATTTAAACTTGTGTTGAACTGAACTGGTTGCTGGGCTGAACTTCTACATAATACAGATCTACATGGGATCTTCTTTTCTGTTTTTTACTGAGTCAGTTTTGTCCTTTTTTCTCTGTCCTGGTTTTGCTCGTCTGTAAATGATTGAAACTCAGTCAAATAGTTCATTGTTCTCCAGCAAAACGTTTTGGAAACTCATGTTTAACCTTTGAAACTCTGACATGTTTTAGCACACAAGGCTTCATCGGGGAGTTCACTCATGATTGGACCATGAGAACAAAGGTTTTTAGTTCTTTCAAAGAGAGTCTTGGAGATGTTTGATGTTTCTGTTTTTCTGAAACCACCTGAAAGAAAAACTATTTTTCTTGCTTTATGTAGTGTGGAAGTTTTTAATGTTTCTTCATCTGTGATGTTCTTGAATGTGTTCACGTGAAGATGGTACAAATAAACTGTCCTTTCAGCTTTAGCTCCTAATTTATTCATTATTTATGGATGTAGCACAGCAGCCGTCTCTTGATTAACACATGGAGGGCTCGGGATCTGATGGTGTCGTCTCCCTAATTTGCCCACTCAGTAAATCTCACTCATGGCCAAGAAATTGAAATAAACCTTGTTTCCCTGCTGGATAGTGATCCACTGTAACTCTGCTCCTCCTTCCTGTTTATGATTTCTGTGGCTGAAGTAAAATTCCCTCCATCCATCA
The DNA here is from genome assembly GCF_963969265.1 of Rhamphochromis sp. 'chilingali'. Taxonomy (NCBI): domain Eukaryota; kingdom Metazoa; phylum Chordata; class Actinopteri; order Cichliformes; family Cichlidae; genus Rhamphochromis; species Rhamphochromis sp. 'chilingali'. Next base: position 34,833,876 of record NC_137942.1, on the reverse strand, counting down.
CTTATCCCAGCTAACCCAAAGTGAAATAAAGTTTTGCTCGTCTTAAAAAAGCATTACAATAATGGGCATTACCAATGCAAACTGAATGATACAGAAGATGAAAGAAGAGACTTTGATCAGTTAATAAAGCTCATGATCTGGATTCATTGTGGCTGCTACACAGATACTTCTGGGTCACTTCTCTCAGTTAGGAACCTTCCTCACCAAACTGACTGTTGGACCACACCCCTGGTTTCATGAGAAATTGTTTCAGCCATGATTTCTCTTCCTGTATTTCAGAGTAAAGACTGAAGTGACAAATGGAAGCATGTTTAAAAACACAATGTGAGAGAGACGTTGAGGTCCTTAGAAGTTACCCTGGGTTTTTCTGTCACCCTGCTAGATGTTACACACCTTGTTATTGGACTGATTTCTACTGCTGGACTACTCCTGCGGAGAGTAACAATACTCTTACTAATTAGCTCCCTTTCACACCTTTGGGGATATTTATTTCTGTGTTTGCAGCGCTGTGAGCCAGAACAGCGAGAGAAAAATCTGCAGCAGCGACGAGCCGAATGCTTACGTGAATCGCAGCAGCTGCACATGTGCTACGCTGAATTAGAGGATATCTTTGCTCTGGATTTCTATTTCTACTTTTTCATTTCTATATGATTCTTCTTGCATCTAAACAAAGATGATTCAATTTGCTAAATGTTGATGGCTCTTCGTGCTCAGGTGTAAATGAGACGTAATATTTGCTCTTGGTTTGGTTCTCCTGTACAGAACCGATCAGGGCAAGCTAAAGAGTTAACATTTTGTGTCAGCAAGGGGTGGGGGGAAAGCCATTCACCAGAGCATAGCTGCTGATGTGGGCTGGCCTTTTCCACACACTCTTCAAGGCTGGTGTGTTTCCTGAAAACTTCTAACATTTGAATCTCTTCCATTTATAAGCCTGCGATTAACCGCACGGCTCAGGTCCGCGTGAAACCCGCGCGACCGCGCTCGTGTGCACCCGCGCAGCTGTGGAGCCTTCGCTCTCTCTCTTTTTTACATAAATACTTTGTGCTGCCAGGAGCAAAGTCCAGCACAAACGTCTGTCTCCCTCCGACTCACTCTTGGTTGCTTAGAAACCCATGATAACAACAACAGCTGCTGACGTCACACACCACGCGTTCTGCTCCGCACACACTCACACACAACAACAACAACGAGACGACGACGAAAATGACAATAACACAAAATAGGCCTACTGTCCAGCACAATCTGGACCCCGCGGAACTTCTCAACACCCCACAAAGCGGCGGAGAACTCACCTCTCGCTGCACAAAGTAGCGAGGAACCTCTTACCCCACAAAGCGGTAAGGAACCTCTTGCTGCACACAGTAGCAAGGAACCCGGGTTTCGCTCCACAAAGCAGCGAACTTCTCAACGCCTCACAAAATGGCGGAGACTGCACAACGACACGGTTATAGAGTCGGCCTCTTTAAACTTACTTGGCGTTGCTTAGCGTGTAATATCAGCCTCGAGTCCCGCCAATCGTCATTCATCGAGGAGAAAAGACAGACCGCGAATCCACAGGAACTTCCTGGCTGACGTCAGTCTTCCAGCGTGCCTCTCCTCCCCTCGGTGAATGCGACTCCAGGGCTCCGGCATCGAAGGACCAATTAATGATAGGTTTGTAGCTTGTACCTATCCGCTGGAACGTTGAAGACAATATAATTACACTGCAAAGCAAGACACAAATAGGCAAGCTTCTTCATGTTTCTCGTGCACGGGAGAAAACCGGACAAAGCGCCGTCCCTTCGCTTGACCCCAGTTGCTCTCGTCCGTTCTCCCGTACCACTGCCCTTTTATTGAGGTTACATGAATATGCATAGGTTCATTAACATATGACGTCTACATACAAACAAAGAGTACCTTGCCTGTGTATGTGGGTGTGTGTGAGAGATCTGTGTGAGGTCAAGATGTGACCCTGTGAAGACTCTGGCGCTAGCTTGTACCAGGACGTCTGGGTCCATCTAACAAAAGGCTCTTATACTTAAACAGATATACGTGTGCTTGCTATACCATAAATCAAAGATAAACTCTCCTAGGGGGTGTGATCCATGCCAGGACACTGTGCAGAGGAATGTACGCACCCCCCCTCCACACAGAGTTAATACAGACCTCTTTTAGGATGAGACATCCTTTCAATCTACCAATGATTATATACTTCTAAGCATATATGAGTAAATGTTTCTAAGCATAAATGACAATCAACAATACAAACTCTAACATTCCCCCCTTATTGACGTTTATGCTTGAAAAGTCCCCAGTTACGAATACCTCATGTCTGACAGTTTCAATGCAAACATTGTTATATTCAGCATATGTCAAATCACCCTAAATTACTGTAAAAGTACACAGTTTAACAAATGTATTAGCGGTTATCCCAGTCCTCATTGATCTCGTCCAACGGCAAACTGCATCTTACGAGCAACCAAAGAAATTGTTAATTTAATAGTGAAAATAAGAAAGTAACATTTTCAAAAACATCTCAGCTTGGTGATGCTTCCTCCAGGTGTGCAAATCACATGTCTCTCTGCAGAGTGGTTTGAGTTCTGCAGGGCGTCATGAATGTCTCTTCCAGTTGTTTCCTTGTCCATAGGACCAGAGTCCAAATGTACGTAGAATAAACATTCAAACATACCAGTTGGTTTTGTTGTTTGTCAACATGGGTCTCAGCTATTTCCAAAGCTGCAGACCTCTCAGCACTCTAGTTTTATGGCCTCCCATTACCTCACTTCAGGCCTTCGTCCTGCGAGGGGGATATTTATGACTCCTTCATTGTCCATACTCCGCAGAAAACACCTCTGTGGAAAGGGTGCAGGGTTCCATTATCTTACTACTGTTATGATCCCAGCAGCCTTCAGAGTGTCATCGTATGCACAGTATAGTGGCACCGCATTAGGTGATGTTCATAGGAAACTGCTGTCATCACCACCATAGCTTCTGGTTCCTGTGCTTTTCTCAGAATCATGATGTCATCCTCGAACTCCTTCTGCGCTGTCGATGGAGCTTGGCATGCTCCCCTCATCCCTCGAGTTTTCCTGTCCCAACGCTGCTGAAGATGATCTCTGATCCTCCTGAAGCCTCTCTCCTGGCCTCAGCTCCCATCCTGTGGACGATCCTCTCAGGCACTCCTTCTCGTCATGGATAGTCCTGATTTTGGCCCTGCTGGATCTGTCTCAAAACACTCAGCTTCTCTGCCTTCCTCCTGGTTCAGCTGATTCAGCCGTCACGCCTCGCACTTGGTTGCCCTAGAGTTGATCAGAGGCTGGAGGTTGAAGTGCGAGCTTACCCTACGGGGGCTCAATCAGCACTCCCCCCTCACCACTGAAACAACCAAGTGTGAGATTTCTCTATTGTGCTGTCTTGAGGGTTCTGGGGTTTCCTGGGACCTCGACCTCTTTGCAGTGGCTCTGTCAGGGGAAGACATTTGTTCTATCACAAATAAGAGAAATAAGACACTGCAGACCGACTCAGAGTTTTATAAAACATGCGCACGGGTGAATGCCTCTGAGAAGACACACACACCGAATGCAGGCTTGGTTGCTTTATTTATAGGGCAAAGCAGGTTACATAGTACTTCCTCTTTCTGCAAGAAGTCGGGGAGAGTTTAGGCATTAGCTCAGCTTATCTTGACCTTACACACTGGAGTATACAGACGTATATCATGCTTTATCTGACATCACAGCTACTGAAGTAAAGAATGCATCATGTTCTCTTTAATAATAGGCTTTGTTATGTGAAAATATATGAACACTTGAATATAAGGCACACTTGATTATATTGTATTTCATAAAAATCCCCTTACATTTCCCTCCTGATGTTAATATATTTCACATGTTTAAATCAATGCATAGTCACTTGTTAAATCACATTTTCAACTTACATGTCATTCAGTGAAGTATTTAAACAACAGCTCCAGCAAGATTATGGTATGGATTTTCCACTCTTTCCCCCATGTTCAGCATACCATACTCGTGGTGATAGGGATCTTCCATGTTTCTCTGGATCAAGACATAATTTCCTAAAGTACGTCTAAACATGTTTGCCATTATGCTTCTCAGGCATGGGATAATACAAGCAGCAAAAATGCAAAACAGTAACATCACATTGAAAAGGGCCAACAGGCCTTTAATCAGTAAGGATTTCCAGGAGCCACTCAGCAGCCAGTCCCACCAGCCTTGCTTGTCTGTAAGCCCCTCTTGGACTGAGATCTGTCGGCGCTAACCAGGTTTACACACTATTTTGATGGAAAATCTCAATATCAACGTATTTTAGCGCTTGGTGGAATGCAGTGTTTCATATTCACCTTACTGTGGCGCTGCGTTTTGAATCCGGCACATCGAGTCCTGGCGCCGTGTGGCCTGTGTAAAACGCTGACCGGAGATCGAATTCACCTCCCCGGATTTTCTTCTTTACTGTGCACAGGTTTTTTCCAGCGCAGGCGATCACGACGTCAGGATCCGATGAAGACCGTCTGTGGACAACTAGACGTTAAAAATAACAGTCAGTTATCCGGCTCGAAGGACCAATTAAATGTCAGGGGAAGACATTTGTTCTATCACAAATAAGAGAAATAAGACACTGCAGACCGACTCAGAGTTTTATAAAACATGCGCACGGGTGAATGCCTCTGAGAAGACACACACACCGAATGCAGGCTTGGTTGCTTTATTTATAGGGCAAAGCAGGTTACATAGTACTTCCTCTTTCTGCAAGAAGTCGGGGAGAGTTTAGGCATTAGCTCAGCTTATCTTGACCTTACACACTGGAGTAAAGTATACAGACGTATATCATGCTTTATCTGACATCACAGCTACTGAAGTAAAGAATGCATCATGTTCTCTTTAATAATAGGCTTTGTTATGTGAAAATATATGAACACTTGAATATAAGGCACACTTGATTATATTGTATTTCATAAAAATCCCCTTACAGGCTCTGATAAATCCAGGAGGGTCTCTCCGCTATTTTGCAGGCAGTTTCATGGTCCTTGCTGTGGCTCCAAGGTCTGATCTCATGATGGGCCCCAACCAGCTTGACCTTTGACCTCAACCACTGCCTGGGCTATGCCTGGAATGTTTCTCGCTTCTCACTGCTGCACCTGTATTTCAGAAAGACTTCTATGTGGAGAGCATGTCAACAATCATCAAACCACATTCTTTAGTTCAGTGAACTTCACTAATAGGCCATCAAAGCCTCATCTGAACATGGATGCACCACTTGCATAGATTTAATACTTGTAAATAAACGGCTAATCACACAAATCACTGCAACAATAATAGTAAACATTGTTTAATGTTAATCCTTGGACTCCACCTCTTGACGCATGGACACTCCCATGCGTCAACTCACCAAACCTGGATCCCTGTCTTAAAAACTGGCCATCATGGCCTGGAAGACAAGATCTGGAAATAAAATCACACTTCACACGTATAAACAATTATATCAAAAGAGTAATAAGCATTCAGCACGGGCAAGACAAGTGTCATGTGCAGGTTTTCTCAAATCATTAAATCACTATCATTACCATAATTCGCCTCAGACATGGATCATCCCATGTGCTCAGTTAACATTAATGTAATCGGTGACCGCCCTTAAGCAAAGTCACCCCACTCATATATCCCTATGGGCTCAAAGTGGCCAGCTAAGAGCCCATATTCAACTTTCCCAGAAACACCGTAACCTCTTATTTGTTTTACTCATGTCACTTGTCTGTTTCAGCTGAATCTTCTACATGCAGTCTCAGAAAAACAAACATTAGCAATACACATTGACTGTGGTCAGACGGTGGTCAGACACAGGTCAACAGGTTCCAGAGGTGCCATAAAAACACCATAAAGGTAGCCAACCCTAGCTGTGGAAAGAATGACAGTCACATATAAACCCAGAAATCCTGTAGTAGGAAAACATTAACTAATCCTCTTATAAATCACATGATCAAACACATGATTAATCATCTGCTGTAAAAAGAAATGTAAATGTTAGCGCTGCGCAGGTGTGTACACTTTCTCACAGTAATGTCTGTGAGCAACACAAGTTAGTGGATGACACACACATAGTAAATTCACAGACAGAGAAAATGGCATTTAAAAGATTAAATCGTCATGCAACCGCGAATGTTGCTGTCATCTTTCTGCTCCTGTAACAAAAACACATAGATTCATCCACCCTTTTGTCCTGTCTAGGTGGAGGTTAACCTTGAGTCGTGGTCAAGTCCTGTCAGCTTTTACCAGTCAGTCAGTTTGTTCTTTATTTCCATTCATTCATTCATTCATTCATTCATTCTTTGCTGATAGTGGAACCTGTCGTCGCATTTAGTTTCCACTTCCAGCAAAATGACGTCATGTCGAAAAGAAAAAGAACTTTAGATGGGATTACATCGCTGAATCCTTTTTAGGCTGGGACACTCATTTAATAATTGTCCCAAATAAGTGGCTTTCTCCTGAGCCCATTTCAATGTGGAGAAAACTCACTTGTATCAGCGTTCTCGACCGGTCGTATAGCACTTTTAATTCCTGACGTGCAGATCTGCTTAAAGAAAAGAAATAGACAAACAAAATCAGTGCCTGTTCAAAAGATAAAAATGAAAAATAACAGAGATTATCAAACCAAACTTTCAGTGCACTGTGAAAGTATCAAAATAAAAAGGCCTTGTTAAGTCATGACACAAACTCCTCATCAACTTCACAACAGGAGAAGAATCATCAGCTAGATTCACTCCAAACCAACCATCAGCTGCACAAAACACAACATAACCCTAATGTCATATTAGCTATGAGTTTAATCACCAGGTCTGCGCTCTTCACTCATTTAGGCCACAGATCTATTTTATTCAATTTTCCTTTTTCCCTTCATCATAAAACATGTGACATGCTGTCATGCACTTCACAAAAGAAGTTTGTTCTGACGTATTCAGAGTTGTGTATCTAAATACAAGATTCACTCGCACATCAAACAGGAAACTCAGTGTTTTAGAGTTTCCACTTAACACAACAAACTCCAACACATCTCATTCACTCGTGCTAGAATTCAGTCACCTTTCATTAATCTAAAACGATCAACTAATTTGCATACCAGCTATTAACTCACTAAGTTGACAGGACGACAGAAAAGCATGTTCAAAATAGTATCACAAAAGACAATTCCCCTCATACAGTAAATTACTTGTGCTGCTCAATCAAGCAGGAAGCTTCTCCCAATTTACCATTTTAACACTAAATTTATTGTCTGATCACTGGTTGCTCAAACCAGGATCCTTTTTCCCACAAAAGTTAAACTGTTGTCCTGCAACCTAGAGAGTCAATTTTTTTTTTTTTTTTTTTTGGATAAATTCAGTATTTGATAACAAGTGTCTGCTAAATTGACACTATTTTAACACTGATGAAAGATAACAAGCTGATTTTCATTGCATGTGTGTTTGTGTTATTAGGCAGGTCTAATGCATGTCTGTGGAGCTGCATATCCAGCAGAGCATGTTCTTAAAAGCTGCCTTTCCTACACACTTCTCTACTATTGTTTGATCATTTCTTAACTAATGTGCTATGAGTCCACTGGTCTTTGCATCACACTAAGTGATTTGGACAAGATGATAAACAAACTCACACGCTTAAGATGTTGTCTAATCTTCATGAGCTCTCTTTTGTTTGTGTTAGTAGGGTTAATGCATGTTCTGCTTGTGTGTGTGATTTTGTATATGTTTCTATTTTCGCAGTGTTTCAGACTCCGTCTCAATTTTCCAACTTAAGCAGTCAGTTTTCTTTTCCCCAGGTTTGCTAACCCAAATTTTGATTTCCCACATTTAATAACAGCATTCCTCTGTGTTTCCACTTACTCTCACTCTGTTGTCATCTCACTCTTTTGTCCTCTCCCACTTCAACAGTCCAATAGCCGGCAGTTCTCCTTCAGCTTTGTCCTGTGTTCCACTGTCTCTTCTTGCCATTTTACTCCACAGGTGGCAAATGTCAAACTCCAACAGTCTCCTCAGTTCTCCTCAAAAGTTTTATTCACATGCATAGTGAAGTTGCAGCTTATTGTAGACCCAGTGCCATTCATCCGATCAGTCAGGATGATGGGTTTGCTCTTCTCTGATGCTGTTTGTCCACATTGCTGCTGCTTTGCTAGGACTTTTTGTTCAGGACTTGCTGCTGTCTCTTTATCATGTTATTGCTCTTTGGAGCTGCATTCTTCAGGGAGGAGTGAGAGCTTGCTTGCTTGTGAGGTTGAGAGACACATGGCGCTGTAAATAAGTCAGCCAGAAACTTGGCCTGCATGTTTCCAATGATGTTGAAATATAACTTTCTTCCGACTGCTGCATGTGGAAAATTGATTCAGGTCTGCTTTTCACCTGAAAGTGACAAACTAAGACATGTTCATTATCATCATCACTGCTTAATCAACACACATCTCTCTCTCTCTCTCTCTCTCTCTCTGTGTGTTTGTGTGAACAATCCTTTCTTAAAAGCAGAAAATGACATTGTAGTTGTTTTTCGGCTGATCAACATGAAACCTTTTTCCTATAATTATTTTTCTTCTACAATATAAATTCTCTTCTCAATCAGAGGCAATTACTTTTACACAGCGCACAGAAACACTGTGATGTCAGACACATTCACACTCACTTTTTCATCTGCATAAATAAATCACATGGCTGATGATACCATGATGATCCATAAATATGATCACACGTTTATTTAATTATTTTCAACCCAACAAAACAAATAAACAAAAACATGATGCTGATGCTATGAACACTCCACACACATGAGTCAAGATGCAGGAAAACTGCTCATGGAAACGCTGCACACTCTCTGTTTCCCTTTTTTTGAGTAGTTCTCAGACAGCTCTCGATCTGATAATGTGTAGCTTGCTCATCAGCTCAGAAAAAAAACCTGCAACGCAACATCACACAGTAGTTGCATGCTCTGCCCACAGCGGCAAAGTCTTACACTTTCATATTCAATACAGCTTCTCCATCATGTACCTTTAGATGTTTCATACAGGGTTCAGCATATTAGTTGTTTTCACAGGTGTGCTGTATATCTCAACAATGGCTCATAATAAGACGACAGTCTTTCACACAGGTCAAGTGCCTCTATGCACTTCATTAGTTTAAATATTTGCCTATATCACTTCTCCTCATATGTCATTGTACTGAATTTAAGCAACCACAAGCTTAATGCAGATTACTTTTAACAACTATCCACCTCAATTAAATCTATGGTCTGGCACACAGGCTGCTGTCGATCAGGGCAAGTTAAAGAATAAACATTTTGTGTCAGCAAGGGGTGGGGGAAAAGCCATTCACCAGAGCATAGCTGCTGATGTGGGCTGGCCTTTTCCACACACTCTTCAAGGCTGGTGTGTTTCCTGAAAACTTCTAACATAAGCCTGCGATTAACCGCACGGCTCAGGTCCACGTGAAACCCGCGCGACCGCGCTTGCGTGCACCCGCGCAGCTGTGGAGCCTTCGCTCTCTCTCTTTTTTACATAAATACTTTGTGCTGCCAGGAGCAAAGTCCAGCACAAACGTCTGTCTCCCTCCGACTCACTCTTGGTTGCTTAGAAACCCATGATAACAACAACAGCTGCTGACGTCACACACCACGCGTTCTGCTCCGCACACACTCACACACAACAACAACAACGAGACGACGACGAAAATGACAATAACACAAAATAGGCCTACTGTCCAGCACAATCTGGACCCCGCGGAACTTCTCAACACCCCACAAAGCGGCGGAGAACTCACCTCTCGCTGCACAAAGTAGCGAGGAACCTCTTACCCCACAAAGCGGTAAGGAACCTCTTGCTGCACACAGTAGCAAGGAACCCGGGTTTCGCTCCACAAAGCAGCGAACTTCTCAACGCCTCACAAAATGGCGGAGACTGCACAACGACACGGTTATAGAGTCGGCCTCTTTAAACTTACTTGGCGTTGCTTAGCGTGTAATATCAGCCTCGAGTCCCGCCAATCGTCATTCATCGAGGAGAAAAGATAGACCGCGAATCCACAGGAACTTCCTGGCTGACGTCAGTCTTCCAGCGTGCCTCTCCTCCCCTCGGTGAATGCGACTCCAGGGCTCCGGCATCGAAGGACCAATTAATGATAGGTTTGTAGCTTGTACCTATCCGCTGGAACGTTGAAGACAATATAATTACACTGCAAAGCAAGAGACAAATAGGCAAGCTTCTTCATGTTTCTCGTGCACGGGAGAAAACCGGACAAAGCGCCGTCCCTTCGCTTGACCCCAGTTGCTCTCGTCCGTTCTCCCGTACCACTGCCCTTTTATTGTGTTTGGGCCCTGACAGGAAGGGCATGGTTTGGTTTTTGGCTTTGTCATTTCTGCAAATGAAAATGGAACATGTAGGGATTATTTCAGGTCTGTTTTGGTGAAATGATTACAAAAATAATTTATGACCAAAGAAATAACTTATGTTACGAGGAAGTATTACACCATATTTAGAAAAAAAATCAATTACGAGATTAAAGTCGTTAATATTGAGTTAATTACGTGAATAGGGTTAAAAAAAAAACCTGAATTGATTACAGAAAAGATACATTGCTAAAATAGAGCAGTACTAACATTAGCTGGGTTGCCAAGCAAGTGTCTTACACATGAGAATACATCACAAAAAAAATTAAATAAACTTTTGCAGAAGTAGTTCTCTTGGTACACAGACTGCTCTGTGAAAACATTTCAAGTTTAATATCAGTTTAATATCACTGAAATTTATATTTCAGTGAACATGCAAATTACCCACAGTTTATCACAACTTACTTAGCTAGGATCTGCCTCGTGTCCAGTCGAAAACTTCGCTGCAGGACCGTGAGTTGAAAGATACATTTACTGCGACTCCCAAGATGCATTGCAGTAAAAACCATCCAATCGCCTTGCTTAAGATCTGTTGACGTGTCGCTAAAGGCGCGCTGTAGATAAATATTGCAATTTGTAAAAAATAAAATACTAAAATTTGCAATTTTTAATTACATAATTAAACACTGGGCCAGTTTAATTTCGTATTATCGCTGGTTATTATTTTAGAGTAAATAAAGGAATAACGGGTAGCACCAAGCTGTTGTTATCTTCATTCCCATAGCGACGGCGGTCGAGGATTATGGGTAGTGTGCAGTTACGGGATTAGTGCGTCTGCGTAAATTGGTCTGATTGGCTGGAGCCGAGCGCGTCCAAAACTAACAGGAGTGGTGAATGAATCTATAAATGTGTTTTACGTGTGAAATGAAAATAATAAGATAAGATAGAACTTTATTAATCCCTCGGGTGGGTTCCTCTGGGAAATTCGACTTCCAAAAAAAGCACAGCAACGACCGAAGTTACAGTTACAGAACTGTTATATATATATATATATATATATATATATATATATATATATATATATATATATATATATATATACACACACACACACACACACACACACACACACACACACACACACACACACACATATAAATACAGAGACAAATATAAATAAAATATACAAAGGGGATAAATAGAATAAATAGGAATAAAAAATAAAAATACAAGTGAATTGCACATTTCAAGTATTGAGTCTATTGCACTGTTGACTATTTACAAAAAGTATTGCACAAGGTATTGTACAGTGAGGTGCAGAGGCACTACAGCTTAGTTAATAAACCTAACAAAGGATTATGTACGTTAAATCTGAGCACTTTCAGATCGTGAATCAGTTTGGAAAACACTGTGTGATGGCCACAACATGAAGCCATTTTATTGTTGAATTATCAGTGATACTTTCACGTGTTTTTGTTGAGAAATGTTAACGATGTCATTAAAAGAAAGCATTAAATTAGGGAGAAAAACCCGTTCGCGGAGAGGGTCCCCGGGTCTCCAGTTAGATTGTGCTTCACGGCGTCATGTTTCGCCGTGACGGGGTTATTATTGGAGTAAATGGATGGCTGGAGCCTCTGCTCGAAGCGTCTCTGATCGCCGCGAGCGCGTTCATATTGGAATGAATTGACAACCCACAGCGTCACATAAAAACGTGGAAGGGTACCTTAGGCGTCAGCATGAGAAGTTAAGGGACGTGACAAATCGTCATTATTTTACGCGTCGGGAGTGAGAACGGGTTGGTAAAAGTATATCCTTGCTGTACCCTTAATGCTATTTATGCTAAATTAACCGCTGCCTTTGCCCCTTTGGGATTATTCTTATGTCACTGGGATGTTGACCTTTGACCTTCACATTAGAGAGATGGGCAGACATAATTAGTGTATGAATTTTAAAGTAACAGGTAATAAAGAGAGTGTAACAAATGTAGTCAGGTTTATTACTCTGTATCACACATGAGTGCCCGAGGGAGGCGGGGCTGACTGGGGAGACACAGGAAACAGAGAGACAGGGCTGACTCGACATGAAACGATGAAACGTGGGACACGGGAACAGAAACTAAACACAGGCTGAAATGAACACTGAGGGAGGGAGAACTAAGATTACTGAGAGCCTGATAAATAAGAAGAACAAAAAGCAAGAAAAACAAGAGTCAAAGAAAAGCAAAAACACAAAGCATTGGGCCAGGACCCACTGCTGTGACATTTATATGTGATAAAAACATTAAAAACTGCTCAGATGTTGAAATCTTTCTACGTATACTTTAGGTTCAGCTCTCCAGCCTGGCATTTGGTTAAGCATGATTCAAACATTTGATTTTGTTTAACTGGTTTTAATTATAGTTACTTTTTGTGAACATTTGTTGCAGCATTTAAAAATACATCATTTATTTTCAAACTTTTATTTGATTTAGAGCATCATATTTGACCAACGTAAATGTTTTAATTTCATATAAAATAACTGAAGCAGTGAACTAAATATCTGAAATCTTTCCTTCCTTAAAAGTTATAATCCTACTTAAGTTATAGTGCAAACGCTTAAGCAACAAATATACTTGATGCTAATTAATTAATATTTCCCTTTGATGTTGCAACTATGCGGTCACTTCTGTCTTTAAACAAAATAATATTTTCCAGTTACAGAAATCATAAAGTCCAAACTAAAGTGCTACTGTTGCTATATGTATTTTATATAAATCATGGATGATGGTCCTGACATGAAGGAAGAGAAAGTTACAGGTTGCATCCTTTGACTTTGTCTCCGTGCCTTTGGGCGATTTTCAGAAGGACAGATGTTTCTGTTCAATTCTTAAATCAATTTTTTCAAACACAAACACTATTTTAAAGCTTCTAGAGAGTAAAATATTCATGATAATTATAATAACAATAATAAAAACAAAAGCTCTCAGATCCATCAAACCAAGCAGCAGAAAGAACAATAACTGAAGAGAAAACTTTAACCTTGTAGACTTCATTATGTTCCAGCTGCTCTACAGACGCTGTGACCTCGAACTTAAGCAGGTCGTAAAGTATGTGCAGCTCAATAACTTCATAATCAGACCCTGTGGTATTTAGGCAGCAGAACAACTAAGAATAACAACTACAAATAATGTTTTTAGGTTTCTGTTGTACTGCAAGGTTCTGTACAGGAGAACCAAACCAAGAGCAAATATTACGTCTCATTTACACCTGAGCACGAAGAGCCATCAACATTTAGCAAATTGAATCATCTTTGTTTAGATGCAAGAAGAATCATATAGAAATGAAAAAGTAGAAATAGAAATCCAGAGCAAAGATATCCTCTAATTCAGCGTAGCACATGTGCAGCTGCTGCGATTCACGTAAGCATTCGGCTCGTCGCTGCTGCAGATTTTTCTCTCGCTGTTCTGGCTCACAGCGCTGCAAACACAAAAATAAATATCCCCAAAGGTGTGAAAGGGAGCTAATTAGTAAGAGTATTGTTACTCTCCGCAGGAGTCGTCCAGCAGTAGAAACCAGTCCAATAACAAGGTGTGTAACATCTAGCAGGGTGACAGAAAAACCCAGGGTAACTTCTAAGGACCTCAACGTCTCTCTCACATTGTGTTTTTTAAACATGCTTCCATTTGTCACTTCAGTCTTTACTCTGAAATACAGGAAGAGAAATCATGGCTGAAACAATTTCTCATGAAACCAGGGGTGTGGTCCAACAGTCAGTTTGGTGAGGAAGGTTCCTAACTGAGAGAAGTGACCCAGAAGTATCTGTGTAGCAGCCACAATGAATCCAGATCATGAGCTTTATTAACTGATCAAAGTCTCTTCTTTCATCTTCTGTATCATTCAGTTTGCATTGGTAATGCCCATTATTGTAATGCTTTTTTAAGACCAGCAAAACTTTATTTCACTTTGGGTTAGCTGGGATAAGTGATGGATGGAGGGAATTTTACTTCAGCCACAGAAATCCTAAACAGGAAGGAGGAGCAGAGTTACAGTGGATCACTATCCAGCAGGGAAACAAGGTTTATTTCAATTTCTTGGCCATGAGTGAGATTTACTGAGTGGGCAAATTAGGGAGACGACACCATCAGATCCCGAGCCCTCCATGTGTTAATCAAGAGACGGCTGCTGTGCTACATCCATAAATAATGAATAAATTAGGAGCTAAAGCTGAAAGGACAGTTTATTTGTACCATCAGTGAAGATATTTTACATTTGAATTTTTTATTTAACATTTGCAAGATTCAATAACATAAAGAACCTGAACAAGAAAACATTTATGTGGATCAAAATACATTAAAACAAAAACTTTATAATAGGAAACAGAGTTTTCAACCAACTGATGAAAAGAAAGCTAACCACTTGACATGAACACTACAGTAGGACAGTTTTGAAAGCTTAAAATGGAACTAGGGGAAGAGTTTGATTCACAGCTGCCTCATCAGATTTTTACAGGAGATTCTATCTGAACTCTGTGGAGCCTGATCTCAAGCTTTTTGAGTCTGACACAGAAACCAGAGGATCTTTCTGTGTCTTCAGATTCACTGTGATCCAGTGATGGGAGTGATTTCAGCCCTGAGTGATCGCGCTGATGTTTGCACAGAGCAGACAATGAGGTGAATGTTTGGGCACATTGGTAACAGTGAAACAGTTTATTAGTAACGTGGGATCGTTTGTGTGCAGAGTATGAACTGAGATTCCTGAAGCTCTTGTCACACTGGTCACAGCTGTAGTTTCCTTCCATGTGTGCACGTTCATGCCTGTTACGATTATGTGAATGTGAGAAGCTTCTCTCACAGTGTCTGCACTTGTGTGGTTTCTCTCCTGTGTGGACTCGTTCGTGTGATTTAAGATGACCTTCAGTAGTGAAGGATGACCCACACTGATCACAGAGGTGCTTTTCAACCCCACTGTGAATCAGTTTATGTCGTTTTAAACCACTTGATGTGGTGAAGCTTCTCCCACATTCTTTGCAGTATTTCAGTTTGTCTCCAGTGTGTCTACGTTGATGTACTTTTAGGGTAATTTGCTGACTGAAAGTTTTTCCACAGAGGTCACAAAGAAAGTCTTTCCCACCACCACAGTGATGACAGGGTTGAGAACTGGATCCATCTGTGTCGCTCTGCTTCTAAACAAAGACACAAAGACAGTGTAAGTCAGTCCTTCAACATTTGTATCCTGAACGTCGCCTGAAATAAAGAGCATCTCTGCAGACGTCCAACTACATTTGACTGTTTCAGTTAACACACTCAGTTTACTGGGCTGCAATAACTACAATACTACCACCATAATACTACAGTAATACTAAAATCATAACTGAAAGGAAAATCTGAATAATCACTCAGAGCTGCTTTTCCATGCAGTAGAATTGCTAACATGCTAACACAGTTTAATGAGCAGAGTTGTTCCAAACAGTCAGGCTAAAATGACAAGATAACAATATAAATACATACCTCACAGTAGCTGCACTTGTAGAGTCTCTTTCTGGTGTGGATCTGTTGGTGTCGTCTCAGGTCATGTGGAGATTTAAAAGTCTTCTCACACAGGTCACATTGATAAGGTCTCTCCTCAGTGTGGGTAAACATGTGTTGTTGTAACTGTGCGTCTGTTGTAAAGTATTTGCCACACTGTTCACAGCAGTACACATCATGTCTGGTGTGAATGCGTAGGTGTGTATTTCGTCTCCCTCTCTGGCTGAAAGTTTTTCCACAGATGTCACAGCTGTATGCCTTAATTCCAGAGTGGGTAACTAGATGACTCTGTAAGCTGCTACTGTGAGTAAAAGCTCTGCCACACTGATCACAGCTGTATGGCTTAATTCCAGAGTGGGTAACTAGATGACTCTGTAAGGTGCTACTGTCAGTAAAAGCTCTGCCACACTGATCACAGCTGTACGCTTTAACTCCACTGTGGATGAGTTGGTGTCTTTTTAGGGAACGCTTCAAGGAAAAAGACTTTCCACACAAGTCACAGCTGAATGGTCTCTCTCCAGTGTGGATGAGCTGATGCTGTTTTAGTTTAGCCTTCTCAGTAAAACCCTTCCCACACTCGTCACAGCTGTATGCCTTAATTCCAGAGTGGGTAACTAGATGACTCTGTAAGTGGCTACTGCGAGTAAAAGCTCTGCCACACTGATCACAGCTGTACGCTTTAACTCCACTGTGGATGAGTTGGTGTCTTTTTAGGGAACGCTTCAAGGAAAAAGACTTCCCACACAAGTCACAGCTGTATGCCTTAATTCCAGAGTGGGTAACTAGATGACTCTGTAAGCTGCTACTGCGAGTAAAAGCTCTGCCACACTGATCACAGCTGTATGGCTTAATTCCAGAGTGGGTAACTAGATGCCTCTGTAAGCTGCTACTGTGAGTAAAAGCTCTGCCACACTGATCACAGCTGTACGCTTTAACTCCACTGTGGATGAGTTGGTGTGTTTTTAGGGAACGCATCCAGGAAAAAGACTTTCCACACTGTTCACAGCTGAACGGTCTCTCTCCAGTGTGGATGACCTGATGCTGTTTTAGTGAAGCCTTCAGAGTAAACTCCATCCCACACTCGTCACAGGTGTGTTTTTTCTCTCCCTTTCTTCTGTGAGGTTTGTCGGCCTCCTGAGAGCGCTGACTTCTGGCTCCATGTTGGTCCTGCAGTGACAGAGATACAAACAGAGGCAGTGAGTGAAATGCAGTCGTGGAACAAACTCAACCTTCAAACTCCATTAACACTAGTTTTAAACCTGAAGGTGGAGCGTGGCACCAAACACCTTAAAGGTCTCTTATCCCCACCTGCTGGTAGTTCTAACACATTACATCCAACCTGCTGTTAAAGATAATTCATGACTGTTCAAACACTAAAATCATGCACACACACACACACACACACACACACACACACACACACACACACACACATTATTTTATAATTTAGATTATTTTGTTGTTTCCTATTACATATTTCTATAATTTGTATAGATTTATACAGAATTATTCAGTGATAATAAATCCTATGTTTGTTTATTCTAAAGGAACCCCGTTAGCTTCCACAACAGATGTTGCTCGTCTTCCGTCAAATACTCACATAAAATATTACACAATAAAGTGGATTCAAGATATCCACATAATTTCACTCTTACATCCACAGTGAGGTTTCACAATTGTTCAAATATAAGCAATCAATAATAATAATATCAATAACATTGAGGCACATTACACAAATTTCAAAAACAAATCATGTCTTACAATATTTACAACAACTAAAAGCTCTGTAAATCGGCTTTTAAGTGTTCATTGAAGTTTTGAATAATTCTCTAATTTTTTAAGGCAACTTATTCCACTTAAAAGTTGCTCTAAATGCAACAGTTTTACAAAACGTTACTTTTAACTCGAGCATTTACTAAATTGCAGCTTGTTGAAAACTGTGTAATATGATGATGTATTTCATCTGGATACTGCAGCTGAGCAGAATAAATGTGGTGTGTTTAACAGAATTGCTTTCTTTAGAACTACAAGTAAGCCATAGAATATTTTAGCCTGTACAGGAAGCCAAGAAAGGTTATTATGCATTTGATCAATATTAGTATAGTATGAACATCTTCACACTAATCTGGACGCCTTATTCTGGACTAACTGAAGTCTGTTAAGATCTGTCTTATTAGCTGCTGACCAAATGATTGAACAATACTCCAGATGAGACATTACTAGTGCATTAATGACATCTTTCATAATGAAGAAGTGATACACAAAGAGCATTTCATAGCCATAGCTATGCCTTGTCGGCAGAGTTATGTGACATTAGTGATGTTTGTACTTTCAGCGTTAACTTGGTTTTAAAGCCTTTAAAATATACGCCGTTCAATAGTCGACCTTCATCTGACAGAGAATGTGATGATTTTATGGATAATTAAAGTCAGTCATATATCCACAAACACAACAAGCTGAAAGTCAGTGATGCTGCTCGGTTTGCAGTCCTGAATATCACGGCACAAGCAGGATTCACTGCACTGTTAATGTGAGCTGTGTTATATTGCTGCCTCTGTTCGGTGGTGTCGAGCCAAACGGACTTTAACGTGTGTTTGAACGAGCTGACGGTTCACTCGTTAAGCTGAAAGAAAGATGCTTTAATCACAGCAGTCACACATGTGTCCACTGCACCATCTGGAACTCTTCTTGTTTACACTCGTAATAACACAAACACTAAATCCTGCTTCTCTGGTGCTGTTGTGTAGCAGTGTGTACACCTGAGACTGTCACCTGTCTGTCTGTCCTGCACTCTCTCTCTGTTTCTTTCTCTCTGATTGTGGAATAAAAGTATGAACATGTGTTTATAAGTTACACTTGTGTTTGAATCCTGCAGCTTATCACACATTTGATTTCCATGTGTGACGACTGCAAGTGTCCAGAGTGAGGACAGACTGAGGGACCCACTGCTGCACATCATCTGTGAGGCTTTGCACCGCTGATGATCCACCAGGACAAACTCAGCAGTGTGTGAGGAAGAGGAGGAGGAAGAGCCAGCAGCAGCTGACAGATGGAGAGAATAGACAGACTGTTCCCTGTTTGTGAAGGACTGCTAGGAAAGTTTAACATAACTGTCTGTGCTGAATCAGTCTTATTAGGTAATGTTCAAATAATGTGATCATCCCAGTGTTTCCAGTGTGGGAGAAAGTACTCAGAGTACTCAGGGCCTTCAAGTTACACACTATGAAAGGCAGCAACAAGTTTAATATTCAGAAACCTAAAGTCTGTATCAGCAGCAGAATGGAGCTAAAATAAATGTTGGTTTCAGTTCTATGAAGCTTTGAGTATTTTGGATCAGTAGCTGCTGTGTTTGTTGCATCATATTGCTGTAACTGTTTATATGCTTTATATATTCTGAGCTAAGTTGATCTATAGTGTTACATCATATTCTATAAGGATGTTATGTGTTTGTAGACTTTCTGCCCAGTTTGACCCATTTAGCAGACGTCAGCCTGTTTAAGGCTCTGATGTCTATTCTGTGTGACTTACAGCAGTTATGACATGGTCTGATTTTCTCACCCAATAAAGGAATATTTCATATATCAGTCGACTCTTCATTCTATCAGACACAGTTATCACAGCTCCTACATTTGCTTTTTACACATATATGTAAGCACTGAGCCAAATTTAGTACCAACATATTAAATGAACAATATTTGTCTCTTATATATAACACATCTGTATACACACTGTCACAGATACTTGTCTGTGAGTGAAGTGATTAATATAATAACTATAATATTGGCCATATTATATTTACATTACCACAGTGAGATGACTTTAGTCTCATGAACAACATCAGCTAATTGTTATTTACAGCTAATCTTAAACGACTGTTCAGCACAGAAATGAAGCCCAACAATCATGTTTCACAGTCCTGTGGTCTCAGCCTCAGATACTCATCAAATCACACAGAGCTCATGTAGAAACAAATGAACTAAATATGTTCTCCTTCATTTCTGTCAAACACAGCTGTATGAAACGTTTCCAGCTGTTAGTATCATGGTTGCTAGGCAACCTGGGCAGCGCGACAGAGGCTAGACGTCCCATTTCACGAGCCTACGAGCCTCGCACTTCGGCCTTAGCGGCCTTTGAGTACGCGGCCCTTGAGGACTTTAAAGCTGCAGAACCTGAATCGGGATACAGCCATGATGATCTCCAGCCTCGTGCTCGCCAACATTCTCACCTGAGTTAAGAAGACGATCACTGAAATGGTCTCAGCAGGTCCTTTGATGACAGCAATGAAATGCAGTGGTAAGGCTTTTTGGGGATTAAGTTCGTTTTCATGGCAAAGAAGGACGATGCAGTTCATCTGATCACTCCTCATAACATTCTGGAGTGCAGGCAAAATGCTATTATAAAAACTTAAGCAGCAACTTCTCCAGGTTCCAATATTTATGCAATTCTCAAAGCTTTTGGCCACGACTGTATAACCTCTTCTGAAGTTTAGTGGATGTTATACATGGTTATGCTCAGGATGTGTCGGCCAGTTTCCACTGGAAACGCCTTTTGGTTAAACTGTCAGCGAGGAATTTGCATTTGCACTGTTACATTTTTATATAACTTTAATGCACATAAACAACAGCTGCTTGTTTCAGTGAAAATACATTGATGGCTTTTTAATAAAGTTGTGCAGCTGTAAAGTATTTTGTCTGCTGTCAATTCTATCGTCAGCTACATCGTTATGGCAAATGTTCAAATGTATATGGTGATAAATATCTTTGGTCATATGGTCCTGCTCTGTCTGTCACCTTCTGTGTTGAGCTCATTGTTTCCTCTGTAGTGGCTGAGCTGAGTCCAAGTAGCTGAAAATGTTCCTCTGCTGCTCCGTCAGACTCTCCTCCTCCTGCTGATCAGCTGGGACACAAAACAGATCTTTGTTAGGCTCCACACTGCACTGAAGAGTCAAAGTGTCTCATATGTTCATCTGACAAGTAAAAGAACACATTTTTGTTTCCCGAGGTGGGCAACTTGTTGGAAACAAACACAAAAGCTTTGAGCACTGATACCTGCCATTGCTGGCTTTGAAAGATGCAACGCCAGCAATGTGGATTGTCAAGACTCAAACCAATCATCAAGCAAAGACAACAGGGATCATTTGTTTCTGTTTATTTAGCATTCACAGCATTTGTAGTTGCCTTCTGTGCAGGGGAAGTCCACGCACACTGTGTGGTACCATCCGCAGAAGGTGCATTCAACCTCTGTAAGAGAAACGAGGTTGTCTGAGACTGAAATGATATTCACTAAAGAAGTGGTGATTTGTAAAACTTCAAGTGTGTGATAAGGTGAAAACAAATACACAACTGCATGTCATGTAGTTGAAGGTTTTTTTTCTTTTGGAAGACCGGAAAACACTGAAAGTTACAAATTAGTCCTTTATTTATCCAGGTAAAAAAAAATCTCATTGAGATTAAAAATCTCATTTCCAAGAGAGACCTGGCGTCATGGCAACACAAGTCACATACCACACAGGTATATAACATTTAAAACAAACACAATATCCCAACATGTGTAACAAATGTATTGTGCTTGAAACAAATTCAGAATAGGTGATAAAGCAGCTGCACATGTGTGTCACGAGTAAATCTGGCTGTATAACAAACAGAAACAAGTGATCCTGCTGTCTTTGCTCAATGGTTGGTTTGAGTCTTGACAATCCACATTGCTGGCATCTTTCAATATGTTTGAATGCACCAGTGTAAGTGCAGCCACTCAGACTCAATGTGTTCATAGAAACAGGTGCAGATGTGTCACGAGTTCATCCAGCAGTAGCTATGGCACTTGGCCACAGGGGGCAGCAGTGGACTGACCTGCATTTGAGACTGCTCCAGCTGCTGTGACAGTCAGTAGATCTGCTACAAATTGCAGATCATATGCAAGTTTTGAAATGACATTATAAATATTCCTAACTCAGCCACGGCAGCCATGTTGATGTATTACCTATATTGGCTGAAAATGTTCATTTGCAGAGAAAAGACACAGGCAGACTGTGCTTACAGGATGTTACATGTTATTATGTGATGTTACTGAAATCATCATGAATAACAGGAGTGGTGATTCCTGTAACTTTGTGTATATAATTTGGCATTTCTTACTGATGCAGGCCAAAAATAAATACATAAACTGAGCACCTGATGGCTTTGAACTTTTGTTGTCCATCTTCCATTGGTTTGAATTTTGCGCTCCAGTACAAACACAAATCCCCCAACCCGAGGATCAGCACAATTAACCTAACAGACCTACACCTAAGTTCACAGATTCACTTTGTCTAAGGTTGATTTCTGGGATTTCACACAACCCAGGATTCAGATCGTGAATCCATGATGGGCTTGGATTTACATCATTATAAATGAAATGTGCTCTACTTGGAAGCAGCCGGCCCCGCCCCTTTTGACGGCTTGTGTGAGACTTTAAATCATCAAACTGTAAATTATAAATTTAAATTGTTATTGATCCTTTACCCCGAGTCCTAAAGTGTAGATTTATTTTCTTACTCTTCTTATATTTGTTGTTTGTTTACTTGCACCGCTGTAACTGCAGCCTCGTCGTCTCGTCTCTATATGCTGGACTGTCTGTAGCGGAGATGACAATAAAGTTTACTTTGACTTCAGCAGCGCGCAGGCGCACCGAGGGCTCTCGCGCTCACTTTATAGAATGTAGAAAAAACATGGGTGCAGATTATAAGTCTGTATCATAATATCTGTTTGTTGTTTTTATTTTGTTTTGCGAGTTGGTTATTAGATGCCGCTCCAGCCAGCCAGAGACTCCCCGCCGCCCCGCCCTCTCCTCCCTGTGCCGCCAGCAGCAGGCGCACCTCGCAAACTAATTCCTTTCTGGAATAAAGATGCCAGTACTGTGATCATCTGAGCAAGTCCATCAATTGCCATTCACTATTCTTTGTCCTTTCACTTGTGTCCTGTTTTTCAGGGTCCCATATAATTTCTTCAGAAGTAAGTACTGTATATGATGCCAGTATTTTCCCATATTTTCTAGATACTGTATTAGTACTGTGTGTAAAATGCCATCAAAAACTCAATTAAGTGTTATTCTTATTCTTCTTTCTCACCTTTCTTTCGCTGTCTCCTTTCATATTTAAAGGTTGCTGTGTTAACAAAATATATTGTGCTACCATGCTGTTTTCTATTGTTTTGGTAAATAAATACTTTATGAAAATATCCCTAAATCTGTCATTTATTAATTTTAATATTAATTAATGATCATGTCTCACCTCTAGTGTTCTTGGTCTTAATTTCAGGTTTCTACCATGTGTTGTAGATAGTTCAGGAGGTTAACTCTACCAAGCAGTCTTTTTGTTTCCGCTATGTACTGTTTAAAATCCCGAATAGGGAGAATGGTGTAGGTTTAACTTTATCAGATTGATACATATATCCCAACAAGGCAGTGTACATCAAAGCAGTTGTTTTCATGCAAAGGCTTTATGGTTTTTCCTATAGCGATTGACAGACCACGTGACTTTGCGCATTGCATGCCGGGAACTCCTGGCAAAACAATCCAAGTACCGCATCAAATACAAGCATTTGCATTTGCAGCACCGCAAAACGTTCATTCTCCGGTTCCAATACCTTCTTGTTTTTTCTTTTCCGCACAAAAAAGGTATGTACAAAACGACGGAGAACAATGCCGGTCCGTACAAAGACAGACTCGACGAAAAGACAAAGAAAAGATACGAGGAAAAATCAAAGGAGTGAAAGGGTCAGACCCTTACGAGCACACAGAGGGACAAAAGACGTCAGCGTGCTGCCCAACTTTCACCACGCTCAGATTTATAATTATACGGTTCTTGGAGTGAGTGCATACACTCATGAAGTTTAGTAACTTCAGGTCACTGCAACAAGCCCAGGTACAGTTTACCGACGGATGGGTACAGGACCTTGAAATGCACCGAAAGACCATCGTACGAACAAAGGTAAGTTTACCTTTGTTCGTCTCACAAATCGTCGTCATAAATACACATTCGTTAACCGTGTATTAATATAACCTTTGAGCTCAACGGTAATTAATTAGTAGTGGAAAAATAATTGTAATATTTGAGCCATTTCTGCTGTCCAACTACTTCTTACAAAATACATTTTTAATGTTAATTAGATTTTTTTTTACGGCATAAATAAAGGTTATATAAAAGTCACTGCCAAAGACTGATTGCGGCTTCTACCTTGTTACACTAATGTTGTTTGTTGCTCAGTATGACTTTATGTCATCCATGAGGGATGCATTTGACATATGTTTCACATATTATAGCCCAACAAGTTACTTATAGCAATTTAAATACGAGCAATCAGTTTCTTTGCAAATACCGGAAATCAGTTTTTGGCAGACAATCACTTTTTGGCACAACACCGGCTATTGCAGTTAATAATACAGCAGCTTCTTGCCATTTTTTGTGTTTCTTTTTATCGCTGTGTAACTGAGTTCAATTGACACCCTGCATGCGCTAGTACCGCTTGCCAAAAGTTCCCAGAATCCTTTGCGGTTTTATCCATGAATGACATCACATTTTTGGTGGGCCGGTCTCCAGTCAAAATGCCCAGGCCGATTTTTTGTCCCAGTCCAGCCCTGCCTGCCCTCCAGCACTATCCACAGCAACCCCTCAACAGCAACATTGTACCCATCAGGTAAAGCATCAGCTACGTTTGCTTTGCCTTGTTGCCCATATTAGATTCTTGATGAAAGTGTGTTGTTGTTATTCAGCCTGGTTCAATGTGCCCCTTTTTAACTTTGAGCACCCGCCCCTTTAAACCTCTCTGCACAGCCCTGCCTAACAGACCTACACCTTAGTTCACAGATTCACTTTGTCTAAGGTTGATTTCTGGGATTTCACACAACCCAGGATTCAGATCGTGAATCCATGATGGGCTTGGATTTACATCATTATAAATGAAATGTGCTCTACTTGGAAGCAGCCGGCCCCGCCCCTTTTGACGGGTTGTGTGAGACTTTAAATCATCAAACTGTAAATTATAAATTAAATTGTTATTGATCCTTTACCCCGAGTCCTAAAGTTATATTTATTTTCTTACTCTTCTTATATTTGTTGTTTGTTTACTTGCACCGCTGTAACTGCAGCCTCGTCGTCTCGTCTCTCTATATGCTGGACTGTCTGTAGCGGAGATGACAATAAAGTTTACTTTGACTTCAGCAGCGCGCAGGCGCACCGAGGGCTCTCGCGCTCACTTTATAGAATGTAGAAAAAACATGGGTGCAGATTATAAGTCTGTATCATAATATCTGTTTGTTGTTTTTATTTTGTTTTGCGAGTTGGTTATTAGATGCCGCTCCAGCCAGCCAGAGACTCCCCGCCGCCCCGCCCTCTCCTCCCTGTGCCGCCAGCAGCAGGCGCACCTCGCAAACGGAGGGCGCCCTTACTCCCAGCAAATGGCTGATAGAAAACCGATCGGTGCCTACGAATTTCCCAATATGCGCTGGCATGACGTCGGGGAAGCATGGGTACGACCGATTCTTTTATTTTTTTCTTGCCCGTGATGCCCCCCCACCACGATGCATTCTATTGGTTTGCACACTTACACACACCCAGCTGTGGTTTCCTGTTTTGCTGGACTCTGGAGAGCCCCGCCTTTAACGCTCTTCTCTCACAGAGAGCAACAGAAAACTTGGAAAAACTCCAGATTGACTGAACTCAGTTCAAAGTTACCTTGACACCTTTAGATGTGAGACGTAGTGATGGTCCGCTTGAAGCTGACGCTCCGGTGCGTGTGTCAGAAAGATCAACGCGCTGCTTCAGAAGCACCGTGTCGAGGCTTGATTCGTTTGGCCAGAGTCACGTGATCAGTGACGTCTGAAGCTTCGTTTAGAACGTACCTTTTTTTAAATCGAACTTTATTGAAACACAATGAGTATACAACATACAAACAGATGAAGTTTACAAAAGAACAGAACATGAACATACAGAACCAGGAGTAAAAAAATGATGATATGAGGCGAAAAAAATCTACATATAAATATTGTTCTGAGAGGCTTTTTGTTGGTTGAGTCTGAAATTGATTGTATGTACAATTCATATCCTTATAAAACGGCAGAAATATGGTGTTTTATTAATAAACTTACATTCATGGATATAAAATAGCTAAAAGTATTAACAAATATTTTATAAAAAAACATTTATCATTCTTCCTGGGGAACTTAAAGAAACAGAATAAAACATTTTCCCATCGTAAAGAAAACTCCCTTAAAATATGGACAATAACAAAACTGCTAAATTCTTCCAGAATCTCTGTGTAGAGGAACCAAAAGAGATGTGCCACAGTTTCTGGATGATCCCCACAGAAAGTTCAATTAGTATCTATGTCTCTTTTAAATGTTACCATATAGTGACTGGCTGGGTCACATTTATGAAGAATTTTATATGAGATTTCCTTCACCTTGTTCACAACTAGATATTTATGGGATCATCCAGACTGTCTTCCAGGTGATATCTGGAACATGTCGGTTCCAGTAAGATATTCTATATATGGGAGAGAGACGATATCTTCTTGGAATAAACTACGTATTCTCTTATTGCTGTTACCAAGTTCCTGTGAAAAGCAGATTTTTCCCACTGCTGACTCAGCTGGATCAGGGAGAGTGACTGAGGCAGAGATTGAGCTGTCAGTGTTTTTATATAACATTAAAGTCCCTGAGGGTATGGCACCAAGCACCACTGAGAATTCCCCACCACCACTTCCCCTGCCAGTGGCGGACTCCCTCAGGTGTCGGTGCGTTGGTGGTTCTTTGTGTGTGGGGATGGGCGTCCGGGTACACACCGGCTCACTCCTTGGCGGCCGCTTATCGGGGCCTGGAGCCTGGGGCTCGCTCGGGCCACTTCGGAGGTGGGGTGCCCCCGGCCTCTCGGCCTGGGGCTCGGTCACTCAGGCACAGCTGGCTGCCGGCGGAGCTCACGGGCGCGTCACTGCAACCCCCCTGGCTTCTGCTCCGCGGCTGCTGAGTGAGCCCTCATCTGGGACTCTCCTCAGCTCTTTCTGGGACAGTGGCGCGGCTGCCCCTCTGTTGGTCTTCCTTGGTCTCTTGTGTTCTGGGGGCCTCTGGATGTCTGGAGTTTTGATCTCCTCCATACCTGCTTCATACCCTGGAGGACGGGGCTGTGGCCCCCCCACACCCTCTAGCAGATCGTTACATGGAGAAACCTTTGGAATGCAAGCATGCTGATCCACACAGGTATGCACACAGGTGTACACACGGGTATTCACAGACGTGGACTACAGCTTTCTTGGCTGCTGCCTCAAAGCACATTGTGCGCTGTCTATCTTGCGTGCTGCACAATATCGTTTATTATTTAGTATCTACTGATATCTACTGCTAGCTAGTTTATTGTGATGGTGCTGTTTTTTTATTATGTTGCTCTTTGTTGTTTGCTTTCTCTTCTGTTTTTTTTCTCCATACAGGTGACCCAGGTGTTTGTTTTTTCTCTCTTCCCCCCTTCTCACCGTCTCTTCTCCCCTTTGGTTTTCTTTCTCTCCCGCTCTTTCTTTCATTCTTTCTCCCTGTCCTATCCCCCAGTCATGTCTGTCCCGTTTGTAGCAACTGAAAATAAAATAAATTCATAATTATAATAAAGGTCAATCAAATGGACCAATATGGCAAGGCCATGATGATCCACTTGGTAAAATAAATCCGCTTGGCATCTTTCTTGGCCTTAAGACAACAATTCTGATGCTAAAGATCCAAACGGGACACAAAAAAAAAAAAAATCAAGCACATTGTCCTAACCTTAACACCATAATGTTTAACAGTTAATACCCTCAAGTTGAAGGATAACCACCCAACACTAGAAGTACCCACTGATGTTTTCTAGAGACCTTTGAAAGATACACTCTCAGAAAAGATGTGTCTTACCCACTTTTTGTGTTCATGTATTTTAAAACGCACACACACAAATAATTGAGCACATTATTCTCCAATCACGTTGCAATCTGTGTGCACCATTATTCTATTTTTAACTGTCATAAAATGATCATTGGTTTCTTTTGGTGTGAGAGCTGAGGCGAGGAATGAAACGAAAGAAAAAGACAGGAAAGTCAGTCATTCGGTTAAAGACATTCAGCAAAATAATATTCAGGTCACAATTTCTAAAAATGTATTCAGTAGAAAACAGTAACTAGCGCATCCTAATGTGAGACTTTCCCATCCCCTTATTGAAAGATAAAAATGATTTACTGATGTTTTCCTGCTTTATATAGATGTGTGTTAATCTTAGCAGAGTTGTGTTTTTTCTACTGATGATTTTTTTACAGTTAGAACTGCAGTAAATTATTTTAATTTACTCAGTTTTCATGCAACCTTTGGAAGCTTTCCATGCCACATCACCTTGTTTGAGTCTTTCTGTTGGAGCTATTTTATTTTTTTCAAGAGGTGCAGTAGTGAAGGGAGAGGAGTCGGATGCTGGGGGTCTGGGAGGATTTGTGGCTCCCAGAGTGGAGGAAGAGAGGAGGTAGGTCTGTGGGCAGGCTGGGTTCTGGAGCAGGGTAAAGAGCATGGTGGTTTGGGTCCAGAGCATATTGAGTCTCACAGAGGTGGGGAGCAATGTGGAAGGTGCAGGAAGCAGGGCCAGTTGAGAGTGGGAAAGTGAAAAAAAGAGAAACAGGAGAGTTCTTCTGGTGGTTGAGCAGGTGGATCATAAATTCATGAAGGTAGGTATAACAGTTTGCCAGAAAATCACGGCCACAACCGGTCCTTAAATATGGAGGTCTCTAATGAATTATTACTTCCAGATGCAGGGAACAGAAAGCCCAGGAAGGTAGCTCCACCGGAAGGAACCACCCAAAGCTTCCTGGAGAGAAAATGGTACAAACCCCCCAGCCTGCCCTCAATGCTGACATAATAGGTTATATTGTGGTTCTAAACTGATGTGGTGTGAATGTGAGCATGAATGGTTAAACCTGCAACTGCTAAGATTGTATGGTGCTTCTCACCCTGTGATAGCTGGGATAGACTCCAGCAACCATATGTGGGTTAAGTCCCAGTTGGACATGTCTACTATGGCTGATTAAAAAAGAGAAATTACGATGACTGTTTAAAACGTATACATTGAGAAATAAAAGCATTTCTGATCGTTAAAAAAAAAAAAAAAAAAAAGAGAATTCCCCAACACTGTTTGACAAGTTTGACGAGCATCTTGACTTTTGGTCTTTGGATATTAACAGTCCTGGGTATGTGACTTCTTGTTTAACAGAAATGTTACAGAGAGCATTTGCAGTGCAGCCTTTAATTGCTAGTAATTCACATGTTTTTAAGATTTAGACATAAACCAGATGCCTCAGAGAAATCACTAATAACACTAAGGGCTGGACGGATTGTTCTTAGAAAGGTGTCTGTTTCTCATAAAGCCTGATTGTGTCTCATCGATAATTGTGTCCAAGAACTCTTTCATTCTGTTAGCAAGTACTAAAGCCATAATCTCATAGTCATCATTGAGCAGACAGATGGGTCTCCAATTATCAATAAGAAGTAAGTCTTTGTTTGGCTTTGGAATAAGTGTTATGAGACCCTGAGTAAGAGTAGGAGGGAGGATGTTATTCTCTACACTTCCTATGAAAAGCTGCAGTAAGAACGGAGCCAGGAGATTAGAAAATGATTCATAAAACTCTGCAGTCAAACCATCTGTGCCGGGAGATTTGTTGGCCTTAAGTGCAGAAATAGGATTACAAACGTCCTCCACAGTCAGAGGGCCGTCACAGTGACTTCTATCTTCCACAACAATAGTTTTTAGGTTTTTAATATTATTGAGAAACAGCGTTGAGACATATATATTCTACTTTTCTAAATGATTGACTATTTCAATGGAGAACCTAAATGACACGGACCCGTGTTTGTTATTACATATCTCTATTTTGAATGTGACAAGTCTATCATTGCCTGTTATTCATAGGTATTCACAGAGTTTTTGGCCTTTTTTCCCTCTATAAAAGCTAATTGACTCTTTACAGTGGCCTGCTATGGTTAATAATAACATGTTCAGTCATGAGTGAAATCAAAGCTTTTCTTCACTTTAGCATTTAACATTCCCAACAATATAATGTGATACCTTAATTAAAACACAGCTAATAAAACACAATTTTCTTAATGCAAACATCAGTGACTCAACATTAGCAACCAAAGGGTTCAGTCTGCAGCTCACACTCATGTGAAGCTACAGCCTCCCCCTTTAGTCTCTGTCATCCTTCTACTCCTGCAACAACAAAACAAGACAAAACCTCCACCCTTCTTCTACAGGCTGGGTGAATTGTTGTGGACATTCACTAATCCTAAAGTCGGCACCGTTTTTGTCTCAGTATCAAGTCTAGATCCTGGTTACCATAAAAATTGAAGGGGTCTACAACAACTACCATCCTCCTATCTTTATCCTGGTTGCAGCAGGGCTGGGAAATAACACTGAAGTGATAGGTTACCAGGCAGGGTACACCCCGGACAGCTCACCAGTCTATCAGATAGAAACACACAGCCGTTTACATTCATGGATAATTTAGAATCATCAGTTAACCTAGCTCTAATAACTGCCTGACTTTTCCTCTCACACTGGAAACCAGAATACCCAGAGAGAAACCACTGCAAACTAGCCAGACTGTGGCCTTGAGCCCAGGAGCTTCTTACTGTGGAGCAACAGCACTAACCAGCATGCCAACAATGGAGGAAATACAGGAAAGCTATGATTTCCTGTATTTGATGCAATGAAGTTGAATTTCGTACAGATCTTTAAAGCCTGAGGCAATCGTGTTAAACACACGCGAGATGCTCACGTAAATCCAAGAGCTGCCCTTTTTTGTTCCTTTTTTTTCTCAGTGTGTTCCTCCTTCAGTTTGTCAATATAAAATTGTACTTAGCAGTCAGTATAAGCTTTGAGTGATATAAGTTTGCATGTGACAGAATACTGCATGATGACCTTTTGATGACTTAGATTTGATAAATTCTTCCTCACAGCGATAAAAGCTGAACCAGCTGTGATTATTTCACTCCTGCCAGGAAGAGGAGAGCTGGACACTTTATCTGCACTAACAAGAAGAGAACCACACACACACTCCCTACACACTAACATCCCTCTGCCTATGAATAGATGTATTCACTGTTGTATTACGTTTGTATATAAATAAAGACAAGTGCAAGAACAGAGCGCACATCACAGGCCCCACTCTGGTGGGAGCATCTGTGATCATGCCCTTGCAAGTAAAAGCTGCAGCGTCTGTGTGTTTCTACCTTTAGATTCTCAGCTGAAGAAGTGTCTTTAGAATAAATCTCTTGAGGAGTAAACATGACTGGGGATCTGATGATTTTTTTAGATATCTACAGATCAGAAATTATTTTAATCACAACTTAATTTGTAGAAACATTCTTATTACTAACCAAATCTGAAGTGCAAAGTAAAATTATTTCTAAATTATATAACAGCATCCGGCGGTGTAAAAACGACAGCACTCTGTATATTAAAGCGAAGTGGGAAAAGGAGGGTAATTTGACAATTACAGAGAAGAGTTGGGCTCACGCATGCAAGATACAGTGGGCTACCACTGGGTCTAATGTTTGGCATGAATTTAGCTGGAAAAGCATTATGAGTTTCTTCATTACCCCTGCTCAACAAAGATATCGAGGACTTGGTGATAAATGTTGGAGATGTGGGGGAGACGGAGCTAACCATTTCCACATCTTTTGGGACTGTAAAGATATTCGCCAGTATTGGTCTCTAATCCATGATCATTTACAAAATGTTTTTTCATTTGTTTTTCCTTCAACTTTTGAGACCATGTTTTTGTGCAATGCACCAGTGGATAAACTGGATTCCAACGACAGAAGACTCCTGTACATCCTTCTGGCCGTAAGTAAAAAGCCTCTTACGAGAAGATGGCTTAAGCCTGAACCACCAACGATAGAAGACTGGATCCATTCTGTACAAGAGATCTATACGATGGAAAAAGTGTCATTTTCTCTTAAACTTCCAGGGAATATGGTCTAAATGGACAGACTATGTTAAGCATATGAGGTGTGATTTTGTGTACGATGTTACAACCCTGAGTACTACGTAAACCTGGCTGCCCTGCTGCCTCCTAACCCTAGTTTTTTTGTTTGTTTGTTTGTTTGTTTGTTTGTTTGTTTGCTGTTGTTTTTTTGGGGGGGGGGTTGTTTTTGTTTTTGTTTTTTTCTTCTTTTCTTTTCTCTTCTCTTTCTGTTTCTACCTGTGGCTCCCTATGTGTGTTTTGTTAGAGTCTTCCCAGTTTAGGTTTTGTAGAGTTTTGTGTTCAGCAATAAAAGCTGCCATTTTGAGTTCAGTCTTGTCTCCAGTGAGTTTGCGTTTGGGTCAAATTCCTGCCTGCACACAGCCGATCATGACATTATTGACCAAAGATAAGCTCACATGTCACCTCATGACACAGACACTTATTTCCACAGCATGCACGAGGACTGACAATAAGTGTCTATAAAGCCACTTCTATCTGCCACACCTGTGCTTCTGTCATGGTTGCTCTCCTCTCACTCTGTCATTTATCCACAGTCTGCCTCCCTCTGCTCCGTCAGCTGACGTCCTCTCTACACCACCTGCTGTGTTTTATCCTGCAAAAACACATTTAAGAAGCGTTGCACCGAGTAACGGGAGGAACTGCTATAAAATCCATTTAAAGGAGGTGGTGCTGAGTGCTGTGACTGGGGTCCCACCACTGACATCACGGGTGGAGGACATGTTGGAAAACTGCTACAAAGTGCTGTGCAGCCAGCAGAGCTTACAGTCTGTCCTGTGTGTCATACAGGCTCTCACACTTAGTGTTTCTGTGACACATTGAAGAGAAGTTTGTGTTGTTCACAGTTGTGCTTGTACTGAGTGACAGCTGACATGACCTAACAGGAATAATGTGTCTGTGCTGAATGAGAAGTAACACACAATGAAGTCTTGATGCATCTCAATCATCCAGGAAAGTGAGTCTGTTGCTTCTGTTCATCTGGACGCAGCGTTTTGTGGGAGAAACGTGTCGTCATCATCAGGTGACGTCTTCAGTCTCAGCTGCAGGTTTCAGTCTTACAAACAGGACATTTGCATAAAGACTGAAAGCAGCTGCAGGAACGATGGGCTGGGAGCTCCGTTCCTTCATCTTAATTATGCAGATTCTCAGGACCATTGATCAACAACCACTGATCCATGTCCATGAGTCCCATTCACAGAGATGTGGGAATGGCTGCAGTCACAGCATGTAAGATGGAAATAAATGAGAAGTGTTTAGCTGAAGTGGATTTGATTTATGTTACTTCTTTTTTAACTTGTAGTTCTACATTGGAAGATTATTGTGATATTGAAATATAAAAATAAATTTATATTCTATTATTTTCTCAAAATAAGCGTCACACTCGTGGAAGCCGGTGTAGCCGCCGAAACGCCTGCATTTATGGAGACTTTCAGCCGGTAGAATCAAACTCTGTTGGTTCGTTTGCACGATAATGTTAATCACACACACGCACGCATGTACGCACGCACGCACACACGCACGCGCGCACAAACACACACACACGCATGTACGCACGCACACACACACACACAACAATTCTCACACTGGGGTTTTTGCAAATGATATCAGTGACCACAACCAAGACCACAAATAGCTTTTAAAGGAGATTTGAAGCTTTTCTGGCAGCAAGCTTCATGATTTATGGGACTATAACTGGAACAGAATCTACCTGATCACCAATGGTGACACTCCAGATCAAACCCTGATAACTCATAACCTACATGGTAATTTCAAGTGTGGGGGATGCATTAATTGTCAATACACCAAAAATGTCAAATCATTCAAAGACCCTATAGGTGACAAAGCCATTGCCACAAAGGGCTTTATCACATGCAGAACTAAAAATGTAATCTACATGATACAGTGCCCATGCAATAAGATATATATAGGAGAAACATCCCGCCCTCTTAAAGATTGAATTAATGAACACAGAAGTTCGATCAAGAGGAATGATTCAACCAGCCCTGTTGCAAGACACTTCAACGATAAACATCCAAATTCACCATTATTTTTCCGGCATTGAAGCCATTAAACTAAACCAAAGAGGTGGCAACATAAATTTTATCCGGAAAAAAAGAGAAGCATCTTGGATATTCCGTTTTAAGAGTCTGCACCCCAGAGGTATGAATGAGCATTTTTCGATCAATGAGGTTTTATGAACTACACCTTTTTTAAAAAGAATTATTTTAATTTTTTTATCCTAATTTTATCAGTTAAATTACTCTCACATGAGTAATGTTTATTCAAGTAATCTTGTTAGTTCAGCCAAAGAAGGAGTAGCGTGCTAGACATCTCATCTTAAGTCTACATTTTAAGTCTAATCTTTAGAGACTTTACAATTTAGAGACATAAATAAGGTTCTTTTAACAAATGTGTTCCCATGTGATGATGTAATCTTGTTTTCTAATTCTAACGTGCTTTTACCATTAAAGACTGCCCCCCTGTTTTTGTTTTGTTTGTTTAAAATCTGTGTGTATATTTATAGCATCCTTCTTATGCATTTCATGCATGTGTTATTTTCAGACATATGGGGGTTATGTCCCCCCCTCCTCATCATTAATGATCTAGCCCAGTATTTACTTGGGCGGGACTTAACCAATTAACCAATACCTACCTATTATATGTCAGCTGACCTATCTATGAAGTTTTGACTGGTTAATTTGAATTTTTTTCTGTTTCCTGTCTTGTATTTAAGCAATTCTTTACAATGTTTTACTATGACTGTGATGAAGGCCACAAGCCGAAACGCGGTGGTCAATTATTAAAGTTGTTCTTCTTCCCTCAAGTGTTGCTGGAGTTCCTGCTTTTTTTATATACAAGTTATATGCCAGACAAAGGAGGAGGTGATCAGTGCAATATAAGGTGCAATGTGATGGGTGGTGGTGCACAGTGAGTGTCCAGGGTGCGAGGGGTCCTTGAGGACGACATTGCCAGTATATAAATGTCTCTGAGGGAGGTTAGTGTCGGGCCCAGGGCCGCTCTGCTGCCCTCACCACCCGCTGCAGTTTCCTCTTGTCCTCCACAGCAGCTGAACCACAGTGTGCAGCAGAAGGAGCTCCATGGTAGAAGTTCATTAGCAGTTTGTGATTAGCATTCTTGGACATACGTAGATCTTGTGGAGATACAGAAATTATTTTTACTGCAATAATATAACCTGCATTATTAACATTGCCTTAATAATATTACTTACAGGATTGATATTGTATCAAAGATGTTTGCCATCATATTAACCTTTTTCATTACAGGTGTAGCTATGATCATTTTATACACATTGCATATTTGTGCTCATTCAGAGTTGATGTTCAGTCTATTAAAGGTCTCAAGTTTTGTGAAGCGCTATGTCTTCACAATCCATTGTGTGGGTGACCTGGAACATAGAAGGCCGCGTACACGCTTGCAAACACATATAATCTAGAAACTTGCCAGGCCAAAGGTCTGGAATTCATTTAGCTTCTAACTGCATGTTAGTCTACTTGGTAACAGATGACAGGAGAGCAGTTAAGAAAGGGATCAGTCTTCAGGGACCATGTAGGCTTGAAATGTATTACCATGTATGGCAGGTGTTATCAAAAACTGAACTTTTGTATCTCTTTTTACACATTTAAGATGTACCATTGACTGTAATCGATGTATTTTAATCTGTAATTGACGCACGAGGGGGCGTAAAACCCTGATGCTATGAAATCATCATCTTGTGTATTCTTAGGGGGAGGCGTTTTGCTGATGTGATGCTGTATACTTCTTCTCCTGCGTGTGTTTTAATAAACTCATTGTCTGATTGCACTCTCCTGAGCCTCTGCTGGTGTGTTCTGTTGCTCAACATTTTTCGAACTCGAAACAATCTCAAATTAAAAACCAATGATTGATGCAAAACTCATTTGTTACTTTGGGTTTGCTAGTTTCAGTTTATTTAATATGAACTTTTAGTTATGTCATTTCTTCTTCAAGTAATGATTCAAGACAAAGAGAAGGTAATAAGGCAAAGACGTGGTATTGGCCACTAGTGAAGTGTGTGACTGTCAGGCTGCCAAACAAACCTCTTCTCCAGCACGTCACACTTGTGGAGCTTCCTGGAAACTGTGACTGTAACAAGAGCAGAGATCAGATGTGGAAAGGGCTCATTCAAGTTTAATTCAAATGTATCTGCACCTTTAACTTTATCTGCACCAAGTCTGATCTGTGTGATCATTCACATGATCTGAAAGCAACTTAAAATTCAAATATAGATCTTGGGGAAGAAACACTGGTCCCTCAACACCAGCTCCCTGCACAAGAAAGCCCAACAGCGTCTCTTCTTTCTGAGAAGACTGAGAAAGGCCCGGCTTCCACCACCGATCCTGACCACCTTCTATAGAGGAACTATTGAGAGCATCCTGAGCGGCTGCATCACTGTCTGGTTTGGGAGCTGTGCCATATCAGACCGCAAGACCCTACAGCGGATAGTGGGAACAGCAGAGAAGATCATCGGGGTCTCTCTACCCTCTATTGAGGACATCTACACCACACGCTGCATTCGCAAAGCCACCAGCATTGTGGCTGATCGGACACACCCCTCTCACACACTCTTTACACTCCTGCCATCTGGAAAAAGGTACCGAAGCATTCGGGCACGCACATCCAGACTGTGCAACAGCTTTTTTCCACAAGCCATCCGTCTCCTCAGCAAAAAGGGACTGACTGATAAACACACACACACTAACATTATCACTCAGCTTAACTCAAATACCTCAAAACATTGAGACTGGACTGACTAACCAACACAAGCGCAAACACACTGACCTACACCACCAAACCATCGCACACACCAACCTGTAAATGCTCTTTTGCACAATTTTATTACTAGATATATTATATATTTTTTTTTTTTTTTGCACTAACTTGTCTTGTAGCACCTTGGTTCCTGGAGGAACGTTGTTTCGCCTCACTGTGTATTTTTAAACTGTATATGGTTGAAGTGACAATAAAGTTGAACTTGAACTTGAACTTGAACTTGAACATTCACAGGAGACTGAAGACACAAAAATAAAAGAAATGAATCAGCCAGTTGACCAGTGTGCTTATTTTAGGAACTGTTTAATATTAGATTTTTCATAAACTCTGAGACATTGTAAGTACATTTGTAAATACACCCTCTAGTGTAAAATTTGTGTTGATGAAGATGAAACAAGGGTTGACATTTCAGCAAACAATGATCCCAAACACAGCCAGCTGGTTTCAGAGAGAGAAACTAAAGCTGATAGAACGGCCATTGACCTTACCTGAATCCTCACAGTTTATAGAAGGGGCCCTGTTGATGTGGAGAAACATCTGAGCACATGTGATGTGCAAGTTAAGAGCATTTGAGCATCTCATGGTGGTTACCTCAGAGACTATCTGTCACTTTGTGTAGAGCCACGCCCACAGCGCACAGAATACATGTGTTCGACTAATTTGTCCACCAGGAGGCATCTTGATGCTGTCATCATACACAAAGGCTTTTGTACAAAGTGTTAAACAAACTGCAGCAAGTGTGTTCAAGACTTTTTCCCTGTCTTATTTCTCTTTATTACACATAATCTATGGAAACGTGTGGTTTGATTACTTTGCATGTGTGGATTTGATGGGTTGTTGCCACATCTGGTGAGATTTTCATGTCAACAGAACCTTCTGAAATATATTTCTTTAGAAAATTGGTGACATTCGTCCAATACCCGCTCTAGAAGAAGCCCTACAGTACAGAGATTCTAAAGACTGCAAGGTGGCATCAGCAGGTATTGAGGTAAGGACAGGAAGAAAGTGGAAGGCTGAGAAGGCAGTTGAGGTGGCGGAGTCACACCTAAGGAAGAAAACACTGGTGAGGGTCTTAGCAACAGGGGGAGCAGGCTTGGGGTACTTCCCAAAGGCCCAGGTCAGCAGGGCACAGGGAAAGGAGAGACACCAGCTACTCCAGGAAGAGGTCCGAGCAGGTGTGGAGGAGGGGCGAGTAAGTCGAGCTGTAGGCCTTAAGCGGCAGAGAGCATGGACAAGGTGGGAGAGCACCTTGCAGCGCAAGGTCACCTGGGCAAACATCATGCAGGCAGACTTCCACCGGATCTGATTCCTAGTGCAGGCAGTATACGATACTCTGCCAAGCCCAGCAAACCTCCATCTGTGGGGGAAGAGCGAGACACCTGTCTGTCCCCTGTGCTCTGGAAGAGGGACCCTAGAACACCTCCTTAGCAGCTGCCCAAGGGCCCTGGCCGATGGTCGGTATCGTTGGCGGCACGACCAGGTGCTCAGAGTAGTTGCTGAAAAGATTGCCTCAGCAATCAGCACCAGCAAGCATCATCATGCTCCGAGGAAGGCAATCTCTTTCATTAAGGCTGGAGAGAAACCCCAGGTGCACCCGAATTTAACAACCGGCCTCTTCAACACAACCTCTGATTGGCAGCTACAGGCTGACCTGGGTAAACAGCTACAGTTCCCTCAGAACATTGCAAAAACATCCCTCCGTTCAGACATGATAATTATTTCTGAGGCCTCAAAACAGCTGATCATGCTGGAACTCACAGTGTCCTGGGAAGAGCAGATCGAGGAGGCCAATGAAAGGAAACGAGGAAAGTACTAGGAACTAGTGCAGGAGTGCAGGGGAAGGGGCTGGAAGACTTTCTATGAGCCCATAGAAGTGGGTTGTAGGGGCTTTGCAGGACGATCACTATGCAAAGTCCTAGGCTGGCTGGGCGTGGCTGGGGCAGCCAAGAAGAGGGCCATCCAGGCTGTGAGTGAAGCGGCAGAGAAAGCCACAAGGTGGCTGTGGATCAAGAGGGCTGATCCGTGGGTAGCTACTGGTACGCAAGTCGGGGCCTGATCACCCCCAGCTGGGTCGCCTGGGCGAGGGTGTATGATGTTGTGAGACCCGAAACACCTGATGACCCCAGGATACATCACTGAAGATGCGTACCAGTGCATCCCGGAGATGTGTCTTTATAGTCTTTTATAGTTATAGGAAAGCTTGGCTGAGGTTGGAATCTGCCACACATGGAGTTGAAATGACAAAAGATGAGACTGAGAAAAAAATATGAGAAAACCGAAGCAAAAATCCTCCTTATATATGACTTTAATTATCCATAAAATCATCAACTACAACTATTGAACAGCGTATAAGTTAAAGTAAAAGCTTTAAAACCAAGTTAGTACAAACATCACTAATGTCACATAACTTTGTCTTGGGCAGTTAAAGGTGAGTCTGTCACGGTTCTTTGTGACCCAGCATTTTAACTTGTATTTTATATTGTGCTTCTAAGTCCTTGGTTGTGCTGTTTTGTGGGGAAACAGGAGGTGTATCACTCCTCCTGTTTTCCCACAGCGTTTACACTTCAACCTGCTGTTGGTGGCTTTTTTGCTGTGACATGTAAAAGTCACAGTGGTATAGTGTCTCTTTAAGACAACCCAAGTTGAGGGTTAATGTTGTCATCGGTATGCGCCACTGCCCTCTCTGTGAATGTGTGGACATGTGCTTGCACGCTAGTGCATGAGGAGGGACGGATTTTATGTTTTACCTCTCCAGACACCTTTCTTTTGCAACGTTATGGGTTGTACGAACACTGTGCTATGTTTGTAAACACTATGTTTGTTAAGCTGCAGCCGTTCAACCGGGCTTATATGGTTGCCGAAGAGAAGGTCGATCGTGGCTCAAGAGTTGGCAGTTCGTCTTGTAATCGGAAGGTTGCCGGTTCGAGCCCCGGCTCGGACAGTCTCGGTCGTTGTGTCCTTGGGCAAGACACTTCACCTGCTGGTGTTGGTCAGAGGGGCCGATGGCGCGATATGGCAGCCTCGCTTCTGTCAGTCTGCCCCAGGGCAGCTGTGGCTACAACTGTAGCTGCCTCCACCAGTGTGTGAATGTGAGAGTGAATGAATAGTGGTATTGTAAAAGCGCTTTGAGCGTCTCGAAAAGCGCTATATAAATGCAATCCATTATCAGGTGCATTAAAGGACACACTGTGGAATTCCCAGTGTGAGTGTGTATTCTCTCTGTACCAAAGACGCCTCGTCCCAGTGGCCCCCAGGATTACAGGCCCGTGGCACTGACCTCCCACATCATGAAGACCCTGGAAAGGCTCATCCTGGACCAGCTGCGACCCATAGTAAGACCACATCTGGATCCCCTTCAGTTCGCTTATCAGCCTCGTCTCGGAACAGAGGACGCCATCATCTACCTGCTCAATCGTGTCTACACCCATCTGGACCAGCCGGCGAGCACTGTGAGGGTCATGTTTTTTGACTTTTCCAGTGCTTTCAACACCATCAGGCCGACCCTCCTGGGTGATAAGTTAGCAGCGATGCAGGTGGATGCTTCTCTGGTGTCCTGGATTGTTGATTACCTGACAGGAAGACCACAATATGTACGTCTCCCACAGTGTGTGTCTGACAAGGTGATCAGCAACACAGGGGCACCACAGGGGACTGTCCTCTCCCCCTTCCTCTTCACCCTCTACACCACAGACTTCAGCCACTGCACAGAGACCTCCATCTTCAGAAGTTTTCTGATGACTCTGCGGTGGTTGGATGCATCAGCAGGGATGATGAGACAGAGTACCGGGCTGTGGTCGACTCCTTTGTCACGTGGTGTGAGCAGAATCATCTGCAGCTCAACGTGGCAAAGACCAAGGAACTGATTGTGGACTTCAGGAAGACCAGGAAACACTTGACCCCTGTTTCAATCCAGGGGGTCAGTGTTGACATTGTGGAGGACTATAAATACCTTGGAGTACACATTGACAATAAACTGGACTGGGCTAAAAACACCACAGCACTTTACAGGAAGGGCCAGAGTCGTCTCTATTTTTTGAGGCGACTGAGGTCCTTCAACATCTGCCAGAAAATGCTGAGGATTTTCTATGAGTCTGTTGTGGCCAGTGCGATCCTCTATGCTGTTGCATGCTGGGGGAGCAGGCTGAGGGTCGCAGATGCCAACAGACTTAATAAACTGATCCGTAAGGCCAGCAATGTTGTGGGGATGGAGCTGGACTCCCTCAAGGTGGTGTCGGAGAGGCGGATGCTGTCCAAGATAAAGACAATGTTGGATAACACCTCCCACCCACTCCATGACATGTTGGTCAGTCACAGGAGCTCGTTCAGTGAGAGACTGAGATTACCCATGATGCACCACTGAACGACACAGGAAATCATTCCTGCCTGTGGCTCCCTGTACAACGCATCCACTTAACACACTGTTTGCTGCTACAACTACACATGTTTCTTTTCCAAATATTTATTTATGAGTGACTTATGTATGTATGTATGTATATATATGTATATATTGTACTATTCTTAGTTAGCGTATTGTCTGTCTTGTCTTAATGTTGGTTTAAAATGGAGCACTGTAACAAAAAATAATTTCCCCCAGGGATCAATAAAGTATTCTGATTCTGATTCTGACTATCCTGCTAAGTGTTTTTGCCGCCTCCTCTCAACCACTAAACACAACCCGACATTACAGACACTTAGTAGTAGAACTGACACACAAAACAAAACAACAACTACACTAACTACACTCAACAAAAATATAAACGCAACACCTTTGTTTTTGCTCCCATTCCCCATGGGATGGACGTAGAGACCTAAAATTCATTCCAGATACACAATATAACCATCCCTCCCAAACAGTGGTCACAAATCAGTCCAAATGTGTGGTAGTGGGCACATCTGCTATATTGAGATAATCCATCCCACCTCACAGGTGTGCCACATCAGGATGCTGATCTGACATCATGAGTAGTGCACAGGTGTACCTCAGACTGCCCACAACAAAAGGCCACCCTGGAATGTGCAGTTTTTTGCGCTATTGGGGGTCTGGGGACCCAGAACCGGTCAGTATCTGGTGTGACCACCATTTGCCTCATGCAGTGCAACACATCGTCGCATGGAGTCTATCAGATTGTCAATTGTGGCCTGTGGAATGTTGGTCCACTCCACTTCAATGGCTGTGCGAGGTTGTTGGATATTCGTGGGAACTGGTACACGCTGTCGTATACGCCGGTCAAGCACATCCCGAACATGCTCAATGGGTGACATGTCCGGTGAGTATGCTGGCCATGCAAGAACTGGGACATTCTCAGCTGCCATCTGCCCTGAACAATGTGAACCATGATTCATCCGTGAAGCGCACACCTCTCCAACGTGCCAGACGCCATCGAATGTGAGCATTTGCCCACACAAGTCTGTTACGGCGACGAGCTGGAGTCAGGTCAAGACCCCGATGAGGACGACGGGCATGCAGTTGAGCGTCCCTGAGACGGTTTCTGACAGTTTGTGCAGAAATCGTTTGGTTGTGCAAACCAATTGTTCCAGCAGCTGTCTGGGTGGCTGGTCTCAGACGATCTTGGAGGTGAACCTGCTGGATGTGGAGGTCCTGGGCTGGTGTGGTTACACGAGGTCTGCGGTTGTGAGGCCGGTTGGATGTGCTGCCATATTCTCTGAAACGCCTGTGGAGACGGCTTATGGTTGAGAAATGAACATTCAATGCACGGGCGACAGATCTGGTTGACATTCCTGCTGTCAGCATGCCAATTGCACGCTCCCTCATTGCTTGTGGCATCTGTGGCATTTTGCTGTGAGACAAAACTGCACATTCCAGGGTGGCCTTTTGTTGTGGGCAGTCTGAGGTACACCTGTGCACTACTCATGATGTCAGATCAGCATCCTGATGTGGCACACCTGTGAGGTGGGATGGATTATCTCAATATGGCAGATGTGCCCACTACCACACATTTGGACTGATTTGTGACCACTGTTTGGGAGGGATGGTTATATTGTGTATCTGGAATGAATTTTAGGTCTCTACGTCCATCCCATGGGGAATGGGAGCAGTAACAAAGGTGTTGCGTTTATATTTTTGTTGAGTATATATACTCTGCAACACACCCAGTGAGCTTGATTTGAAGTGGGTTTAATAAACACATTGCAATGTGGAGAGAGCATCCCAGTGAAACACCAGGACCATCTCTGTGGCCACCGCCCTTACATCTTATATACAGACACACAGACAAAGAACATCCACAAACTTTCACATGTTGCCCCTCTCAGGGGGGCTATACCTCCTCCCTCACATAGAGAATTATGACCTTGTTTTATGCTTGGCCGTCACCTAAAGAGTTACATCCCTGATAAGCAGAAGGAGTCCCACTATCTGTTTAACGTCTCCCATTACAACGGCCTCACTGTGGTAACTTTCCACATGCATGTAAACTAGTGACAGGAGTGCTCTTACTATGGTACAGTGAGAAAGTGATATTACTATAACTAATGTGATATGATTAAATATGTGGTTAATACATGAGAAAAGAAATCTGCCACCTACATCCAGAGCAACATCACAGACACTCTGGACCCCTGCAGTGTGCCCACCGGTCCAACAGGTCCACATCAGACACCATCACTGCTGCCCTTCACTACTACCTCTCCCACCTGGAAAACAAAGACTCCTACATCAGGGTACTTTTGGTTGATTACAGCTCCGCTTTCAATTCTGTGATCCCACAAACTCACTCACAAGCTGGCAACACTCGGCCTGCACCCTCCACCCTCTGTGACTGGCTACAGGACTTTTTGACTGGCAGACAAACACTGGCGTCCCACAGGGTTGTGTCCTCAGCCCCATCCTCTACACCCTGGTCACCCATGACTGTATCACCTCCAACAAAGACAACATCATTTTGAAGTTCACGGATGACACTGCAGTGATCGGTCGCATCACTGGAGAGGACGACGTGGCTTCTGGTGTCACGGTGTGAGGACAACAACCTCACCCTCAACACTGATAAGACAAAGGAGATGATAGTGGACACGAGGAAGAAGAAGAGGCCTCACCAGCCGCTGTTTACCCGGGAGCGTGAAGTGGAGAGGGTGAGCAGCAGTACCTGGGCGTCCACATCAGTGAGGACCTTACCTGATGTACTGCTGCTCATTCCTGTGCAATATCCCATCACCTTTGGGGTCCCTAGGGGACTAGTAAAAGCGCTATACAAATACAGGCCATTTACCACACAGCTGGTCAAGAAGGCTCAGCAGCTGCTGTATTTCCTGAGGAGGCTGAGGAAATTTGGTATGTTGGCCAAGATCCTCAGCAGGTTCTACAGCTGCACTGTGGAGAGCACCCTGACCAGCTGCATCACTGCATGGTACAGCAGCACTACTGCAAACCGCAAACGCCTGCAGAGAGTGATAACAGAGGAGAGACACACCTCTGCCCTCGAGACAGATGTCATTGGACATCTGGAGTCTGTGTGAACGGCACACGTTGCCACCTCCTGTACATGGATGACATCGAGCTGCATGCTAGGCGTGAATGAGAGATCAGCTCACTGATCCACTAAGATCAATAACAGCAATAACACTGGCCTGTCATTCGGACTGGAGACGTGTAGGAGGATGTAACACAAAGGGGGAAGGTGATCAGAACTGAGGGGATTGCACA
The DNA here is from genome assembly GCF_963969265.1 of Rhamphochromis sp. 'chilingali'. NCBI lineage: Eukaryota > Metazoa > Chordata > Actinopteri > Cichliformes > Cichlidae > Rhamphochromis > Rhamphochromis sp. 'chilingali'. The sequence goes on along the minus strand of NC_137942.1, from coordinate 34,789,542 downwards.
TTGCAGGCAGAGAATGTAGCTGTGATACTTGGAGTCCCACAGTCAGATGGGAACCATGAAGAGGCTGTTAGGAAAGCTGCAACCACCAAATACCTGCAGAGACGAGTCCTGAGGAGTCGGCTGAATGGGAAGAACAAGATCCAACCAATCAACACCTGCCGACTGTCAGATGCAATTTCAATTTTATTTATATAGCGCCAAATCACAACAAAAGGCGCCTCAAGATGCCCTGCTGGAACAATATAACTGTTTGAAGCCTCTGGCATCAATACAAGAAAGACGTGGAAGCTGAAGGCGACAGTGACCTCCGTGGTCATCGGAGCACTCGGGCGGTGTTCTCCATACCTGGGCAGTTGGCTCCAGCAGATCCCAGGAATGACATGAGAGATCAAGAGCACAGTCCTGGGAACAGCAGAGATACTGCACAGGACAAGCTCCTCTTCTGACCACGCTCGAAGAATAAAGACGCAGGATGAAGAATTAGGGTTTGTTTTTTTATTTTTTTAAATAGTATGAGAGGGAGAAATTTATAGATACTGTTCATTTCGTTATATGACTGGCACAACACCGGTTCATCCTTTGATTTAGGTCCCTTATTTCTGTTTGCTTGATTCGTAGGTCAGCGTTATGTGGCTTATCAAAGAAGGAGAAAAAAAGCAACTTCCTTTGAAAATGGTTCCGTACAAAAACTGGACTGAAGAGTGAAAAATGTTTGTACTCAAGACCACTTTAACTGTCCCGGCCTTGGATGTGACACAAAAACAAACATGAGGTGGTTCAAGAACTTTGCGCAGTGTGTGTATGTAGTCTTTGCCTGTACGTAGACCACTGCTGCATGGATGTCAAGTATCAGTGCTCTTTAAAAGCTGCTGCATTTTGCTCTGTCACAGGAGAGCTGACACAGGGGGAGCTGTACTCGGCCATAAAGAAGCAGAAGGAGCAGACAGAGGCCGACGGCTCCAGCACCACACACTTCAGTGGAGAGGTGCACTTCTATGAATTAGTAGAGGACACTAAAGATGGGATCTGGTTAGTTCAGGTAAAAGCACATTCTCTGTTAAACCTGTCAGTGGTGAATGATTAAGTGTCCAAAAAAAGAAAGAAGAAACTTACAAGCAGCAGCAGCAGCAGCCGGGTGTTGCTACTCAAATGCGTTTGATGAATTAATCTTTAGAAAGTGTGACCACCTCTATTAAAGCAAACATACGAGTAGTTTGTTGGTCTGGAGCTTTCAGGGGTATTAATGTAAAGCAAAGGAGGAAATGCATTAGTAAAGAATTAACTGCTGCTGCCTATTAGAAAGGGTTTATTTATCTGTTTATATATAAGGAACCCCATTAGCTTCCACAGTAGTGCTTGCTAGTCTTCCAGGGGCCCGAGCCATCAAGTATAAGCTAATGAAACATTACACAATAAAGTAGATGCAAAAATATCCTCATAATTTAGCTCTTACATCCACAGTGAGGTTGTAAGCATGTAAATATCAATAACACTGAGGCACAACATTGGCCTCTTACAATGTTTACAATAATTAAAAACTGTGAATAGGCTTTTATGTTTTTAAACTAGCAGTAGCAGCCAGTGCTCTCATTGTGTGAGGCTGTTTATTCCACTTTAAAGATGCTCCGAATATAACAGAGTTTTTCAAAACTGACCTTTGGCTCGAGGAGTTACTGCACTGCAGTCGTGTAGCAGAAAGATGGACAATGACACCACGGGGGCGTTGGCTTGTAAAATTGAAACCGTATAGAAGGAATATCAGCCAAGTGTGGAAAGAATTAAGAGACTCGCAACAAGCTGATGAAAAACGATGTTCTCCTCAGATCAGAGAAACTCAGCACCGTCTTTTTCGCACCTGTAGAGCCTTTGTTTAATCTGCTTTTACACAGGAAGTGTCAGTTTTCTGCTCGTTGCTAAAATAGAGACTTGTCCCACCTGTGTCCTCGCTCCTTGGGCCGTATGTAGACAGTTCCTTACGAGCTCTTTTGTCTCTGTTACTTGAACAGTACACAATCTCCAGCGTGATTATTTTTACTTTTAATATTGTGTTCAAAGGATTTATTGAATGTTTGATACTGATACACCATCAAAAGGCACAGAAGATCAGTTCTGCTGCTGAATGAACAACGCAGGGATTGTAATCATTCTCCAGGATTATCATTGTGAAGCTAGAACACTGTGAGGGAAATAGGATGAGCTTCGTCCTGGCTTATACAAGAAGGTGTGAGAGGAGGCACAGGTCATCCTCCACCTGGCCTTTAACAGACTGCAGAGGACCCAGCTGATCTTCAGTCATGTTTAACAGCTCACTGTTCCTGCGGTGTCTACCACCCTCTTCTGGCAGAAAAGATTTGCATGTGTTTTGCACAAAAGTGAAAGAATGTTGTGACTGTAGATGTCCCTGTGTTTCCCTCTCTGCTGCAGTTCCTGTAGATACCAGTCTCATCGTTGTCGTCCAGGCCAAAGAGGATGCATATGTGCCCCGAACAGGAGTCCTGAGTCTGCAGGAGATCTGGCCAGGCTGTGAAGTCAGATATCTGAGAGGAGGACACATCAGTGCATACCTATTTAAACAGAATATATTCAGGTAAAGTTATAGTGTCGAAAATGATCAAAAAGATGTTTTTTAAGTTTCTCATTTATGCCTAATTGTGTGGATGCCCTCAATGGGCATCCACACTATTGAGTTCCTGTTTCTCTTTATTCTTTATTATTCCGGGTGTTTCCGTACACTTTTCGCCGTGGATCTACTTCCACAATTTTTGTGCTATTTTCACCGTTCAAACTCTAAACTGTTCTGCTCTTTCTGCTAATGCCGGCTATGACTTTTGGTGTTTATTACTATTATACTTTTTAAAATATTACACTTTTTTCCTTTAATTTGTCCCATTGAAATGAATGGGAAACTTCCACAATTCTGCTAAAACTTTCTTGTCTTTGAAACTTAACTACTGCCTCATACTTTCACCTAGAAACTCCATTCAAACTTTAAAATGTTCTCAAATGATTTGGCTATTCCTGTATGATTCAGCTTTTTCAGATCTTCTACCGTTTTAATCTTATCCCTCTTTGAGTTTTCAGTTGCAAAATTTTGATTTTTCAGAAAATACATGCGTTGCTATGGTTGCTATGCAATTAACTCAGAGGGGACAGTGAAACTGTTTGAATTTTCTCTTCATGTCCAAACAACTTCTTGCTACTCGCTCAATTTCCACTCAAGCCCCACAAATTATACATCAAAACGTAGGTATTTTTGCTGGCTTTCAGAAAATGTCCCTATCATTGTTGTGGGACTCATAGATATTTTGCAAATCTCCTCAGAGTAACACAAAGTCAGAAAACTCTCCATATAAACTCAATGGAGAGTTTGTTCAAAATCACCGCTGGATTTCTCTAATGAGAGGCATTTTCAAATTGTCATATCTCCTTAACGAAGCAAAGTTAAGACATGAGGCTTGTCCCCGTATATGTTCAGACACTCCTGACGCTCACAATTCAAGAATTTCTTTCTCACCTATTACCGTTCTGAAATGAGTTGGACTTGTTTGAGGGTAGGAAATTTGTCCCTCGCTCAGATTTCATCAGATTTCAAACACTGGAAATGAGGCACTTTTTTCTCTCGTCATATCTTTTTGATGGATTTCCACAGAGCCCTGAAAATTTCCATAACTGTTCACCAAAGCCTGCTGTTTCTTACGGTGAAAGAATGATTTTGATGCTCCATATAGATTTAGAGTTACCAAAGGTTGTTTGAGCGCAAGTCAAGGCAGTTTTTGCTTCGCCTCTACTCAGTTACAGTGTATTACAAGTCATATATCTTTAATAATTTATGTTTTATCTCTGAATTATGAAGACCTGAAGATTCCCCCATCTCTTCTGAATAAAACGATGCCTGAATGACCGTTCTAGCCTCTACGGTTAGGAAATTATGGCCATTTGTTCGAGTGGAATCCTGAATGTCAGAAATACACTGAAGAAAACTCACACCTCTGTCTGTGTCTGTGTGTGTAAGGGCTGACTACAGCAGGTGCAGCTAATTTAACTGACCTACATATACCAAGCCCAGACTCTCCACAGCTCCTGTTCCCTTTACTGTCTGTGTATGTGTGTCTGTGTATCAATATTTCTCCTATGTTTAAGTATTACTCCTCAATCATAGTATTTCTGCTAAAACAAAGTACTTCTGCTACATCTCAGTACTTCTGCTAAATCATAGTATTTTTGCTAAATCATAGTATTTTTGCAGAATCATGGTATTTGTGCAAAATCATGGTTTTGGGGCCAAATCATAATATTTCTGTTATTTTATAATATATGTGCTGAATATATTATATGTGCCAAATCATAGTATTTATCCCAAATTATAGTATTTATGCCAAATTACAGTATTTCTGCTAAAAAGCAGAAATAGTCCTTTTTAGCAGGAATTTCTGCCAAAAGACAGTATTTATGTTAAAACATAGTATTTCTGCTAAATCAGAGTATTCCTGCCAAATCATAGTATTTGTACTGAAACATAGTACTTCTGCCCAATCATAGTATTTGTACTGAATGATAGTACTTGTGCCAAATCATAGTATTTGTTCCAAAGCATTGTATTTGTATGGAGTCATAGTATTCCTTCTAAATCATAGTATTTCAATTAAATCTCAGTAGTTGTGTTAAAATGCAGTATTATTGCCAAATCATAGTATTTGTACCCAATCATAGTATTTATACCAAATCACAGTATTTGTGCTAAAACATAGTATTTCTGCCATATTGTGGTATTTGTGCAAGAACATTGAACTGTTATGTTATAGTATTACTACTAAGTCATAGTATTTCTGCGTTGTTATAGTATTTGTGCTAAAACGTAGTATCTCTGCCAAGTCATAGAATTACTGCAATTTCATAGTTTTTTTTAGGAAATCTGTTATGTTATAGTATTACTACTAAGTCATAGTATTTCTGCCAAATCATAGTATTTATGCCAAAGCATCGTATTTGTATGGAGTCATAGTATTTCTTCTAAATCATAGTATTTCAATCAAATCTCAGTAGTTGTTGTTAAAACGCAGTATTATTGCCAAATCATAGTATTTGAACCCAATCATAGTATTTCTGCTAAATCACAGCATTTGTGCCAAATCATGGTATTTGTGCAAAAACATAGTATGTCTGCAAAACCATAGTATATCTCTTATGTTATAGTATTACTACTAAGGCATAGTATTTATGCCAAATCATAGTATTTATGCCAAATTACAGTATTTCTGCTAAAACGCAGAAATACTACCTTTTAGCAGGAATTTCTACCAAAAGATAGTACGTCTGCTAAATCAGAGTATTTCTGCCAAATCATAGTATTTGTACTAAATCATAGTACTTGTGCCAAATCATAGTATTTGTACCCAATCATAGTATTTTTGCCATGTCATCATATTTGTGCTGAATCATGGCATTTTTGCCAAATCGTGGTATTTGTGCCCAAATAATAATTCTGTTATGTTATAGTATTACTACTAAGTTTTAGAATATCTGTTATGTTATAGTGTATCTGCGGAATATAGTATGTGTGCCAAATCATAGTATTTATACCAAATCACAGTATTTGTGCTAAAACATAGTATTTCTGCCATATTGTGGTATTTGTGCAAGAACATTGAACTGTTATGTTATAGTATTACTACTAAGTCATAGTATTTCTGCGTTGTTATAGTATTTGTGCTAAAACGTAGTATCTCTGCCAAGTCATAGAATTACTGCAATTTCATAGTTTTTTTTAGGAAATCTGTTATGTTATAGTATTACTACTCAGTCATAGTATTTCTGCCAAATCATAGTATTTGTTTGAATTTGAATACTGCATTATCACTGTATTATGTAGTGGCTAAGTAGGGGCTGTTTACTAAGTGCATCAGTGTAAATAGGTCATCTCTTGTGTTGGAGTGCCCTCTTGTGGCGCCTTTTGGGTAGTGCCTTAGTAAACGGGAACCCTGTAAAAAGTGGTATCAGACTGATTTGTAGTGGAGGAATTTGTTGCCAGTTTTCTTAATCTTTAATCTGTATGCATGTTGTAATGCATACCCTGTTCTTAATCATAGAAACCACACCATATCACCTCTCCACATCCTCCTACTGTATGCCATACCTCCCTGTACCATCCATCTGACCGCAATAAACTCCACCTGTGGTAATCTAATCCCTGGATGTCAGCCTCTCCTTCTGACCGAGGATAGTTACTATTGCAGCACCACCCAGCATTAAACTGACGTACACCATTCTGTACAATAGTATTTGTGCTAAAAAGTAGTATTTCTGCCAAATCATAGTATTACTGCTATTTCATACTATTTAAGCGAAATTACAGTGTTTCTGCAAAAACACTGCATTTCTGCTAAATCATAGTATTTCTGTAAACTTATAGTACTTGTACTCAATTATAGTATTTGTGACAAAGTGTAGTATTTGTTCCAAAACATAGTATTACTGGTAAATCATAGTATTTGAGCCAAATCATAGTATTTGTGCTAAAACATAGTATTTCTTCCAAATCATAGTATTTGAGCCAAATCATAGTATTTGTGCTAAAACATAGTATTTCTTCCAAATCATAGTATAACTGCACAATAAAGGTTCTTGAGCCACATCAGTGTTTGTGCCAAATCTTAGTATTTCTTCTAAATCCTAGTAATTCTGCTCAATGATAGAATTTCTGCTATGCTGTAGTACTTTTTTCCTAGATTGTAGTACTTCTGCTAAGTCAAAGTATTTCATGTAAATCATAGTATTTCTACCAAGTCCCAGTGTTTCTACTAAATCATAAATAATGTTTTAGCACAAATTGTAGGATTTGACAGAATATTCTGTGTTCCAGCACAAATGCTATGATTTGGCAGGAAAAAAAATATTATTTAGTTTAAATACTAAGTTTTAGCAGAAATACTATGTTTAAACTTTAAAATATTCTGCTATTTCTGCTGATGTTTGTTATGACTTTTGACCATTGAAATGAATGGAACACATTATCAATGGCCTCACTGATTTTGCATGCTGGACTGAGTTGTGTTTTAGCTCAGTGAGATAAGCGTCCGTTCTCAGACTGGGAGGCCTGGGTTCAAATCCCGCTTATGGCAACATTTCTTTCAGTCAACAGTTAAACTTTGTTAACTCTTTTCAACACAAATTTAAGCTTTTTCACCCCTTTTCAACACAATTTTCGTTTTTTTCACCACTTTTCAGCACAAATACCAGCTTTTTCAGCTGTTTTCAGCAAAAACCTCTTTTCAGCACAAATTCTGCTCATTCAACTCTTTTCAGCAAGATTTTCAGTTTTTTCTGCTGTTTTCAGAAAAAAACTCTTTTCAGCAAAATTCTTCTGATTGAACTCTTTTCAGAAGAAATTCTGCTGATTGAACTCTTTTCAGCAAAATTTTCAGAGTTTTCACCTCTTTTCTGCCCAAATTCTGCTTATTCACCTCTTCTGAAACATTTTCAGCCTTTCCACCTCTTATCAGCACAATTCTCAGCAGCTTCTGCTCATTTCAGCACAATTGTCAATCTCTCCACCTCTTCTTTGTGAGAATGACTTTGGCTCAGTGAGCTAAATAGCTGCCCTTAGACCAGGAGGGCCAGGTTTGAATCCTGCTCAGGGCAACCTTTTTTTTTCAACTTTTTCAGCTTTTTTCTGCAGACATCTTCAGCGTTAAGGCATCCACACAGCATTTTCGCAGGAAATGCAAATTTTTCTAGTTAAACTATACTCACACAAAAACATGCTAAATCTGAGAATACACACAATCCATATTTATCTGCTCTATTCTACAAGCTCTAGTTTTGAAACGTTGCTGTTTTATAGCAGAAAGTTGACATTAGTAACAATGCAATGAGCATTATGGACCAGAGCGTCCTTCATTATGAATATGAATTTAGACTAGATGTTGTGGAGCAGGGAAATTATTTTACTGCTATTGTTAAAGAATTATCATCATCACCATTGCATTAATAATATAATCTGTGGTTTATATTGCATTCAGAGGTTGAACAGTGTGTGTCTTTCAGAAAGACTAAGTTGCAGGCTGACAGGAAGTTGCAGAGAGTTTGCAGAAGTGAAAGCAGAAAGTTATTTTGAGCAGCAGGCTAAGACGATCATTGCTTTAACAATGTAACAGAGAGCTTTAAGAAGGCCTTAAGATGTTATGCATACAGTTATTATGTTAACCTTGTATTTCAGGTGCAGTTATAACTATTTTATACATAATGCATATCTGTGCTTATTTGAGTTGATGTTCAGGTTCATTAATGGTCTAAAGCTTCACTAGTGAGAGTGTCTAGATGATCCATGCTGAGGGAAAACTAGAACATAGAAGGAATTGCAATACATGCTTACACAACAGTTCATTTTAATATCTTTTATATGTTCATATTCTTGTATTAAGCTTTTAGTAGGGGTTCTTGATTAAAACATTTATTTAGTAGATGACATATCCATAGTTTCACTTCGGTTATTACATATCTGAGGGTGGCTTCTGTCTCTCTGTCTGGTTAGGGGTCAGGAGCTAGTCGGCGAGGTGAAATAGGGTGCAATTGTGGTTAGCACACAGACACACACACACTCAGTTAGAGAGAATCATTTATAGGTGAAAGTTTAATCATGTTTTGCTTGGGGTTGCAAAAAGAGCAGTTTGTAGCAGAACTGCTGCTGAGGTGCCAAGATGACAAGCGAGCATCCGGCAGTGACAGGAAGCACCTGTTATGAAGATAGAAGACAATTGTTCTTTTAAATTGTGTCAAAAGTCGTTGTGGTTTTGATATTGACGTATGTGTATATATCCTGTCTGTGACGCATGAAGGGGCGTCATTAAATCAAACCCTGATGCTATAAAAATCTGTGTATGCTTTGATTAAGTCGAAGACCACTTGCTGTCTGCGTACAGAGTGTCTTCCCACACGTGTGTATTCATTAAAATCATTGTTTGACCAAGAGCTTCTGGACCATGGTTTGTACTCTCCTTCCTCAATTTTTGAACCTTAACAATGTCAATACCTGAATGATATCTCCACTGTACCAAATATGACGTCAAATTCAAAGAAAATCTAGAAATTGTTCACAGGAGCCAAAGTTGTTTGTAGAAGTGTCACAGCTGCACTTCCTGGTTCAGGCGTGGTACATATAGACAGATAACTGGCTGTGGACGGTTTAACATGTCTGAGAATGTTCGTTAAACTGTGGCTGTTGTCTGGTTAATCTGATGTTAGAGTTGGGCCACCCTCACAGTATTTCACACATTTCATCATTTTTACGTATATGATTTGTTTGTCATGGACAGCTTTGCTACGTTAACGTTACCTGTTTCATTTCCAGACAGGCCATATATGATGCCTTTGACAGATTCTGCGTGAAGTATCCCAACCTGCACTAGCCACTGGAGCCAGGCTGGACGTTTGCCTTCACCACTCTCAGTGTGGCAGCTGAGATCTTTCCTTGTGAGGTACGTGTGACATTTACAGGGTAGCCTCAGAGAAGGTGGAGCTGAGCACGCCTCTTCCTGTTTGTATAAGCGTGTGTGATCTAGGTGTGCGACAAACCTCGCCGTGCATAACTGAAACTGTAGCAGTTTAAAATGTTGTTATGTGCTGTGAAAGAAACATCCGGGTGTCTAGCTTCAGTTTGATAACTGCTGGTGATCATTGATAGCACTGTGTGCAGCTTTTATTGCTCCTGTATCACCAGGCTGCAGGTGTCCTGCTGTTTTCCACTTCTCTTCCTTATCTGACACAACCTTGGATGTGATACTCGAGCCCGAGCCATTCCATATGAAATCACAGAGCTTCCTCAGAACTGACCAGTTTATGTTGGACTGACTTTAGCATATTTGATGAAACCATGAAAGATTCTTACTGAAAATTGTGACGGTTGTACAGGTCCCTGAAATTCTTAGGAGTTTGTTGAAATCTGGCTCTTTTTTATTTTGATGCTGACGCTTAACCCTCCTGCCATCCTTTAAAAAACTCACACCCATCACCCTAGGGACCATTCTCAGCCACGCCATAAAAAGACCATATATCCATATTTTATTCCACTTTAAATTAGCCAACCTTGTAAAACTACTTCTCCCTGAAATATTCATGTAAAGTTTTAATTATATTTTCGTTGTTTTAACCCTTCAAATCCCAGTGTTATTACATGAGCGCCCTGTGTTATAAGCCCCAAAAACCAAAAAACGAAACTAAATATTTCCACAAAAAACCAGTTGAAGTAATATGTGATTGTCATTATAAGTAGGCCTTTAGATGGACCAAAGATTGGCACCAACATACATTTTGACCTGCCATTATTTTTTTTGCATTTTTTTTGCAATTTAAAAATTAAAACTTCAAGGCCCTGAGTCTTCATTGACATCCAAGAAAAGAAGAAAAAATAAAATCATATGATGATAATTTGGGGTTGAAAAATAGCGTTTATAATGGAAGTCAATGGGCAGAAAATGGTCCCCAGGGTGATGGGTGTGGGGATTTCTGCTGCTCAGCCATTTTAGGCTGATTTAAGGAATTCACACTGGAATATTAACATTGACAGGTAAAAACTATCCTGTGGCAAGTTTGGTTATATTCCACTGAACACAGTGGAAATGGCAGCCATTTAACACATAGCAGTGGCACAAAAAGGTCCCAAGAAGGCAGGAAGGTTAAATGTTCGATGATCACATGAACTTTTCTGGGCTGAAAGAAACATTGAGTACGAGATGTGGGATAAAACACCGGGGGGACGCCGCTCGATCGGTTCTCCCTGGAATGTTGTCCGGATGTCACATGAATCAAATTTAAAGGAGGCTGAAGTAAATGTTAAATCACAACAAAGTTTGATGGTCACCCAAACAGAATGTAATGAAAGTCGATGCTTTGTTCTGTGTCCACTGTGACTGGTGTACTTTGAGGTTAACTGGCTTCACTGTGTTTGCTGTGCTGCTCACATGTAAAGTGGAAACAAATAAATCTCCTTTCTGACAGTTTCAGCACATTTCTTCTTCTCTTAGCTGCTCCTATCTGTATGTTTCAGCCTGTATTTCTGTAAGAACTATAACAGTGTGGACAGCAGGACCCTATGATTGTCTGTTATTAACAGTATTGAGTCTGAACTCTGTGGGAAGAACATTGTTATTCAATATTTAACCCCAGTGCGTGCATTATGATAGAAATGGACAATGAACAGGACGCTGGACGCTCCTTAGAGGCACAGGCTGACACTCGATGATGTCTCAGACAAATCTGTGCTATGGAAACAAAGATCGGCATCATTCACTTTCAAATCAGCACATTTTTGGAACATTTCCTCCGATTTCAATGTCTGAAAAAGGACTAAAAGTGGGTGGAGGGACCATTTTAAAAACATATATAAAAGTATTTAAAGCAGAAAATTCACATTGTTATGAATATAAACATTTTCTACCATATAATTTTCCTACCATGTTGGAGCAGGAGGGTGGGTGACCCACCATCCTGCATTTGGACCTACTACATCAGAGCATCTGCGTTAAAATAGTGATGTCGCTCTATAATGAGTGACTTTGAGTTTAGTGAAAGAAATGTTCATTCTAATTGTAATTATGAACTATGTGCAGATATTCTTGATGCCATTACAACTGCTGAGCAGTACAGGCAATGTTTAAATCGCCACGCCTCACTGGAAGTGTTTTATTTGTGTTTTCTTTTAAGTGCTTCACATGTTAACTGTGTTGTGTTTCATACATGACTTCTGTTGTGTTGTTTCTTAGAGTTCTCGTTTCTACACTGTGAAGCCTGCATCAGCATTAAAGGATTTCTTCAGCCTGCTCGAGCTGCAGGTCCTTGCTTGGCAATAATAATCTTATGGTCGCCCGCTCGCTGTGTGTGCAGTTTCTTTCTCACAGGTCATCACTGGAGTGAATACTCACTCACTACTTAAGTGCATGGACGGCTGTTTATGTGTATCATAGCTTTCAGTTATAAACCACAGACTCGTTTATAATGAAGCAGCTTCTCTGGTTGAATCCTGTCATCCTCCTGAGGTATCAGACTTCTCCAGAGAGCCGCTGTCTTACAGCCTCCGACTACCTACGTGGTCTCCGTTAGGGGGGGCAGAAGAGGCCCCAGCCCTCCATGCACCAACAATCTGCAACAGCTGATCCCGGGAAACACAGACGTTCCCAGCATAGAGACAGAATCTGTCCACTGTGATCTTAGTGTGTGCAGTACTGCAGATTGTGGGATAGATGTGATACCAAGTAAATGTATGGCCAGTATTGCTGATACCAATGCTGATACTATAAAAACAGCTTATGTAGGGGAGAGCAGTGTATCATAACTTATGACATGAATCATAAGTTTGCAACTTCTGCAGACGTTTTTAATGAATCACTGTGATTCTGCAACACTGAGTTAATAAACACACCTGTGAGCTTTTCATTTTAAACTTTTTGTAGACCTGAAAGGTCCGTGTGCCTGTCTGCAGAGCACAATGTATGAAATGTGCCTGAGACCTGAAAATATTGCCTTAACTGTTCACCAAAGCCTGCTGTATGTGACAGTGAAAGAATGATATCGATGCTCCAAATAGATTTAGACTTACAAACCGTTGTTTGAGGGCAAGTCAAGGCAGTTCAACTCTACTCAGTTATGGTGCATTATAAGCCATATATCTTTAATAATTTATATTTTAATTATGAACTATCAACACTTGAAGATTCCCCCATCTCCTCTGAACAGAACGGTCTAAGAATGACCGCTCCAGCCCCTACGGTTAGGAAATTATGGCCAGTCGTTTGACAGGAATCCATAAAACCAGGAAGATTCAAATTGAATATTCAGAGTGGTTGACTGACATCCTGTGTGTCTCTGTGCATTTGTGTTTCCATATGTGCTCATATTTCTAATTGTGTGTATCTGCTGGCTGTTCTTTCGTGCGTTTTTAACATTTCTGCCAGTTTTTCACAGTTGAACAACAAGTAGTTTTGAGTGAACGTCACCTTATTCAGCTTTTTTCAGCTGCTCATTTTCCAATATTTCTGCTTAAGTTGTTACTTTTCTGCTGAATTGTCGTGTTTCTGCTCTGTTTTAGTTATTATGTTTCTCTTAAGTCACAATATTTTTCAATATTCAAAATGAGCAGATCCAGTTTCACTGGCATAGATACACACAGGCCACACGCTTAATAAGATAAGATAAGATAAGATAAGATAGAACTTTATTAATCCCTCGGGTGGGTTCCTCTGGGAAATTCGACTTCCAAAAAAAGCACAGCAACGACCGAAGTTACAGTTACAGAACTGTTATATATATATATACACACACACACACACACACACACACACACACATATATATAATACAGAGACAAATATAAATAAAATATACGAAGGGGATAAATAGAATAAATAGGAATAAAAAATAAAAATACAAGTGAATTGCACATTTCAAGTATTGAGTCTATTGCACTGTTGACTATTTACAAAAAGTATTGCACAAGGTATTGCACAGTGAGGTGCAGAGGCACTACAGCTTAGTTGTTCCCTCCTTTGTCCTCCTGTTTCCCCTCCCTCTCCCCTCCAGAGAGGAGTTAAACAGTTTGATGGCGTGTGGGACAAAGGAGTTTTTAAGTCTGTTAGTTCTTGTCTTGGGGAGAAGCAACCTGTCACTGAACAGACTCTTCTGGTTGTTAATGGCCGTGTGCAGAGGATGCCCAGCATTGTTCATAATGTCCATCAGTTTCTTTAATGTCCTTTTCTCTGCCACTGTCACCAGAGTGTCCAGCTTCATGCCGACCACAGAGCTAGCCTTCCTGATCAGTTTCTCCAGCCTGGATGAGTCCCTCTTTGCTGTGCTGCTCCCCCAGCACACCACAGCATAGAAAAGTACTCCAGCAACCACCGACTGGTAAAACATCCTCAGGAGCTTCCTGCAGATGTTAAAAGACCTCATCCTCCTGAGGAAGTACAGTCGGCTTTGGGCTTTTTTATACAGGTGCTCTGTGTTGCATGACCAGTCCAGTTTATTGTCCACCCACAGCCCGAGGTACTTGTACTTGTTGACCACCTCCACCTCCTCCCCCTCTATCTGAACCGGCAGTGGACCTTCTCTGGACCTCCCGAAGTCCACAACCAGTTCCTTAGTCTTTGAGGTGTTGAGTTGCAGGTGGTTTGTGTGACTCCATGCGACAAAGTTCCTCACCAGACTTCTGTACTCCTCTTCCTGATCATCCCAGATACACCCCATGATGGCCGTGTCGTCTGCAAACTTCTGAATATGGCATAATTCAGAGTTGTAGCAGAAGTCAGAGGTGTACAGGGTGAAGAGAAGAGGGGACAGCACAGTTCCCTGTGGTGCTCCTGTGCTGCTGACCACTGTGTCAGACGTGATGTCCTTCAGCCTGACGTACTGTGGTCTGTCGGTGAGGTAGTCGGAGATCCAAGCCACCAGGCAGGGGTCCACCTCCATCCTGTTCAGTTTTTCCTGAAGCATACAGGGCCGGATGGTATTAAAGGCACTGGAAAAGTCAAGAAACAGTATCCTGACCGTGCCTTTTCCCCCATCCAGGTGTGAGTGGGCTCTGTGTAGGAGGTACAGGATGGCATCCTCCACTCCGACACCCGCCTTGTATGCAAACTGTAGTGGGTCCTGGGCATGTTGTACCTGTGGTCGGAGGAGGTTGAGGAAGAGCCGCTCTAGAGTCTTCATAAGATGTGACGTCAGTGCCACCGGTCGGAAGTCATTCAGCTCATTGGGCCGGTTCTTTTTGGGGACCGGGACGATGCAGGATGTCTTCCATAGGGCGGGCACTCTCCCCAGTCGCAGACTGAGGTTGAAGACTCGTTGTAGCGGCTCCCCAAGTTCAGCAGCACACGCCTTAAGCATCCTAGGACACACCTTGTCTGGGCCTGCTGCCTTTCTGGGGCGAAGCTTCCTCAGTTGCCTCCTGACCTGATCCACTGTGACACTGGGAGATGTTTGGGAGGAGGGGAGGGGGGGAGATGTCTTGCTGCTGAGAGAGGGATTGGAGGAGGGGGGTGTCTTAGTGTCAGGAAGGGGGGGAAGCGAGGGAGGCAGGAGAGTGGGGAGAGGACTCTGTAGTGAAGGTGAGGGTGAGGGTGGGGGGGTTGTGGGCTGGTCAAACCTGTTGAAGAAGTTGTTGAGTTCGTTTGCCTTCTCCACAGTCCCCCCCCCCCCCCCCCCCCACACTGTGCTTTTCTTGGTGTTGTGGCCTGCAGTGGCGTGTCTAGAAAATTTTTGTTGGGGGGGCCAGGTAGGGGCACAGATTTGGAGAAGGGTGGCAGATTTAATTGGCAGATAATGTTTTAAAAAAAAATTCTACCAACCATTAACCATAATTCAATAATCCTGTAAACCTAATAACCAAATGCACTTTTAACTCTTATTAGAATGAGATTTCAACCACTACGGTGCAAAGTTTTTAGATACTGCGTTGATAAAGTACAAGAGATACAATCAGTGCTTTGTCAGTGTTTACTCAGCATTCAAGGACATCAATATTTGCATAGTATTTTTACTGACATATAGTGCACATATGTTTTGGGCAAAAACATTTTTTAATATTAAAATACGAACATTTGTAACAAACAATTGACAAATTAGCCAGTTCCAATGCAAAACTTTATCTGCCTGTTAAAAAAAGAAGATAATCTTCTCACAAACTGGTGTTTGATTTTGAAACAGGAAAAAAGTGGGGAAACAACTGAAAAGACTAACATTTGAATAAAACCTGAAAGCAAGTAAATACTTTCTATGCTGCCTTATGGTAAACTTTGGTAATATTGATAAAGAACAACACTGGCTGATGATGAAATCCAGTCAGCTGGCATGGTGACACTGCCAGTATTAACCTGCAGGGCTGGACTGGGACAGAAAAATTGGGCATTTTTACTACAGACCGACCCACCAGGTATTAAAGCCATAAAGACTTTGACTGAAAACAAATGCTGTTGTGACAGTGATGTACAGTCTTGTTGGTATATGTATGATTTCTATACATTTTACGTCAGATAAAAACTTTGGTTGTAAGATTTAGATAATTATTTAATAAAAACTAGGTATTTTAAATGAGAATAAGAAAGAAAAGTATTTCTTTGTGCCTTTCCCTGTTAGTGCCCTACCTGCCCCCCTGGCAACACTTTGCTAGACCTGCCCCTGCACAGTTACCAGCTGTCAGCTACATAAAAAAGGATCCTGGTGTTATTTGTCTCTCAGAAACAGTTCATAACTTCAACTCATCCATGTCACCTAAAAGGTAAACCTGTTTCTCCATCACCTGTTCAGCTCTGATGATCCAGTAAGGACATCTCCTGGTTTCATCTTCATGTTTCCCTCTCACCACATAACCAAACCATCCTGACCAGCAGCTTTACAGCTGTGGCTCCAGCAAACATCAGCTGATACTAGAAATTAATATTAAATAAATTCTAACAACAGCTGATCAAGCTTAAACGTGCTGCTGTTGTTTAGCGCGACATCTGCTGGTTTCCTCTTTCTGGCGCAAAGTGGGCGATAAACAAGAGAGAAAAGCCGATCAGCTGATCACTGATCAGTTTCATGATTGAAGTAGCAACAGGAGAGGGAGGGGAGAGAATGAGAGAAGAAGAGGCAGCTGTGCAGCATAAAGACAGAATAACTCCAGCTTTGTGTCTTTTTCCATTCTAGCTAAAGTCCGGGACAAACTGCGTCTCTTCTCAGCTCGATACGAAACGTGTAATATTTTCTCTGAATGAGGGACCATTCCATTTTTTTAAGGAGCCGTTGGCAACTCTACTAACTAACCTTATGAATAAAATAAAGTTCACTATCAGTAACATCATAGCACCCACCCAGCTGTATAAAAACTCCGTCAAACTGGCTAGAACGCAGTACGAGTTATTGCAACTGACAGTAAAAAGTCAGCAACATGAAAATAAACTCCACCTAAACTTGGTTTATATCTGACCCAGATAGACTGCAGGTCATAACTTCTTACCTGAAGTTCAGTTCACCTGACACTCGGACTGGTGGCCGCTTCGGGGCTCTCCTCCTGCCTCCCCTTCCCTCATCCACCTGTTGCCTCTGTGGAAGCCCCGTCATAGCCACCACCAAACAACGGAGTTATTTCTACACATCGACCTGCATCTGGCCAATCCACCACCTCTCATTGTTCATGCCGTTACAAAAAAAATAAAAAATAAGTCACCGGGCCCGATGGCCAGTCCAGCTATGTTAACCTGCAACCAAATCTGCAGCTCCATACAGCAATGTTACGACTTAGATTATATCTTATAACTCATAACTCTTATGTTAGCTGCCCTCAGTAGCAAACTGTCTGAAATATTCCACAGCTGCAATAATTCTTTAAGTGTTATTTTTTCCTTGGTATTCTAATTTCACCGAAGTTTACTAAACTCAACAAACTTGATATTACTTACCGGGACATTTATTCTGTCCTCATTTTCTTTCACCGAAAAATTGTTTCCTGCAGTGCCATCTTTCGCGCTTGGCTCTCCTACCTTTGCTAATGTGATGCGCATAGCGCAGAAGCGATGCTGCATTCACTTACACTCGGATATCTGAGCGTCACCGTGAAAACATAATCGGACATTTGATATTTGGTTGAATTTTATTGTTTTGCCTTTGGGGTGGCACCTGGGGTGGCCAGTCTGGTTTGGGGGGTGGCCTGTGCCCCCCCAGGCCACCCCGCTGGACACGCCATTGGTGGCCTGTGATGGTTTTCACACCATTCCAGACCTCCCTCATATTGTTCCTCTCCAACTTCTGCTCCACCTTCCTCCTGTAGGTGTCCTTTGCTTCCCTCAGGCAGCGTTTCACCTCCCGCTGTGCTGCTTTCATCTCCTCCTTCACTTTGCTCCTGAAAGCCTTCTTCTTCATGTTGAGGACAGCTTTGACTTCCTGTGTTACCCACGGTTTGTTATTAGGATAACACCGTACCGTCTTAGCAGGGGCGACTGTGTCCACACAAAAGTTGAGGTAGTCTGTAAGACAGTGTGTCGCCCCCTCTATGTCCTCACCATGTGGGCTCAGGAGCACATCCCAGTCTGTGGTGTCATAGCAGTCTCTCAGAGCATCCTCCTTTTCTGGGGTCCATCTCCGGATGGAGCGCGTTGTGACAGGCTGCCTTTGGACGAGGGGTGTGTATTGTGGCTGTAGGTAAACCAGGTTGTGGTCTGACTTCCCTAGTGGGGGGAGGGGGGTGGCTCTGTATGCATCTCTCACATTAGCATACAGTAGGTCAATTGTCCTGTTGCTCCTTGTGGGACAATAATAGTCCCTGTTCACTCTATGCTCTGTGTGTGCGTGTCCTAAATTAAAGGTAAGAACACACACTCTGACACACGGATGCAAATATAAGTCATCTTTATTTATATAGCACATTTAAAAGACATCAAGTGTCGGCCAAAGTGCTGAACAGAGGGATGATATGGTGAAAAGAATTAAAATAGATAAGATGAAAACATCATAGAAACAGTGAGACATCCGTATATGTTTGTAAAAAAATATGTGTACATGCAAATATGCACATCCATATACAAAAATGTACACATTCACACACAAACACACATATGTGAACTTAAAATACACGTACACGTGTCTACACATGCAAACATCATCCAATGAGATAAAAGAGCAGAATAGCTGAAACACAATAACAGAGGTGTCAGAGAGATCCTTGGAAAATAGGAGGGGCTTCAGATTGGATTTGAAGACTTCCAAGGATGAAGAGGATTTCATGAAAGGGGGACGACAGCAATGGAGAAAGCTGTCATCTCTAGATTTGAACTGGGAGCGTGGAACTAATGACAGCATGTGACTGGAGGAGCGCAGAGTTCGAGTGGGGCGGTGTGGGCTGAGAAGACCTGAAATGTAACCTGGAGCCATAATAATAAACGCACACGCAGCTGCAGAAACCCAGCATTACTGGGTTTCTGCAGCTCCTGGTTTCCTGTTTAATACATTCACACAAGCAATCAAACGCTATGAATCGTTCCACAATGTTTGCAGTCACTTTGTAAAAGTTGTACAAAGGCAGTCACGGATCAGCTCATGATCTGGATTCATTGTGGCTGCTACACAGATACTTCTGGGTCACTTCTCTCAGTTAGGAACCTTCCTCACCAAACTGACTGTTGGACCACACCCCTGGTTTCATGAGAAATTGTTTCAGCCATGATTTCTCTTCCTGTATTTCAGAGTAAAGACTGACGTGATAAATGGAAGCATGTTTAAAAAACACAATGTGAGAGAGACGTTGAGGTCCTTAGAAGTTACCCTGGGTTTTTCTGTCACCCTGCTAGATGTTACACACCTTGTTATTGGACTGATTTCTACTGCTGGACTACTCCTGCGGAGAGTAACAATACTCTTACTAATTAGCTCCCTTTCACACCTTTGGGGATATTTATTTCTGTGTTTGCAGCGCTGTGAGCCAGAACAGCGAGAGAAAAATCTGCAACAGCGACGAGCCGAATGCTTACGTGAATCGCAGCAGCTGCTCATGTGCTACGCTGAATTAGAGGATATCTTTGCTCTGGATTTCTATTTCTACTTTTTCATTTCTATATGATTCTTCTTGCATCTAAACAAAGATGATTCAATTTGCTAAATGTTGATGGCTCTTCGTGCTCAGGTGTAAATGAGACGTAATATTTGCTCTTGGTTTGGTTCTCCTGTACAGAACCTTGCAGTACAACAGAAACCTAAAAACATTATTTGTAGTTGTTATTCTTAGTTGTTCTGCTGCCTAAATACCACAGGGTCTGATTATGAAGTTATTGAGCTGCACATACGTTACGACCTGCTTAAGTTCGAGGTCACAGCGTCTGTAGAGCAGCTGGAACATAATGAAGTCTACAAGGTTAAAGTTTTCTCTTCAGTTATTGTTCTTTCTGCTGCTTGGTTTGATGGATCTGAGAGCTTTTGTTTTTATTATTGTTATTATAATTATCATTAATATTTTACTCTCTAGAAGCTTTAAAATAGTGTTTGTGTTTGAAAAAATTGATTTAAGAATTGAACAGAAACATCTGTCCTTCTGAAAATCGCCCAAAGGCAAGGAGACAAAGTCAAAGGATGCAACCTGTAACTTTCTCTTCCTTCATGTCAGGACCATCATCCATGATTTATATAAAATGCATATAGCAACAGTAGCACTTTAGTTTGGACTTTATGATTTCTGTAACTGGAAAATATTATTTTGTTTAAAGACAGAAGTGACCGCATAGTTGTAACATCAAAGGGAAATATTAATTAATTAGCATCAAGTATATTATTCTGAAGGCACATTTTCAGGAGACACAAACAACCAAAAAAGCAAATAGGCCTACTCAATATTGTCCACTGCAGCACCATGAATTCAGATCAAGCAAAAACAACATAATACAGTAATAGAAAAAACACTATACTGTACACACAAAAAATCATGACAACTGTGCATACGTGGGCTCATGGATCCCGCCGTCTGTTGGGGTCTGGCCACAGGACCTCATCGACATCGCAAGCAGTGTCTTCTCCCGCTGGGCACCGGGGAAAATATCCTCTTGCATGTCGAAACCATCCATGGATTGCTGTCACCTGACTGTCGCCGCAGGCCTGTTCCATTGCCTGCAGAAGAGGCATGCGGGCATGTGGTTGGCGGTCATATACACGCCATCTCCAAGCCTAAAAAAATCCTCTATAGGGTTTAAAAATGATGAGTAAGGGGGCAAGTATACCACTTCAAGTTGGCTGTGGTTGGAGAACCAGGCCTGGACCAGAGCAGCCGATGGAAACTGACATGATCCCATATCACCACAAACCTGGGCTGATCTGCTCTGTTCTGTACAACTATATCATGGAGAGCATCTAGAAATGTGAGTATGTGTTGGCTATTGTATGGACCTAGTATTGCATGATGGTGCAGAAGACCTCGAAGGCTTATGGCGGCACACAATGTGATATTTCCCCCGCGCTGCCCTGGGACGTGCACAATTGCCCTTTGGCCAATTACATTACGACCCCGTCATCTTGTTTCGCACAGGTCGAATCCAGCTTCATCAATGAAAATGAGGCTGTGCAGCTCCATCCATGGCCAAGATTCTCTGTAAAACAAAGAGAACATATTACTGCACTACAGTGCTACACATACAGAACCCTCACCCATCACACAGGTACCTGTGGAGCTCTCAGGATGGATCCATGTGGTACTGATATGGTACATATTCAGCTGCTACTGGATTTCACCAATACTGTATTGTCATGTAAAGGACAGTTACACGTACCCGTACATATTCAGCTCGAAGTCCTTTGACCCCGTCACTGTTCCTCTCAAATGGGACTCTGTAGAGCTGCTTCATGGTGATGCTGAGTTTTCCCAAGATGCGTCTGATGGTGGTGATGCTCACATGGTCTATGTTGCTGAACACTCGCCTGTCTGCAAGTATTTGCTTTCGTAGCTGGTGGAGACGGATGGCATTGTCTGCCCTCACTAGGTCCACGACGGCGAGTTCCTGCTGTTGTGTGAACAGGCGTTGGCGTCCTGCCCCAGAAGGTCTTCGAGTCATTCTAGAGAAATACAATCAGAATCAGAATCAGAATCAGAAAGGGGTTTATTGCCAAATGTTGAGCAGGTTTACAACATTAGGAAATTGCTGCGGTGCTTCAGTGCAAACATACTGTTATAAAAATATAAAATAAGAATAAGAATTAAAAGTGCTAAGTAGATAGATATATACATGATATATACATGAGTGCAGGTGGTGATCAGTGCAAACATGGAATGATGCAGTGAACACAGCGTAGGGTCATGTGTTAGTGGCGGGGACAGTCATGTGGTTATTGTTCATGTGTCCAACAGCAGGGGGGAAGAAACTGTTCTTATGGCGAGAGGTTCTGGTGCGAATGGACCGGAGCCTCCTGCCTGAGGGGAGCAGGTCAAACAGACTGTGTCCAGGGTGAGAAGGGTCAGCTGAGATCCGGGCTGCACGCCGCAGTGTCCTGGAGGTGTACAGGTCCTGCAGAGATGGGAGTCTGCAGCCAATCACCTTCTCAGCAGAGCGCACAACACGCTGCAGTCTCTGTTTGTCCCTGATAGTGGCTCCAGCGTACCACACGGTGATGGAGGAGGTGAGGATGGACTGGATGATTGCGGTGTAGAATTGCAGCATCGTCCGTGTTGGCAGGTTGAATTTCTTCAGCTGCCTCAGGAAGTACATCCTCTGCTGGGCTTTCTTGATGACGGAGGTGATGGTGGGCTCCCACTTCAGGTCCTGGGTGATGGTGGTGAAATACAACCACATACTGTCATCGCTTTGCTTATTTTCTTACACTACTTTACTGTATATACTGTATCATCCACTGTACAACACTGTACTTCAATATAAGTAATCATGGTATGTTTCACAGAAACTACCACTTTGGCTGCAAAAGCAGCATTAGCACCCTGCAGTATGCTGTACACTTGATATGGTGATGTACTGTAGAACAGTGCTAAGAAAACCATCTGAGTAGAGTAGAAGGCAGAGAGGTGAAGACAGACCTGCTTTCTAGTCTGAATGTTCTTACAGTTTTTTCTGATTGCTTAAGCCCTTTTTTTGTAACTATTGGCTAATTTTGCAAAACTCTTCACACAAATAAGAAAACCTGTCACCCAATAATCAAAACATTGTAGTTCTCTTGCAAAAGCAAACACAGCTAGATTAACTCTTCACACCTTCGTAAAAATGGTGTTTCCGTATCAAACAGTACACACAAGCCATCATCTACTAAGCACACAATGCGCCAACTGCACACTGATGGTATGAATACAAAACACATCTGGCTTTTGCTTTCTCTGTGCACAAGGTAGGCTATGTCAGTTTGAGCTCATACTTCTGTCATAGATCCATAAGCATAGAGGGATCCAAACTTCAAGTACTGGTGTTTATTCACACACATCAAAACAAACACAAGTGTTTATTTCCAAGTATAGGATTATTTGCAATCGCCATAATGACTATATGGGTTTCTTGGTCTGCAGTGAACATGCTTCCTCTGCCCCAGCATCTGGTCATCTAGCAATTCTGTAAAGTAACAATTTCAGTATTTTTACATCAATGGTATTGGTGTGTTTCTCATTGGCATATGGCAGTGCTACAAATCTTTGTGCGAAGTGACTGTACTCACCGATTCTCATTTCAAGATGTCCTTATGATGCTTGCTACAGTGTAGCGGCTCGAGTTAGGCTGGACCCGTTGGCCAGCTTCCCTCAGGGTCATTCCACGGTTGATTACATGGTCCACTATTGTAGCTCTGATGTCATCAGCAATTCTATTTCTTACTCTTCCTACCCTTCCTCTCCCCCCTCCTCATCTTCCTCTCCCCCCTCCTCGTCTTCCTCTTGCTCCTCCTTGTCCTTGTCGTCCTCTTCATCCTACTTCTTCACCTCCACGTCCTCTTCCTCGGCCTCCTCTACTTCTCACTCTTTCTGCTCCCTCCATTGTACTCCGCACACACAGCTTACCTGTATTATAGTGCTTAGGCTGATTGCAAAGTGAACTAATTATCTAAAGAAGTTTTGACATGTGAAAGTGTGCCAGACAGTTGGCAAATTAGTGTTAATGATAGCCATACATGTGTATACTTTTGCTAGGAGTGTGTTGGAAATTTGGTAATTGAGTGTTGTGCAGTGAATTGTGCCTACAGTTTTGCAAAGTGTGTGTTACAAAATTGCAAACTGAGTGCAAAGCAGTTTTTGTGCTTTTAGTTTTGCAAACTCAGTGAGTGGTTTTGCTATAAGTCTGAATAGTTTTAGAGATTGTGCTACAGGAATCACAGTTAGGGTTTAAGCATTCAGAAAAAACTGTAAGTAGAAATTTCAGGTATCTGTACTTTACTCGAGTATTTTTTTCCTGACAACGTTTTACTTTTACTCCCTACGTTATCGGAGAAATATCTGTACTTTCCACTCCTTACATTTACAAAGCAGACATACTTTTGATTTTAAGGGGAGTTATTTCATCACACCTTCAAACGTCAACCTGATTTGAGCCTCAACAGCAACACGTGAAAGGCAGTCCTGTTCGTGTATTAATCACCAGAGGATGTCGCAAAATGAGATGAAAGAGGCAAAACCGTGTGAAATAGTCTGGGATTAAAGTGGGCCACTGTTTTTATTTCTTTTTCTGCACAGCACCAGAATGACTGCAGTTGCAGTACTTCAGCATCTGCCTGGCCAGGAGTGAACATAAAAGGATCAGTATTTTTTAAGTGACTTCTATCAGTTCAACAACCATCAGCAAACACAACTGTTTGTTTGCAGTTTGTCTCAGTGTTGTTTAGAGGCTGCATGATAAACAGGTTAGTTTGCTGCACTGTGGTGGAGTTAAACAGTGTGCTGGACTGTTGCTCAGCGGCTGCTGTGCTCACGGTCAGAGTTACGTTACATCAAGTGTAGCAGAGATTAATATGATCATCACCACAGGTTCTCATCCCGACACGTAACATACCGACACTGTGACAAACCGTCAGTATGTTACATGTTGGGAATGACAATGCTCTGGATCTTTAGCTGATGATGCTGAGATTCGTTCACCTTCATACCAGCTGTATAGTGTCTAATATAAGACAGTATAAAGAGTATACTGTCAGTGTAGAGGACAGAAATCAGCCAGACAATTCATAAAACATCAGCTGGCATCTTGTTGAATTCAATTCTTTACATCCACAAAGAGCCGTGAGCAGCAGCACCCTGGATCAGCTGATCACTGAAGCTCTCGATAGAGACGACTGAGTTGTGATTCACAATCAGTCACAACATCTGACTTTAATGTTCCCCCACTTGCTAAACCCTGACTGTGCTCATTTCCCTGTTTAGAGGCAAAGTCACCCTCTACAGTGCACGCAGCAGAAAACAGATCTGAATGAGTCCTTCTTTAGATTCTGCTCATGCTCCATCTGACTGATTCAAGCTGAGGACAAGTAGAATTAACACTTAAACTGAAATAAAGCTTTTATTCCAGCTACTAATATTATTTTAATATTACATTAATATAGCACAAGGTTCATTAAACATTCAAGGAGTTACTTTGAGTACTTTTCAGAGCCTGTACTTTCTCACTTTGGTTAACACGAGTATCCGTACGGACACTTTAGTCCAGAACGTCTGTACGTCTCACAGCAGTGCAGCTGTCTGTTTAACACAGGACTGGAAACACTGGGCTGACTAACAAACTTCAACTAGCAGGAGCTGATTTGACAGTTTTAAAGCCACGATGCTGTGTTTCATGCATTGTTGCAGTTGGCTTTGTTTCCCCCCTGCATTCATTCACCAAACACAGGACTCAAACAGGCTCACATAGCTTTATTGGACTTGTGGAGAGGAAGCGTCTGTCAGGAAGCTTTACAGGAAACTGCGTCATTTCATCAATGCACCAAAAACCAGAACATGGCCTCACTGGAGAACTGCACTTACATGTGTTAAATGTTAAGCCAGTTCATTTTAACAGGCTGTGACCTGCAAAGGTATTTTGCTGCATAAAGTTTCTTAAAGATCTCTTTAGAAATAGCTTCAGTATAACAAACACAAGAAATAAAGAGAAGGCAGAAAATATACAGAAAAACCCAAAAACCCTGAAGAGCAGATGTGTTGGTGTGTAAAAAGAACTTGGCTAAGGAGAGGAAGACCAAAATGATGAAGGTACAATTACTGAACAAACTTTCAAACAGAGACGATCAAGTGGAGAATACTTGCTCATGTCTTTGGCAGTAAGTTTGGTGAATACGCTCTCAAAAAGACAAATACTGAGCTTCATTTGAAGATCATCAGGCCGTCTAAGGATTTATAGGATTGCAGCTTACAGAGGGGGCAGCACATGCTGGACCACCCTGTAGGTGCTGGGTCCTTTTAATGGACTGACTACAGTGATCAGGGTCACATGGTTACCACGTGACTTGCAGCACATCACACCGTTTCACCTTCCTCTCCAGGCACAGTCAGTTTAATTCAAAACCAAAGCAGCTGTTAACCTTCACACTGATTTTACAGTCATTCAACATCCTGCTCTAAATATTACAAAGCACATTACTCCAGTTCACAGACACGCGCACAGCATTTGTTATCTGTGCCTCCATCAGGTCGACGCGGCTTGTACGCTGTGTGGTACGGTGTTGTTTGCTCCACAGTCGATGTACTCGTACGTCTCCAGGGACAGCTGCTCATAGCGGGCCAGGCAGAAGACTGTCAGAGATATCCTGCACAGAGATCACCGTGAAAATCAACAAGCTGGAAACTGCAGACCTTCACAGCTGTGCGTCAGCCCGAGTTTGAAGACACTTCTCCCTCACCGACTCCCTGCTGGGAGCGGAGAAGAAGGATGGCCTACACATTTCGTTGTCACGTACAAGTACCAGCAAACATTCATGAAGACCA
Source organism: Rhamphochromis sp. 'chilingali' (assembly GCF_963969265.1). Classification (NCBI taxonomy): domain Eukaryota; kingdom Metazoa; phylum Chordata; class Actinopteri; order Cichliformes; family Cichlidae; genus Rhamphochromis; species Rhamphochromis sp. 'chilingali'. The sequence goes on along the minus strand of NC_137942.1, from coordinate 34,763,148 downwards.
AAGCAGACTCACTGCTCCTTCAGGACCATCTGATCTGGCTGCTGTTGCCACATACAGCCTTGTATATGCAGGTAATCACTGCTGGCTACAGTCGGGACATGTTCATACCTCAGCTGTGATCGGATCGAACAGCTTCTGTGAATCTCTTCATGCTTAAAATGTTCAGATTTCAAATAATGTAGAACCAATTAAAACAGCCAAGAGCAAAGACCTACTACACCACACTGATAATATAAGCTTGTTAACATCTAACTTTAAAACTTCTTTATTGTATTTTCTGCACAAACTGAAGAAGACTACGAGCCTGCTGAAACAAAAGCAGGAGGATGTCATACTTACTGTAGGTTCACATACAGAATATGGACAGGCAGCGACTCTTTCTTACAGTAGTTACTGCAGAGGGAAGACAGCAGAGCCAGGAGAATGAAATGTTTTAGACACAGAACAGAAACAAACTGTGCACCAGCTGCTAAATGAGAGCGTGACACAGCAGAGCTGGATCATTTCACAGTGCAAACCAACCTTTGAACAACATTCACCACTTTCTACATCACCTGTGCAGAATGTAACCTTCAAACAGCGGACTGACGAATACAGATTTAAGTCTACAGAGAAAGACTCAGACTTGGATGCTTCGTGTCACACATCTGCTGTTAGACAGCAAATGCATTAGAATAGATATGATTCAGTGACCTCTGACCCCCCAGTAACCGCTCTGACCATAAATTCATCCCACTTAGGCTCACCTCAAACCAGGGTCTGTCAGCTGGATGGGTATCATGAAGGAGTACTGCGAAGAAAGAGAGATGCAGAGTCATTCCTCACTTACTGTGATACTTGTTGAACAAAGTCTCAACAACAGTAATCTTCCTTAAATTAAAAAGCACAAAAATAACAGAAATCAGATCCATCAGTGAGGAAACATCGCTCTGGACAAGTGAAATGTTTCAATGTTCATTTTTGTTTCGTGAACAAACCAAATAAAGCCCTCATCAGTGACTGGGATATGTGAAAATCTGTGCTGGTTAGATGGAGCTCTCTCCGAATGTTACAAACACGTCACATGAATACAGCTCAGGTCAAACAGAGCCAGCTCGCTGCTGCAGTTACAGACAAAGACATCAGCAGTGCTCCAACAGCCTGCATCCAATCGGTTATCTGTCATTCAGCAGGATTCATTGAAGCCAAACATCCTTCAAATAATACACGTAGACTTTTCAGCCTCGTACATCTGTCTCACCACAGTAACCACAACAACTAAGCTCTCACTGGATGCAGAAAAAGCCTCTGACCACCTAACCTGGACATTTGTCCTGAAAACACTGGAGAAACATGGCCGTCGTTTATCCGATGGATCAAAACACTACGATAAACCAAAAGCAGCAGTTGTAACAAACACCTCAATCTCAACAAATTCACAGAGGTGCTACACGAGGAAGAAAACACTATGTTTGCACCTAAAACTCAAACACCCATATGGACTTACCCCGACTTCACTGCAAATGGAAAACACGTCGCACACCTCTGTCGCATGTTTGATCACGATCATTTCAACAGCTCATTGACAGGAAACAGTTTCTCCAACTCAAACACTCCACCAAAGCAAAGTATCAACAACACTCAGCTGGCACAACATCGCTGCAAGACAGCGTCACTGAAACTGCAAAGTCACCAAAAACACTGAATACACGAATACCCTCTAATGACAATGCACCGCACACTCCAATCAACAAACAGCAAAACGACTTCAACATCCACACAGACAGTCCAATCTGCACTAACAGCACCAACAATTTAAAATACTACAGTCCGCACACAGCACAGGACGCACACCACGGGACCGACTGACTCAGACATCTGCACACATCACTGATGAGCACGTTAACACATCCTGGTCTGACCACCAATACACAACTTCTGGAAATGGTAAATGGCCTGTATTTATAAAGCGCTTTACACATCCAGACATTCACCCATTCACACACTGGTGATGGCACACCACCAGTTGTAGCCACAGCCACTGTGGCACTGACAGAGGCGAGACTGCCGGACCACCGGGCCCTCTGACCACCACCAGTAGGCAACGGGTGAAGTGTCTCGCCCAAGGACACAACGACCGAGACTGTCCGAGCCGGGGCTCGAACCGGCAACCTTCCAATTACAAGGCGAACTCCCAACTCTTGAGCCACGATCGCCCCATGGAAAGAAAAAAAAAAAAAACTACCAAAACATCCCAAACCCTCGACCACAACATCCCGCTATGCCCCTCTGTCTGTTTACATGGTGATCTGGAAGAACTAAACATAAACTCCAAACAGATGAAAACAGTCCTGGCTGTGGCCCCGACTATCACCAGGAAAAGAAACTGGAAAAAGCTTAGACCTCCTCACACAGCAGTATCAATGGAACAACAATCAGCAATACATAAAACCAATTTGAACACTTCATTCAAATCTAAAAGCTGCTGAGCTAATGCCACAGCAGAAATCATCAGCAGGAGAAGGAAACGCGACAAACTCGCTCTTATTTATCTGCTTTTCTCTTCTTATCCTGCCTCGCTGCACTTCTACACAGAAGGACAGGTGTGTGCTCCTTCCTCTCAGCTGTGGTGACTGCGTCACATCTCACCGTTTTCATGGACAGAGGTCTGACAGACACGACGTTCTTAATGGACACCGTTCCCAGCACCGTGCCAAAGTTGAGTGCCTGTACTGTCAGGTTGTAGGCCTGCACCGCTGCAAAGTTGTTATTAGTGATGTTCAACACGTTCTGCAAAAGAAAGCAAAGAGCCATCATCCCGTCCGTCCCTGCACAGCCTGACTGCTCCGTTCATCACAGCCGTCCCTCTCTGCTCACCGTGATGTTAATCTGCACGCCGTCGTGAGTGAAGTAAACAGAGGATGAACTGACAGCTACTGGAGACAGAATCACGGAGCGCGGAAACAGGAAGAACAACACCAGGACGCTGACCAGGAGGCACAGCCCGACAGACGAGGCCACATACAGCTTCCTGAGTGAGGACAAAACATGAGAAACACAAATGCATAACACAACAAGCATCAGCAGCTCTCTTACGTGTGTCTGGGCCTCAGCCTCTGGTCAGTACAGGCAATGACAGCAACCAGCTTGCTTTCCTGACCTGCAACACAGTTGGAACAAGGTTCTTAGATTAGAGAAGAAAGTGGGGCAGACATAACGTTGCTGGGTTATCAAAGCAAACCGTGACCGCTCATGTCTGTGTCAGCCCTGTGGCACACCGCTGACCCCACTGGGGGGCTTCTCACCCTGTGACAGTTTTTCACACTCAACATGTGGTTTCAGTGTCAGGGTTACAGTTGGGTTGAGCTTAGGTTTAGGGTCAGGGTCAGGCATTCATTGTTGATGGCCACGAGGATATCAAACCAGACATGCATGTGTGTGTGTGTGTTCACTACCTCTGGGTATACGCCCGGTGCCCTGACAGGTGGGACAGTGAACAGTGTCTGCTGAGCTGCATCTCCTGCTCCAGCTGGTCCTCTTAGTGCTGTCCTTCTCACTGATAGGCTGGTTGGAATCTTCCTGTCCCGCCCCGCTGGGCTGGACACAGTCCTCGGTGACACCCTCACACTGGCTTGGAGCAGCTCCCATACCTAAAGAAACAAAAGATTACAAAACACAAGCAAAAAAAAAAAAAAAAACTACCACACACACACAGTACTGTGCAAAAGTTTTAGGCAGGTGTGTAAACATGCTGTAAACAAAGAATGCTTTCAGAAACATAAATGACTGTTTATTGGCCCCAAACGTACACTACAGCAGGACAACGAGCCCAAACACAAAGAACGAGCACTGAAGTGACGGTCCGGCCCCCACAGAGCCCTGACCTCAACATCGAGTGTGTCTGGGATTACATGAAGAGACAGACGGATGTGAGGACGCCTACATCCACAGGAGATCTGTGCACTGATGGGATTTAGATTTCTCTTTTGTTCATGTAGTGCACAGGTGTCCAACTCCAGGCCTCGAGGGCCGGTGTCCTGCAGGTTTTAGATGTCCTTGATCCATCACAGCTGATTTAAATGGATAAATGACCTCCTCAGCATGTCCTGAAGTTCTCCAGAGGCCTGGGAATGAACTCATCATGTGATTCAGGTGTGTTGACCCAGGGTGAGATCTAACACCTGCAGGACACCGGCCATGAGGCCTGGAGTTAGACACCCCTGATGTAGTGGGTGCGTTGGGTGCAGCTGGCAGATTTTCCAGAACAAACCAGGAGCGATGGGAAAAACAGCCGTCATCTGTGACAGTCCTGTAGTAGCTGGACTGTGCATGTGAAATTCCACAGTTTCAAATCATTTTCTGAATCATAAGGAAAAACTACTCATGCTGTGGAAGATGGGACCAGTGATCTGGATGTGCCAGGCCCGGAGGCTCGAGGCCTGGAAAAAGATGTGAGAGTGGGTCACGTGAATCAGAGTGGGTCACGTGAATCAGAGTGAGTCACGTGGATGTGTGACTGCGCCCGTCAGTAGTAGTTTTTCGCTCAAAGCTCAGTGAATCAAGTATCACAGCGCTGTGTGCTCAGTGACACAGACGTGTTTAAACGTTGCTGTGACAGGTTTGAACGCGTGTCTCTGATGTCTGTAAGCGCTGCGTGAAAACGTCCCTTCTTAATATTTGAACACCCGGGACGAGTGTGAACGAGACGCCTCCAGCTCCGGGGCCGCTGCTACGTTACACAAGCGGAGCACACAAACAGCAGCCGCCTTTCCCAGCTTCTACCCCTCCTGCCCGCGACAGCACCGGGCTCGGGACGTACCTGGCCGCCGTGGGTCTCTGTTATGAAGCAGCCCGTGTCTGTATGCGCATTCCTGCTGCACCTGAGCCTCGGTTGGCTAATGGTCGATCACGCCGCTGACGTAAACACTTCCTGTAGCAGCTGGCTGCACTCGTTACGTGGCCTGTTATCGTCCTCTTACGGTTCTTTTTTATCCCAGAAGCTGGGACCCCGTGTGACCGCAGTCCGGAGCGGAATGTCACCGACAGGTCACTTCCCGTGTTTTCATTCGGAGCCGAGTCTGTGAGAGGAAGTGCTCTTCGTCAGTCTGACGTCAGTCACTACTGTTCACCTTTGTCTTCGTCACTGGACGCTGTTGGTCAAACTTACTGTGATCACTGGGCCATAATAAATGTGTCAGTGCGATTCTGGCTTTGGCTCATTTCAGCTGGTTTCCTGGTATAAATCTGGCGTTAAGCACAGGAAATGCACTTTCTATGGGGTTGCTCCCTTATTCAGACTGGGTCGCCACAGGTTTGCTTTTCCTCTGTCTCCTCTCAGCTGTGAATCTTTGATTTGTTACGTAATGTGTAAATCGTTCACCCACGCAAACAGACCCTGTTAGAAATCTTTGACTGTCAGTAAACAGCACATGGTCTGATTCAGTTGAGTTCTTCAGCAGTAAAGTTTTTCAATGTGATGAAAACATGTTCTGTGGCTTCGTTTTCTTCACACACACGTTTACTGGCCCACGCTTGCCCACAGTGGGTTAGGGTGGAACCCACACTTAGGGGCAGCTGTGTCTCAGGTGGTGGGCTTGGTCAGTGGTCTGATCTGTGACTCCTCCAGGCTCCTGAACCCGTAGCTGCCTCCAGCGTCTCCATCACAGTGCGTGTTGTGGTGTGAAAGAAGCTGCTTAAGCGTAGATAAAAGTGCAGTCCACTTACCATTTACCACTCAGGCCGGAGTGGGTGTGCCCACGCGGAGTCCGTTTTAGTGTCTAATGAACAATTAGTTTATTTGAAATGACTTGTTGTGTTTATCAGTGAAACGTGGCAGCGTGAGAACAAAATCTCCCGGTGTTCAGAACATTGTGGGCATCATGTGGCTGCATAAAAAAGATTTATGTCTAAAGAAGAGGATTATTGCTAAAATTGGGAAAGCTCAGCCCTGTTGTGGTATTCGAATAAAGCCTCAGCTTTGTGCATCTTTGACTGTCGGGTAGGATCATCACAGTCAGACTTTAACTCAATGATTCATGAACAGCTTTGTTTAACACGTATGTGGCACTACTCACACTGCAGGACATGCTCTTCTCCAGCATCTAGCCTTACCTGATGACAATGCTGAGTACATGCTTTCAGTGAGCACTGCTGTGGTTGCTCCTGCTGCTTCTGGCTCCCCTGGTTAAATAAGCGATGTTCCTACTGAAAGGCGGCTGTAAGGGTTTGGCTGTCCATAGAGAATTTTCCCACTTTTATGAGGCCGTGAAAGTCAAGATCTTATTTCAACAGAATTAAAAAATCATAATCAGAATAATCCCAGAGTAGTATTTGATGCTACCAGCAGCACTGTTCCTCCTCCACCTCTGATGGACGTGAGATCCAAACTCTCCTCAGTTACTCTTTTTCTCTCCTCCTCAGCCTAAACCCGCCTCTGTCAGAGGTCACTTCCTGTTTAAAAAGGAGCTACAGTGTTACAAGATACTTGCTCAAAGACGCTCAACAGTCCCATCTTTGACACTGTGAAAGATATATGATGACATTCATCTAGCATGTTTGTTGCTTCTATTTACAGGTGACATCACAAACGTGACCTTTTTAGTTGCACGTGATGCTTCTAACACACGAAGCAGAAGCCTCAGGTGGGTGTAATGCATTTAATTGGAGACATTGATTTGTACATCATACAATATTCATAAAGTGCAACACAGAAAAAAGCAAAGAGCCATCCCCCGTTTTTCTTCCCCCATAAATACATCTTCCCCAATTTGAACATATTTCATCCAACCACAGCTTCTGGCACACATGACGACTCATTTCAGCACGATGACACACGGCACACACCTGACCTTCATTTGAAGCAGGCCACACTGAACCTGTGGCAGGACACTTTTATTCTTACCTTTCAAATTAATTACCTATCCGAGAGGGTGAAACCCGACAGCATGATTTATGAAACGCTAATATAAAAGAAATAATGAATGCCTAAAACTGATGAAAAATCTAAACATCCGTGCGAGATGTCCGGAGCTGTTTGAGTCAAAAACGTGGCCCAGTGTGGGGGCTGTACCTCTGGTCCTTCAGGCAGCAGCAGGAAAGACAAAAGTTAGAACAAAGAGCTCATGCTGTTCTTTAAATCGTTTCAACCACCCAGCATGTGACCTGCACGTCTGCCTCAGGCTCCACCCACACTGTTGCTTTCTGCACAGACATGTTGCATCAACCACACACCAGTGCAGACCGACACAGACAGGGTACCATGTGACGTGAGGTGTAACGGCATAAAGTATAGAAGCACGCAGCGTATCGCACCACACCAACAAAACATCCGTTATTACAAAGTATGAGACTAAAACTGCAGAGCAGCTTTAACTAGCACACCTAAAGACACGCCGTCAGACTTACAAACAGCCTTCAAGCAGTCAAAGCAGAACTTAAACTAACTCAGCCCACTACTTTACTAATGAAGTCAGCTCAGGGTCCAGCTACGAGCAAAAGGAAGGAGCAGCGACCTTACTGTGCACACCTGACCGAGCCCGCCAACGTCTGCAGCACCACGTGTGTCTGGGATTCACAACAAGCGTGGCAACGAGCCCCTCGTGACCCGCACACCTCTTTGGAACTTTCTCTAGTGGATGGAGGGAAATCCATTTCCAAAGGTGTTACTATAGCTACCAAACCTTAATGCTGAAATCAAGTCGCCATCACCCGGGCCCCTCAGCTGACCCTAATGAGCAGACGTACCACAAACCGAACAGGCAAGCACGTCGTGCCCGCTCGCCGTCCGCCCATCTTAAATCCTTCATCTGATGGGAGAACTGAAAGCAAACAGCTGATAATGAACTTCGTCTAAAGCCACAAAACTGCGTCTCCATTCAAAACAGCAGAAGCATGTAAACATGGGTGGGAAATAAGAAGATGGGACGCGCAGAGGACAGGAAAGGAAGAACGTACGCTGCTGCTCATCAAGTTTAGCTACGATCGCTCTATGCAGAGGAACTGGTGTGTTTCCACAGCAGCTCTGGGTAAACTGGTTCTCCGCGAGGTTGCAGCTCTGAGTGCTGAACAAACCTGGTTGATTAGCTAGTTAACCATCATGCAGTGGGACAGTGAAGTCTGTTCACCACCACTGACTCACAACAGCAGTAAATCACACACCAGCTAACAGTCCGGCTCAGTTTCAGCTACACTGAGTGGTTTCCAGTGACTTCTCTAAAACAGGTGATGCACACATGTTGTATTTAGTGTATATGAGAAAATCCCAGTGATGGACTAAAGTTACAGGACAAAGGCAACGCGCAACCAAAACGGCACGCTGCAAAAAGCTCATCACACACGTCGTTACCAGCATGAAGAGCGTCACTCAGATGATCTGGGCTCAGCACGTGTGCGAGTTCTGGGAAACCGACTCAAAAAAGGGGGAATGTGTGTTTTGAATAGCACGGCTATTTAAACATCAAAGTACTTCATTGCATTCATCATCACAAGTCACATCAACACGAATGTGTCGCAGCAGTCCTGCTCCTCCAGCTGGAGCTCTGGAAACACCAAAGGGTCAGATTTTATACAGTAAAGCCTCACACACACTACGTCACCTGACCAGTTCTGCTTACCTACAGTCAGTGTGATTATTTACAACCCGATAATAAAGTTATTAGTAGCTGTTGGAATGGCTGCTTAAATAAAACAGAAAGAAGCAAACCTGCAGCTGACACTGTGCAGACGAGCTGTGTGGGCCTGCTCTGGGACACAGGCCAATGATATCTAACCAAAGGAAATTTGCAAACAATGTGAACAGCATCAGCTCACTACCAGTCGAGCTGCTTGTTACAGTCGTCACCACAATACGCAGAAACATGCACCACCAGCTGGTGTGATGGAGCCGACTGGACGAGGCGAACGAGACTCTGAGGAGATGAGATGACTTGATGCCTCAGCAGGACCATCAGCACGAAGCTGCATTTTCCTTTAGCCCAAAGATGTTCTGAGCGAGCGGGTTCGGTAGGCGACCTGTGAGAGTCTGCTGCTGTGGACTTGAGCAAAGGAAACGCGTGAGGGTGCCGTCTGTAGCTTTTTGGGATCCCTGCAACCAACAGGAGCAGGTACAGCAACCGTGGAGTTTCTGCAGCCAACACAACTTTAGCTCAGGTTTGATGGAAGCGAATGCTTTCACGCTTCACACTTCGTTAAAATCCATGATGTTAGCATGTGGTGTGATTCACATCTGAAGACCTAGAATGCCTGTTTTCACCTTTCTTAGACAGATATGCAAAGAAAACCTGCAACTACCAAGATCTACGCTGAAAGTACTAAAACTACAGACAGTGGGTGGGTGATGGTCTGCTGGAGGATCCAGGGCTGCTGGAATGTCCCCTGACAAGCTCGTAGTATAATCCTCGGTCCAAAAGGGCAAATTAGTGGAGAGCTGAAAAGAAGGAGGAAGAGTTTGGCCTCCTCGTCATCAGTAGCGTGTAGAGTACCAGTCATTGTCGGTCATCTGAACGAGCTCGTTGACCACGTCCAGCAGGTTGTAGTTGTGTTTCTTTAGCAGACGCTGGTTCAGAGAGCGGTCTGCAAAACCCATCTCCACCAGCACGGCCATCATGGTGTCCTGGGTGGATGCATCCACTGGAGGCTGGGTGGAAACAAGATCGGATCAGTCGAGCGAGCCAGCTACTGATTACCGCACAGGCCTGAATGAGTCTGTATCTGAAGTGTTTGAAGGTCTGACTGCTGACAACATGCTGTGTACAATGTAAATAAAAGCAGAGTGCAACATGTCACGACTGCGTGGCGTCCCCTCGTCAGGAACTGATCGAGCATCGGGAGCACCGTCTGATCAGGGAGCACCTTCGCCAGCTGGCTCCTGCTCTCCTGGATTAGGGATGCAGCCCCAGCTTAAAAGCCTTTCCAAGGTAGTGCAATTAGCTTTGCATTGGACTGATTAATGTAAGTGTAGCCCCACAACTGTGTCGCCTACGTGTTGCATCGCTATCATGCAGAGAAAAGAGTTCAAACCTGGGCTGTGACGTTTGCTTCAACACTGGAAAATAGGCTTGAAACTCCAAAACACACAAATGTGAATATGGGAGAAAAAAGCTGCTAAATGTGTCACCTGTGTGGGGCCTTGTCCGGTGAACAGGGCTTTGTAGGCAGAGGCAGCTACTGACAGAGCTCCTTTCACCAGGCCGCCGGTGAGGCCTTGCTGCCTGAGGAGGGCAAACATTTGGAGAGTTAATCCTTTTGTTCTCTCTTATCAGTGTTTACGATTCATGGATGTGAATTTATTTATGAGCTGTCTGCAAGGGGAAAGGTTACAGCAGCAAACAGAAACCAGAAAGCATCCTTGGACTTCATGCTGCCTCCAAACTGTTAGTGCTCGTCATTCTACTCGGGGGGCCAAAACATTATTCTGCTTCTGTCTTAGTTGGCAGCTGGGATTTAGAAGCACAACGATGGGCCAGGCTCTCAGCAGAGCCACGGTGAGACGACTCCTGTACGTATGTGCGTCTGAGCTGACCTTAACCTGACCTCAGGCTGACCTGTGAGGACTCTGCCTGCACAGTCATACTTCGAACAGCACTGCAGTTCAATCAGCTTCATTTGAACCTTTGTACATTACTAACTTCACTTTCTGAGCCTCAAAGGCAGCGAATCGTCCTGTGAGCCTGGGAAACTCGGACAAACAGCAGCAGGCAGCTGGACTGGCAGCTTGTTACAGTCTCACTACTTTAACATGAAGACATTATTTAGCTTTTATGTTAGCGAGCAGATAATCTGCCTCCCGTCTCCTGGAAGCCTGCGTTTGTCCGTTTCTATTAGAAGCTACATTCAAAGTGATCGGATGATGGCGCGACTCTGATGTCTGAGATTTGTAGTATCAGTGGTGTGCACGCTCCATACTGAAGAGCAGATACAGGAAGTTGAAAAACAAACTGAAAGAAGCTGCATCATGTAGGCTCTGCACGATAAACCAAACCTAGCCAACGGATGGATGGACGAATAAAAACGTGATAGCTTCATTGTGCGCGTGTGTGTGTGCGTGTGTGCGCGTGTGTGTGTGCATGTGTGTGCGTGTGTGTGTGAGAGAGAGAGACCTGGGGTCCTCGGGGTCGTTCTTCTCCGTGTCAGTAGCTTCAGGATCAGTCTGAGCGCGCTCAGGAGCTGCTTCTGCAAGACAGAACGATGCGATCACCGTGGACTTCATCAGAGTGGTACTGTGACTGAAGTGACAGCGAGACCCAGTAAGGAGCCTACCGTCCTCAGTCTGGTGCAGTTCTGAACCCTGCGCTCCTTCCTCAGCGCCGGCATCCTCCTCCTCTCCCTCTGCGCTGCTCTCTGGGCTGTCAAACACAAACATGTTTGCTTCGCTCATTTACTGTCCGCACAACAACAACGCCTGTGCCGCTTCATTAGCTTCATGACTCGGCTCGCTGTATTTGAATCTTGTTTAAATGAAGGAAAAATGTTTTTATATGATACAGCACACCATCTAACATATTTTGGTAGCTATTTTGTGACTGACAGGTGATCATTTGTACACAAGCAGGAAAGAAAGCATTAGTAATCTCCTTTGCCTGATGAAGGTCTAGCCCTGAAACGCTGTAAATGAATGGCGCTACTGTGGTGCAGATGTGGTGCAGCAGTGGAGCGGTCGGTCTGAGGAAAAGACCAGCTTTCCTGAGGAAACGTTCTCATGCTTACTGTGATGTGACGACAGCTTGAGGCGGGGTGACTACTTCAGGAGTCAGCGGCTCATCGTCCAGCGTCTGGGATGTACACAGCATATCGTTGGCACTGCTGGCTCCTGACAGCTCCATTCCTGGAGCCGCTTCATCCACCTCGTCCGCCTCCCCCTCTCCTGCGGCACTGTCCCGACGCTCAGCTGAGGGGGTATCTGGGTCTGTGTCGGTCTTGGCTTGGACGTCTCCGGGCTGGGACAGAGCAGAGCTGCAGCGGGACCGAGAACAAAGAAAAAGTGAAAGCACTGATTACTGTCCCACAGCCGAGGGTTCTCCCACACACTCCAAAGCCACGGCTCCTACCTGTACATGGACTCTCCCAGGGGCCGAGTGGTGTCAAAGCAATCGGGGAGGATGATGATGTAATCCTCGGAGGACGTGGAGGAGGAGCGACTCCTCATTACATCCCTCTTCTCCTCCTCTTCTTGCTTCTCCCTCACTCTGGGCTCCACACAGATGCTCTCCATGTGCGACTCCTCAGCTTCACCTGTGATGAGACCAAGGAAGCAAACGCTGGGTGTGACTGGCTGCTGTGCACATGCTGGGACACATGCTGGGACACATGCTGGGACACATGCTGGGACACATGCTGGGACACATGCTTCACTCCCACTCATGACACAGAGGTTCAAGCTTCGCTTCGACTTCTGTCGTGCCCAAAAATGGCGGCAGAAGCTAGAAACATAAAAGAGGACCTGAGGGTGTGTAGTGTGTGGACCTGATGCGTAGCTTGATTTTTAGAAAGGTGCACAAGGTTTTAACACATAAGCTAGCTGGAGCCTAGCTTAGACTTGAAGCAGGAGCAAGACCATCGCACTTCTAGAAATCTGGACAAATTTATTAAACCCCCCAAAACGGGGCTCTCCAGAGACTGAGTCAGCTCCCAGCCAGCTCCCAGCCAGACTGAAAACAACTTAAACATAAAAACATCACAAAGAAAGAACAATACAGTATCCACAACAGCACCAGAGAGTAAAGCAGAGAAATGTGGATTATTAAAGGTCCAGTTCAGTTTCATTTACACAGCACCAGATCACAACACAGTCGCCTCAAGGTGCTTAATATAGTAAGGTCGACCCTACAACAATACATACAACAATCATATGACCCCCTATGAGCAGCACTTTGGCGACAGTGGGAAGGAAAAACTCCCTTTTAACAGGAAGAAACCTCCGGCAGAACCAGGCTCAGGGAGGGGCGGGGCCATCTGCTGTGATTGGTTCTTGATTCATTTAAAGGAACATAATCATTTCTGTTAGTACACGACTTAATAAATTGATCAACAAATCGAGTCTTTCTATTTGTGGCAGCAATTTTCCAGCTTATCAATCAACCAAAGACCAGACAGACTGTTCATTCATTTGAAAGCCTGGTGCTTAGCCTCGTCCCCCCCAGCTGTAACACCAGTGATCACCTATCGTCCACCTGGGCCTTACACACAGTTTGTCTGATTTCTCGACCGACCCCTCCCCTCTTGTTTCCTTAGCGTCTTATGTCAGGTGCATGACAGCGCCGTGAGGAGTAGCAAGCCACAGAAAGTTGGGATTTGGAAAACAGATGGAATGGATTCAAAGGCAAACGCAGAGGCTGCAGTGTGGGAGCACTTTGGGTTTAAACTGAATGACCGTGGTGAAACCTGTGTGAGCCGGTTTGTCGCCTTTGTTGTCAAATAGTAGCAACTAAACTGCTTCCTGTTAAACCCAGAATTTAAAATGCTGCTCCTCACACACGAGCTCTTCAATAATCGGCCCCAGTCGTACAAAGTGTTGCAATTAGCTGACATTTAAAGCATAAACAGCTGTTCCTCGACAGAGTCCTCCTGTTTGTGGTGAAGGAGCTCCACACAGACCCTCAACTGTGCTGTCACAGCACATGTCAGCTGGCTGCCTGGGGTTTCAGTGGCGCCCCTCCTGCTGATGCTAGCTGAAAGAGTTTCCAGAGGTCCTCCCAAACACTGAGCTGACCATAAGCTGCAACCCAGAGCTTCAAGTCTGCTCCCGTACAAACCAAGGCCGCCATCACACCTCACTGTCCTTGAATCCAGCCCAGTCATACGGTGACATCTTCACTCAAATTAGACGCCACCTCCACTTTATATACAGTCTGCAAATGGTCAACGCTCACCCCCAAACTGGTGCAAACAGCTGTTTCTCACAGAGAAGCTGCTTGAGTCAACATATCAACTTAAAAATGTCACCTGTGGCGGTGTGTTCGGGCAGCGTGGCGGTCCCGGCTGAAGCGTGGAGCGGCCCCGGTGCTGAGCTCGGGCCAGGCAGCACGTTCAGGGGCACAGACGTTGGAGTGGGCAGGGAGGCTTTCAGTGGGGAAGGGATGGACGCCTTCAGACCAACGAGGGGTTTCATGGGAGTCTTGGAGTTGCTAGAGCAGCTGTCGGGACTCTCCTCCATTTTCACCGTTTTACTCAGACAGGACAGCGAGGAGGAGGAGCCCTGAGCAGCTGGACGTACCACTGAAAGGAAACACGAGGACCACAGTGAAACAGCAGCAGATCACGCTGCAGTCTGACGTTCCAGCCAGAACAGACTGTATGTGAACATGGACGCGTTCCAGCCAAACAAATGATCATTCATTTAAACGCACGAGCCGGCGCCGAGGGCGTGTCACTGACCTTTTCCTGTTCCTGGGCAGGATCCTCTCAGAGGTATGTGATCAGGGGCCTCCTCCAGGGTCATCGAGCGAATCACAGTCTCACAAACAAACTGAGTACCGCTGATGTCATCCTCCCCTTCCTCCTGAGCTGGGACTCCGCCCCCTTCAGCTCCAGGTCCTACCCCGTGGGGGACATCTGAGGACCAGCAGCGAGACAACAAATGTCAAGACACGCCCATTTCATTTTTGAACACAGCTGTATCAGCAGGACAGCTGCTCACAGTCAGAGAGCCAACTGCATGGCTGTGAACAGCTGGACAGTCTTAGAAGAAAACCTTCACCCCATTGCATGCTGGGAAGCCAAACAGGGTTTTTCAAGGGACCTGAATCAAGTCAGTCAGGTGCGGCTTCTTTAACGAGTACTTGTAGTTTCAACAGAACCTTTAAATAAACTGGGAGAACACTGAGGAGGATTGGGACTTCATTACCCATGATGCTATTGATGACTTCAGTCTCTTCCTGAATCAGACCCAAGGAGGGGCTGCCCTTGTCCAGCAGAGGGCCATCTTGAGACAGAGGGGACATGCAGGGTGTGATGTCTGGAGGAGAAACACAGACAGCACTGAGCTCTTACAGCACGTGGACTTTTACAGCCGGCTGACAGAACGAAGACCGAATGGCAGTTTTTCCAAAAGTGTAACATTTGCGGTGGTTTTGAAGCCGACGTGGGGAACACTTCAGAGAGCCTGGTCACCTGCTCTGTGTCAGAGCACTGCGTCTGGAAGCTGAGAGCACCGGTCTCTGATGTGCAGACTGAAATGTTCCAGCCTCATTCGTCATTTATTACGCTCCGAGTGTTTCCAGTGAATCAGCTGTGGGCTGCAGACACACCAGTTTAGCACCTGAACTGCACAAAGCCACAGAAAGCGGTGCGTCTAACCAAACTCAGTCTGCAGCTTCCCCACTCGATCAGGGTCACAGCACCTGACGCTAATCAAACTACGAGGTCAAAGAAACATGAACGTCTATGAATCACAGACGGCCTCCGTCAGTGTGTCGGGCCGATGCTGCCACTGCTCAGAGGACGCTGTGCTCGCCGTGTCTGAAAGAAATCTGCTGTCTTTGCATGTTACAGTTTGAACGTCGGTATTTGTGGTGCAACAGATTGTATCTGACTATTTTATTGTTCACATAACTGACGTGCTTGTAGTGCACACACGTGTCTCTTAACCAGGACGAGTGTTCTGGCTGTTCTCTTCTTACCAGCAGGCGTGTTGGTGGGGGCGCTCTCCAACTCTTGGACGATGTTGATATCCAACAGCTCAAAAGACAGAAGATCCTGACAAATGAACAACAGGTAACAGATTACAAGGCTAGTCTACAGGTCACCTGACCTGTCTCCAAACCAGTACAATCCAAGGCAGAGCCCCAGTTTATAAATGAAGATGATGATGTTTCAAATCATTTGTTTCTTGTTAACAGAGGACTCAACTTATTGCTACACAAGTGCAGGGTTGTTGAGTGCCTGAGTCACTTTGCTGTTAAAGTGCCATCCTGTAGTAAGTACGAGTCATAGGCCACACCCCTTTCCTTTATATTTTACTGGGAAATGAGACTTTGCATAACTTCAGTGAATTTGAAGGTGAATGACGGCTCTAATGGCTCCACACACGCCCTGCCACGCCGCCCTGCTGCGCCGGATTTTCAGTCCAGTTGCTGTGTAATCTGCAAACCTCAGCCTCTCCCTGTCTAAGCTGGAGTGGACGTGAGTGTTTGTGTTTCGCAAACCAATCCAGCTGTCAGCCAATCAGCATTTGGCCCACAGTGAAGCCACGTTACGCTGAGTTTTTGGAGGAACAGATTGAAAAGCCCCTCCCACAGGCTTGCATAGGCAATTACAAAAGCAAACGGGGGTTGGTGTGACTCAGGTGGTAGAGCAGGTCGCCTACTAATTAGAAGGTTGGTGGTTCGATCCCTGCCTGCACGGACCAACTACACTAACCCCACGCTGTCACTCAGACGTAGCTGTATCTACTAAAAAGCTCTGTCACCTCATTCTTCATTTATCGCATCCACAAACTTGGAGGATCGTGTCGCTCGTTTATTCTGATGACAATAAATTTGACTAAAAGTCTGTCTCCATGGAGACACGTGGACTCTGAATGTGAATTTAGACGGAAGCAGATTTACAGTTGTTGCTCGTTTGTCACAGTTCATTTCAGCCTGTATCATAAACAGATTACTAGGGATGGGTATCGTTTAGGTTTTATCCGATACCGGTGCCAAACCGGTACTTTTGAAACGGTGCCGGTGCTTAAACGGTGCTCGAACCGGTGCTTAAAGAATGGAGAACACAAACTTTGTCCAAAAACCTCTCATGTTCAGCTGGTTTTTTGTAAAAAGATAACAATGTTAGCCTTTTCTGCAGCTATGGGGCATATATGGTATCACTCTTGGCTGGAAGCAGTGCTTAAACAATGGCCAGAACTCTCCTCTTCGTGTTTTTGGGGGATGTTGCTAACTCCGGGTCCGATAACAGGCACCACACCTGCAGCAGATGTGCACGGTGTGAGGTCTCGCAGGAAGCTATCAAATACGGCGCATTTCTGGGCTTTTAAAAAAAACGCTATGCGTCGCCAGGTGTTTCATCAGATTCGAGGTGTTACCTCCTTTGACAGTATCACAGTATCAGCTTAAAGCACTTGTTGCTGCTGAGTTTGCATCTTTTGCTGTGAAGTACAGCCAGACTTTGACCGCTTCGCCTTGGACATTTTTAATCTGTAGCTCTGCTCTAAAAGAACGTACGTACCTGGACCCGCCTACTATCCTCGGAAACATAAAATGATTGGCTAGAATCCAAAGTGTGTCACAGCTCAGGAAAAAAAAGCAGCGAAATGTGCGCTGCTTTTCGGTCTGGTTACTACCGTTTATGTCAGAACCGACACCGGTACCCAGCCCTACTGATTACTATCAAAGACAGAGCAGCACACTGACTGCCAGTGTGGACCAGTCCCAGTCTTCACAGGCAACAAGTTTACACAGCTGCAGTTACTTTGGTTGTGCTATGATCTGTACAAACAGATGCTTCACTGCACATTCATGGACATTTGAATAAACAGATAAAATATGAGCTATTATTATTCCACCTTCATGTCAGCTGCAGTATACGTACAGTAACGTGATGTTAGCATACTGAAGTTTAGCTGCTAGGATGGGGAGGAGCATCACAGCAGGTTACCTGTGCAGTGAGCAGGTCTACAGACGGGATGTAGTACTCTTCTTGGTCCACTGACAACAACGGCTGTTCCCTGGAAGCTGCACACGCTTTCCCATCCTTGGCTACTGGGTTCTTGCCCTGCAGGCAAACATTCACATCAACCTCATTTGTGAATTTGCACATCCAGAAATTTATTTCATTTTTAAACCATCTAAACTTCAATTTGTTTTGTATGAAATTTACAAACCAACCATCCTTGATCTCACCCCAACCCTCTCACACCAATTAGCTAAACTGCAGGAATGTCTTACAGAGTTAAAGTTTGAATAAAGGTTACATCAAATGATTTCAGCCTCCCTGAACTGCATTCGTCCTACCTGCGGTGTGACACAGGGTGAAACCAGGATCCCATCAGCCATCATGGCTGCTGGAGCCAGAGGGTCGACCACGATGCTGCACCACACTCTCGGTCCAAACTGCTCCCCAGCGTGGGCCAGACGCCAGTGAGATGTGTAGGAGCCCTCCACAGTGGGCGCACACAGCGCTACGCTCACTATGCCAACCTGCACGCACACACACACACACACACACACGCTTGTTTCAGTGCTTCACGAGGACACGTGCCACAGCTCGGTGGGATGTCTCACACTCACCTGTCCCGGCTGCAGGAAGGGAACTGCCACTTCTCTCCAGCGGTCTCCAGATCCCACTGCCAGGTTTCCCCACATAAACTTCAGCTGCAGGAACCAAACAAGACATAATATAATGGTTCCTTAGTGGGAGTTTGCACAGTGGACCAAAGCCTCCCACAGGTGTTGAGGTCAAAGAGCAAAGTGACGCTCTGTGGTCAGTAAATGTCAGCACTTTGCTGCTAAACGTGATGGAATAATGTTTGACACTATTAACACTGTTAAGGAGGGATTGGTTGGTCACAGTGAAACAGGGTTGCTGTTTGTTTACACGAAACACAAAGCACGGCTGAACTAAGCCTGTTCAAACACAAAGCACCAGGGATGAACCTGAAACTCATGAGATGTGACGACGAGCATGGAATTTGTGTTAGTCAGTGATGACATTTCACTACAAAGGTTGGGTAATCACGCCGGTCAGTGACGCTCATCACCTGGGATCATGAGTATAGCTGTTTCTATGGCAACCCAGCCAACAGTTACACTTCCCCCAAAATGTAAAAAGTACATCTAACGGTGGGTCGAATAATATAGTTGCGTCACTGTGGCCAGCACACCGTCAGGTCACGTCTGTGCTGTACACACATGGACGCGTCCATGATATTCACGGCTCTGAGACGGCGAGCAGGTCTCGTTCTGGTGTAGGTGCTCTCAGGAGAATCCAAGCTGTTAATGAGCTGCTGTTTGAGACTTTACCTTAGTCTCAGCACTCCAGCTGAGAGTCCCAGTGTTCCTCATCTTCCAGTACTTGATAAACTTGGTCCCAGGACGCAGACGCGTTCCGTCAGGAAGGTTTTCGTCCAAAAACGCTGCCGTCATGGCAGGAACCACCAGGGGACAGGGGCGCTTTGGTCGCCTGGGCAACAAGAGGAAAACCCCTTTATTCAAATTCTTCATCACGTCTCACTTTAAACTCATTCATATCGTCATTCAGCTCCCATCATCCCAGAGCAGCGGTTACAATGGACCGCCTTATTGACTGCTGCAGTCTGCTTGCCATATTTTCCCACAGTCTATTCACTTCATTGCACTATAACAACCTAGGATCACCATTCATCTTTAAATGTGCTTCAACTTTTGGGGAAGCCGTAGTAGGTGGACAAAAGCTTTCAGGCTCACAGAAATGCATTTCGTCCACACCGACCCCTGACGAGCTGATAGCGCCTCGCTGTGACTCGACTGTGTGAGCTGATGTTTGAATAAAGACAGACTTTGTTTCTGGAGCTACTCTGGAATCACACATGAGGAGATCGACACTGAGATATTTGAAGTGCGTCCTGCAGCCTAACTTGGTTGGGACCTACTCTGGGCTGTTGTGCTGTGTGGCTCGAGGCTGCAGGAGGACGGGGGAGGAGCTTCCGTCTCGATGGGACGAGCTCCACTGTATGCCCCGCCTCTCCATCCTCAGCTGCTTCCGGATTTCCTTCACCTCGGCTTTCAGCAGGCGCTTCTCGGCTTTCAGCCGCTGCTTCTCTGCCTTTCGGAAACTGCGATCCCCCCGCCTGTAGAACCTAAACAACAATGGATCGAGATGAAGTAACATCAGCATTATGGGAATGTCTACAGCCAGGTGTAGCATTTCATACTGGATTCAGACAGCCCTGCATCAGCTCACACTCATACCACATATCTTTAAAACAAACATTCATGTTTTTAAATATTTAGTGTGTAAAGCTGATAATATGAAGCTAATTTGTGCTTTTTGGTAAATATGAACACGTGTTAAAGTCCGGTAGCTGTGTCACACCTGCTGTGGTCTGGGGCCGGTGATCCGTGCTCCGGGATGGACAGGGGAGTCCTGGCTCTCACCAGATTGTGACTGGGATCGTGGGAGAAGCTGCAGGGCTCGCACAGAGTACAAGAGGTGCACACGCTGTGGAGTGAAACAGCCCAGAGGGATGAGAGGAAACGTGAGACTGCATCTAAAAACTGACACCGTGATGAAGAGCACGCACTCAGCTTCACAATCTGCAGAGATAACAGCTCCTGGCATGCAAGGAGAACGCAAGGAACTGCACAATGTGACCAAACAGTTTGTGTGCAGAGCTGAAGTTAGAGCACCAACATCCTCCCTTTACAGCAGCGAGGCCACAGGGTAAATGTTCACTTGGTAATAGGGCTGGGCCATATCATACCGTTCACAGTAATAACAGTGTAACTTTGGGCAATGATGGGAAAATGAAATATGGCGATAGAATATGGGTAAAACACGCATGCGCAGTGCCTTTGTTTACATATGCACATGGCGGAAAAAGCATAGAGATTGGAAATGTGACGTCACTCAGGGGTAAAACCGCAAAGGATTCTGGGAACTCGTGGCAAGAGGTACTAGCGCATGCAGGCTTTCAATTGAAATCAGTCACACAGCGATAAAAAGAAACACAAGAAGCTGTTGTATTATTAACTGCAATAGCCGGTCGCATGACAGCCACGGGAAGCCGACGGGTAAAGAGATCGGTTGTTATCGGATTACGTCGTTGAAGAGAAATTGTTCGAGCCATGTTTCCGAAGTAACAAAGACGCGACGGATGGCCTGGATTGCAGCCATTCAAAGACCAAATATAACGTCCCAGAACACTCCAGCTCACAGGTTAGTCTGCTCCAAGCATTTACACGAAGGTCAGTCTGCTGTTGTAGTTAATGAGTCATTTTCATAACATAATTGGTGATATAGGTTACAAGCAAGTCTGGCGCTGAACAGAAATGGTCGCGCTATGCTCCTTTATTTATTGTGCATAAATAGTGAATTGTCCTGACACAATATTGCGTTTCGCTTCTGTTATTATGGTACATTGACAAAAACATATACTTTTATTCACAGGATAAAACAGGTTTTTTGTATCACTAATTGCCCAGTACGATTACAGCATACAGTATTATTGTTACTGCTACATTTCTGTGATGCTACCAGAAATTATTTCCACTGCTAATTAATTACCGTTGAGCTCAAAGATCCTATTAATAAACGGTTAAGGATTGTGTATTTATGACGACGATTTGTGAGACTGGTAAACTTATGATACGTACAATAGTCTTTCGTTCTACACGGTGCATTTCAAGGTCCTGCACCCATCCGTCGGTAAACTGTACCTGGGCTTGTTGCAGTGACCGGAAGTTACACTCGTAAAGTTTAGTATGCACTCACTCCAAGAACCGTATGATTATAAATCTGAGCGTGGTGAAGTTGGGCAGCACGCTGACGTCTTTTGTCCCTCTGTGTGCTCGTCAGGGTCTGACCCTTTCACTCCTTTGATTTTTTCCTCGTATCTTGTCTTTGACTTTTCATTAAGTCTGTCTTTGTACGGACCGGCATTGTTCTCCTTCGTTTTGTGCATACCTTTTTGGAGGGCAAAGAAAAAGCAAGAATTTATTGGATCCGAAGAATGAACGTTTTGCGGTGCTGCAAATGCTTGCATTTGATGCGGTACTTGGATTGTTTTGCCACGAGTTACCGGCATGCAATGCGCGAAAATCACGTGGTCTGTCAATCTCTATGGCGGCGACGCAGAATGAGAAGAGCGAAAGCGGATCGTTGAATGAAACGATGAACCTGAACTGGTTTGTAAAAATGCTGCAGCTTCACTGGTGTGGAACTGGTTTAGCTTTGGTCCGTCAGATACACAACAAAGCACTATTTTTGGTAGAGCATGCTAGCGGGCCGTCGTTATTACCGTGTTGTTTGGAAAATACGGCACACTTAAAATCAATCCTTTGATTTTTCTGAAAGTCGACAGAGCCCCTTATAATCCCGTGTGCCTTATGTATGAACTCTGGTTGTGTTTATGACCTCGAAACGATTTTATGTGCACGGCGCTCGAAAATATGTCAGATGTTTCAGTGCGACTTTGCTGAGCTACGAAGCCGCACCGCTTGATGGATTGTCGGAGCGTTACAGCTATCGTAGGCGGAGCCTCGCGGAGTGATACGTACTGTGCTTCAACATAATGTTACCGTATTGTGTGTGTATGACCTCTTTTTAAGTTCTGTGGATGTTATACATGGTTGTGCTGAGGATATGTCGGCCAGTTTCCACTGGAAATGCCTTTTGGTTAAACTGTCAGCAAGAATTTGCCTTTGCACTGTTACATTTTTATATAACTTTTATATAACACATAAAAAAAACAGCCGCTTGTTTAAGTGAAAATACATTATTAGTGCAAAAAACCCATCAAAGTTGTGGAGTTGTAAAGTATTTTGTCTCATGTCAATTATATCGTCAGTTACATCGTTATTGCAAATTTTCAAATGCATATCGTGATAAATATTTTGGGGCACATCGCCCTGCTCTGCTTGGTAACAACGTTTTGCAGCTTATTCATTTGTACACTGACAAGTGTTAGAGTTAAACCCAGGCCTACTGCGACACCGGGACAGCGTCTTTCACCAACAAAGATAAATCAACAAGCAGAATCCAAAGACTGAACTTACTCAACAACACATACCTGCACTGATAGCCTCCTCCAGTAGTCTGCCCCCTGCAGGACGAGCAGGGAGGAGTTGAGGAGGACGGAGCTCCAGGCAGAGTGGAAGAGGACACCTCGGGGACCTGCTGGGTCTCTGCTCCTCCTACAGCTTCCACTCTACCTCCACCAGCTGCACCAGCTCCTCCTGCTGCTCCTCCTCCCCCTCCCAGGGGTTTGTGGATGCAGCACTGTCCTGAAAACTCCCGACAGATCTTTTCCACTGCCTCACGAACTACCTGGTCCTTAAACTGAATGCAGTAGCGAGCACTTTAGTCATCAGTCGTTTAGCGGAGTTACTGCTATGACACTCATCAGGACGTTCTTACCTTCTCCATGTAGGAGGTGAACCAGGCTGGAGGAGTCTTGTCTTCTTCTTTGGTCCCTTTTACTTCTTTCATGATCACCTGAGCAACAAAAGAACATCATCTATGTGCATGCAAACATATGGGCGCAGCAGTGGATAGATGCAGTAAGAATGAAGCCTGTGCTGGGCTCTTACCATGCCCTGTTCTGGCACTGCAGCCTGGACCTTGCGACTGACCACCTGAGCAAGTGAAGGGCAGTGCTGTGGGGGCCTGAAGCCCCTCTTGGGTTCTGCTCCGCTGGCCTTGGTGGTGGCAACCCTCGTCGGCTGGCCTCGAGTTTCGTACACATTCATGTGCAGTCGGTTCCCCTGCCTCACCGCACTCTGGAAAATAAACACGCTGTCAGTTTCTCCGCTAGATTCGTCACCGGCAACACAAATGCTTCACTTAAGAAGAGCAGTAAGCACAGCGATACTATATCATAAGGAAGTCTTTATTTTCATGGGTCAAATGTAACTGCACAAACCATGAAAGAAGAGAAACACCAGTAGGCTATTATTACTTTATTTCTTTATCAATTAAACAGATCAAAGTTGTGGAGAAGCCTGGAATCAGGATTGGGAAAGCTGTGGCTATCGACCCAAACATGTGGCCAAATGATCTCAGTATAAAAGAGATAATCACAGATGGTAAAGACACACCCTTCATATCACATCACAATGAAATAGAAGCTTATGGCGGATGATAGCATGGGCGGGACGTGAAAATATCCTCCGTAAATCTGGAGTCTTCTTCATACACTAAGAATAACTGTGGAGTTCCACAGGGCTGCATGTTAGACCCAGTTCTGTTTTCTATGCCTTGTCCATCAATGAAGGTGGATCTGTGCTATACACAGGTCAGGGATCTGTGCTGGAGCTGGATGTGAGGGGGTTCGATACATCTTAGCTGACGTTGCAAAGTAAACAGGCGCTGCTTACACAACGAGCTAACACAGCACTCCAAGACACCAGCAAACAAACACTCCACAGAAGCTTTCCACGTCACGTCTGCACTGTAAAGGAACAGGAGTGTGGAAGCAAGGACACCACACTAACACTTTCTATCCACAGGCTACTGAACCACTGCCTATGTCCAACTGTTTATCCATAACTGGAAATTTGCACTTTTCGTACATATATACACCCTGATATCGCTCTGTATATATTAGCACTGTGACAGTGTTGCAACTACTCGCACTCTAACTTCTGTTTACACCCACATATAAGCTGCAGGATTCACAAAGCACTGTTTTACTATTATTACTTTCTTGTAGTCGTGTGAAGGGAGCCTGCAGACTAAGCAGGTGCTCTGCATAACCGTCTGTGTTCTGCAGAGCACATGACAATAAACTTCTTGAATCTTTAACCGTGAATGAGCTCACCTTCAGAGCCTCCTCATACTCAGCTGGAACACAAGCAGAAATGACCAACGTTAACATGAGTGCACTTTTATTTGGACTTTGTTTAATGTGTAGCATCATGTGACTGCCCAGGTGCACTTACCTTGGCTGTTAATGGACACCTGGAGGAAGAAAAGGAGAAGACGGTTACATAAATATGTGCTAAGAATGCGTTACATGGAGGAACTCCTGGAGTTCAAGGATCGCTCCTTCATACAGGGCTGCTCACTTGTTAGTGAATCCTGGTCAGAATGTGAGCAAAGTGTTATAGGCACAACTTACCACAGTCATTCAGCTAGGCTACCACATTCTACTGCTGTAGGTTAGCTGTACCTACTCACTAATCTCACTTTGTATGGCACTCCTCAGTCTCTTACCTCCTCGTTCTCCTCATCAAAGTAGGTCAGCTGCAGGCTGCACAGGCCAAAGGAGCGCTTGACCTGTAATAGACAGACAGATGTTGCCACATCCAAAGTCAACTCTTATTTACTTCTTCACTGTAAATCTCAGACGTGTGGTGCTACACAATAGCTCTGAATGGCTGCTCTGCAAAGCTGGTCTGGCCCCAAAAGCTGGTTCTGCTCATCTGGATGTTTTCAGACTCGTGGCCCCTGATCAATGATCATGACAGTTTGCATATCAATGGTCACAAACTGACCCCACTGTTCCTTCAGTGGTGCTAGTGTCAGTCATTATGCAAATGTGCTGTTTATAAGGTTGGAAACCTGCAGTCACTGAAAACAGAAACAACCTTTTGGGATTTGCTCACCTGGACGACTGAGCATGCATCAAGACAACTACTCAAAACATGTCATTACTTCAGGACTCGACGGTTATAATTCTCTTCTATAATTAGGCTGGAAACATCTGGACCTGACCCAGAACACTGTAGCAACAGAGAGCCTCCCCACACTGACTGCTTATGAATCCATTACTGAACTTCATTCCTGGTAAGTCTTGAATGATGAGCCCATCATATCCTGCAGAGCTGACAGCAGCACACACCCACAGAGGGCTGCTGCTTACTTCTGGTTCAAAGCCAGTCTTACACACAGTCCTACAGGGTGAAAGGTCACACACTAAAACTGTTTTACATAGAAGAATTGTTTTTGCATATTTTGCACTCAACCAATCACAGCTCGATCAATGCTCGAGCAAAAGCCCACGAACGTCACCAGATGGTGTTTCCTGCCTTGATTCAGTTAATGTAACACTTCAGCTGAGCTCTGTGCACTGACACCGAGTGTCTGCACCTCAGTCACATCTTCGGCTGCATGAGTGTTTGAACAAAACTGTGGATTTATCTCCTGCAGTTTGTGTTTCACCCACACCCAGGCCTCCCCAGACCTGCTGACCGTGGCTGCCCCTCCTGAGCCTGATGCTGTCGGAGGTTTCATCCTGTCAGGACCGAGCTCTCTGATTACGCTCACACTGTAACACAAGTGCTCTCTCTTGACATAACTGTTATTGTGGTGTTATAGCAAAACAATAAAATGAAGTGTATACTTTACACATCAGGCACAGAGTGAACACATTCAGATCCATGATTGTAAATGAGGACGACATCACAACTGTGTGTGCCGAGTGCTTCAGCTGCTGAGGGACTGAGGGAGGAGTTGTTCCTGTATGTTTACTATCAGGAGGATGATCCCTCAGCCACAGGGACCAGGTCACAGGCCTCCATCTACGCTCCTGCTAGCTGTTCACATGCTCTGAGCAGCACAGTGCATGCCTTTGACACAAACACATATAAGCTCGTACTGTTTCACAGATCGGCATCAAATGAAAAACAGTGAATGCTAAACCTGTTGCAACAGTCTCAGCAGCCAAACGTCTGTGACTCAGCAGCACTCACACCAATGATGTGCTCCAGGTACAGCCGACCATGCAGGGCTCCGAGCCTGTTTCACCTTCTTGTTCCTGACTTACTGCATTTCCAGTCCCAGTCATATATAACTGGGCTCTTGCTCAGGGCTCCGTTGCTCTGCACTGCCAAACAGATCTACTGCAGCTCTGGATATCTACATCCTTGCAGTGCGTAGCTGCATTTCTGAGGAGGTGCATGTCAGACTCACAGATTTAACACAGTACACAGTAATGAGCTGAGCTCTGTCATTTACATCTATATTATCCTATGGTTATTACGCCACACGCCGAAGTCCTACACGTGGCAAATATTAGAGAAATCTGTGCGTGTATCTGAATTAAACCAACACTTGATAACAGATATAAATAAATGCAGCCAGGCTTTCATCCTCCAGGTTATTGTCCTCGGATCTGTCACTGTGTTACTAAAATGCACCAGCTCAGTGGAAATGCTTCCATTTGTTCCATTTTCTGTGGCAACGTTAGGAAAGCAGCATAACGTTAGTTACACATAAGGAGCGTGTGCCCGTGTCGTGCTCGCAGTGAGGACACAAACACAGCTCCTGCACCCCCGCTGCGTGCTGCAGCCGTGGAGTATCTTTGTGGTTGTTTCGTGTGTTTACTTCCTGCACTCGGAGTGAACCACTGCGCATGGCGGTGAATTGGCTACGCTGTTGCTGGTGGTGACGTTAAACCGCTGGGCAGAAAACGCAGGAATGTGTACGGGCCTGTCTGACGCGTTGCCTTTACCTCCCCGATGCCCACTGTGACCCACGCAGAGCCTTAAAGGTCACACAGTGATTTTTCTATTATTCGGCGTGTTTCGCTCTGACATGCACAACAGTGTGGCTCAGTCTGGAGGGGCGAGCACGTCCTGAACAGCCTAGTGTCTAAGCAGGGATCACGGCCCGCCCGTGGAGCTGCTCGAAATGAGTGCGGCCCGTCACGAAGCGGGCCGGGACACAGGTCTGCGCGACGTGACGCACTCCCGGTACTTCCCGCACACTGTCGCCGTCACACCCGCTGGGCTGGGCCGCTCACCGTGACGGCTCGGGCTGGAGTAATCCTCTCCGTGAGCACACAGCGGCCCACGGCACCTCTCACACGGAGGTGTAAGCGTTTGCCCCGTGTGTCTGTCAGCACCTGTGGGCCCCCTGAACCCCCATCCCTCCGTGTGCTGCGTGAGCGCCATGCGTGTGGCGTCGTGTCTGACAGCAGGCCTGCTGCTCGTCTCTGCTTACCATGGCCTCCATCGACTCCCAGCTCTTGGTCTCGGATCCCGACAGCAGGAAATTCTTGGAATTTCCCCTGAAATTCACCTTCAGGTTGATGTAGAAATCCATGGCGCCCCCCTCGGTGCTTTAGAGCATATTACACGCGACGTACACGGAGGGTTTTCCGCACCGCCGACGACTCTTTCTGGGTTAACCTCAGCAGCTCAGTCCACCACGATTATCCGTCGAGCTGTGAGGCGTATTTTGTGTTTACATCAGCGCAATGAACACACCCACTTTGCACCACGTGTCCGGAACAATTTCTTCTTTAGGGTGCCTCTGTGCCTCTGAGTTGCGTTACTGCCCCCTCTGGTTTAACGCCGCCATATTGGCTTGTGTCCGCGATGCTGTGGGCTCCTCTAACGAAGATAGAGCCACGAACTGGTTTGGTTCTGGGCGATGGCTCACTGCACATCAGCACAAAGCTGTTTCAGATGTACAGGAGCGTCATTAGAAGCTTTTTGATATGTTATTATTAATATTATTATTATTTCAAAGTCTTTGGGCAAAAAGAGTGTTTCTTCCCTCCATCCATCCTTTTCAGGGTCACAGGGGGCACTGGAGCCTATCCCAGCTGGGCAAGACGCAGGGTACACCCTGGACAGGTCACCAGTCTGTGGCAGGGCTAATGTAACCAGTGTTCCTGCGTTGTGTCTGATAAAGAAAGGTAAACGAAATAAAGACCTCCAAGTTATTAACTTGCCCACTCCAGCTGCTCTCCTACAGGGGAATTGTAGAAAAGGGCCTGCATTTATTTTTTTACATTAAACATAAAGTACAAACTTACATTTGACACAAGATTAAAAAAAACACCAACACGAAATCCGACATACCTGATAATGAATGGTAAATGGTAAATGGCCTGTATTTGTATAGCGCTTCTACTAGTCCCTCCTAGGGACCCCAAAGCGCTTCACACACCCAGTCATCCACCCATTCACACACACATTCACACACTGGTGGAGGCAGCTACAGTTGTAGCCACAGCTGCCCTGGGGCGCACTGACAGAACGGTAAAAGAAAGAAAGACAAAGTAATTAACTTGCCCACTCCAGCTCCTACAACCAAATGCAAAGTAGGGAAGAGGGTTAGCTCCACCCACCACAACTCCCAAGCTAGCAAGAATTATCTATTCACGCTAGCATTAACTGTGCCTATAACACATATGTGGCACACACGTACTACACATTTACATTTACAGCATCTAGCAAAGTCAGGCACAATGATGACAATAATTGAACTAAAGACACACAATCAGAAACATCAGGGTGGCTAAATATACATTATATGTGTGTTGTACGGTGTCTGGAAAGAAATGACACCCACCTCTCCCACAGGGGAATTGTAGAAGCGGGGAGAGGCCAAAGGGGTGCACTGTATTTATAGGGTTGCACCAAAGAAGAAGAAGAATCCATGATAGTGTGCGGTCATCACTCTTGCCAATGCTGTAGACGGTATCGACAGTATGGGTGGCCGGAGGTACAGCTCCTGTGTCCCCAAGAGATGTCACAGACCCATCCAGGTCAGACTCAAGGGGGCCACTGACAACGCTCACAGCAGGATGTGCAGCGTCGTCATTCAAAGTTGTGTCCAAGGGCAAAAAGTTAACTTGAAGGAGCAGGTTGCGATGCACCTTGTCTGTCTCTGATACAGCAGATATGAAGAGCAGGATCCAAGTCGACTACCGTGTACACAACAGGTTCCCATTTGTCAGGGAGCTTCCTTTTCATTCTGACTCCCTTGTTTGCCAACAACACCTGGTCTCCCAGTGAAAGAGGCAGACCCTTCACCTTTCTGTTGTACTGGTCAGACTGGTGTCTCTGCTCCATTGTGCTGAGTTCCTGGGCTTAGAGCATGGCAGAACGCAGGTCATCCATCAGTGACTTGACATAGGTATCATAGTCACAAATGTTGTCATCATGAAGGACATCCCGAAACATGAGGTCAGCTGGCAACCTTGGGACCCTCCCAAACATCAGGTAGAAAGGTGCACAGCCGGTGGTCTCGTGTGCTGTACAGTTATACACAAACGTCATGGACTGTATCGTCTGCGGCCATTTCTGCTTAGATCTGGGGGGGAGGGACCGTAACATGTTTCCAAGGGTGCGATTAAATCTCTCTGTGGCACCATTACCCATGGGGTGGTATGGTGAAGTGTGAGATTTGGCAACGCCACCCAAAACCAGAAGCTCTGCAAGCAGCTCGCTCTCAAAACTAGCTCCCTGGTCCCTGGTCCCAAAGCTTTTTAGCAACTCTCTTAGCTGTCTGATCCTGGCATTGGAATGCATGTGCTAATTTTGTGACGTGGTCAGTGATTACAAGGACATCCACAGACTTGTTGTTGCTGTCCTCAGCTGACCAGAAGTCAATCTACACAAATCTACCTCATAAATCCCTCCATAAACTGCAGTTGGTTCAAAACACAGCTGCTCGTATTATTTCCAGAACTAGATCCACTGAACATATAACACCAGTTCTTAAACAGCTCCATTGGCTCCCAGTTCACCTCCGTGTCAATTTCAAGATCCTGCTTCTCACTTTCAAAGCGCTTCATAACCTCGCTCCTCCATATCTATCCGATCTTCTCCACACATCCTCGCCCCTTCGTACACTCCGCTCTTCTTCAGCTTCCCTTCTGTCAGTTCCACCTGCTCGCCTGACTACCATGGGACTCAGAGCCTTTAGTTGTTCTGCCTGAGACTTTGGATGCACTTCCACTTGCTCTACGGACCACACACTGTCTCACCACTTTTAACTCACTACTCAAAACCCATCTGTTTAGAACTGCATACAACAGATCTGTCTTAGGCCATTTTTAACTTGCTCAGTTTTTATATTTGCTTTCATACTTTTATGGCTGTTTATGTCTAAATTTTATCTACCATGTTTGCTATATATACATTATTCTTATGTTTTTTATGGTATTGTTTACGTGTTACTGTAAGGTGACCTTGAGGGTCTGAAAGGCGCCTATAAATAAAATGTATTATTATTATTATTATTACAAGTTGCAGTGGAGCACAGGTCTTAATGCTTTCCAACAGGGCCCTAGCTGCTGGCTCTGGGGTCTTGTTGGGGTCTCACATGATTGCACACATCCTTCTCCATATCATACCAGAAGAAACGCTGACGAGCCAAGGAGAGTGTGCGAGGTTGACTTTGATGACCAGCGTTGTCATGTATGCCAGACAGCACCATTTGTTTTAAGGAGTCAGGTACCACAAACTGGAATCTCTTGTGTTTGGTCAGTGGGTCCCTCACAACTCTGTAGAGGACACCATTGAGGAATGTGAGCTTATCCCATTGTTTTAGAAGCTGCAATGTATGTTGGTTCTCGTGATAGCGCTCATGTCAGGAGGGCCTGCGCTTACGGTCAACATAGCAGGCTACTCTGGAGATCACAGGATCTCTCTTCCAGGAGATCAGCATGGGATATCAATTTCTCACATGATTGCGCACATCCTTCTCCATATCATACCAGAAGAAACACTGACGAGCCATCACATGAGAGACATCACAGTCAGGTGGACTAATGGAGGTCAGGTGAGCAGCGCTGGTGAGAAGCAGACTCCCACTCACAGAGGGAGGACATGATAGAAGAGACGTGATCAGTTGACAGAGACACATCGAGCACAGCAGAGGGTGGAGCACTGTGTATCGACTGAGGCTGACAGGTCAAACAGAAGCCATCTTGGACACTGGCATCTTTCACATCACTGACTTGCTCTAGCAGCTCAAAGTATGGCTCCGACAGGAGGCGCTGGGCCAACGGCCTCACAAACGGTTCCCTGCTCAGGGTGTCTGCCACGATGTTCAGCTTTCCAGGAACATATTTGATCTCAAAGCAGTATGGTGCAAGCTTAGAGACCCAACGCTGTTCACAGGCATCCAGCTTTGGCTTAGTCAGAATGTATGTGAGAGGATTGTTATCAGTCCAGACAGTGAACTGGTGACCCTTGAGCCAGTGGCTGAACTTATCGCACACAGCCCACTTCAGAGCCAAAAATTCAAGCAGGTGTGCTGGGTATTTGGCCTGGCTGCGGCTGAGAGACTTACTAGCAAAGGCTATAGGTCTTGCTCTCTCCTCACCAGCTGGCACCTGGGATAAGACAGCACCCAGCCCATCCATGGAAGCATCAGTTGAAAGGATGAATGGCCTCTCAAAATCAGGATGTGCCAGCATCGCACAGCTGAGGAGTGCACCTTTGAGTTCCTCTCTCCCTCCCGCTCTGTTCCTGTGCTACTGTGAGTGTAACTACCGCCCTTCCCCCCTCTGCCCAGCGCAAAGCACAAGGCTCGCGTGCAGAGTGAAGCGGAAAAAAGGGTGAGAGAGGGTGAGAGAAAGGGAAAAAAAAACCATGGCTTGCATCGTTCACTTCAAAGAGTCGGCTCTAAGAGCCGTTTCGTTCGCGACCGACACATCACTACTGGTCATTGCAGCTAGAGGGCACATTCTGGGGAGACCGTGGCTGGGTGGTGCATGGAGTTAAGGGAGGACGTGATATTTTCCCCAATTTGCTTTGCTAAATCAGTAATCAAGCTGCTCAACATGTCAGTAGTGACAGCTTGGGTGTGTGTTTGCCATTTGCAAGCAGTTGGTGTGGAGCTAGCTGCCCATCCATGCGGGCACCAATACTGCTGGCCTACCCCTCCCAAAACACCTTGGAGCAATCTGATGACCCCTCCCCAAACCAAAAGTCACATTACTCCCCGCAGAGAACAGATCAGGCATAGTGCTATCCACAGTGGCTAAATATACATTATATGTGTGTTGTACGGTGTCTGGAAAGAAATGACACCCACCTCTCCCACAGGGGAATTGTAGAAGCGGGGAGAGGCCAAAGGGGTGCACTGTATTTATAGGGTTGCACCAAAGAAGAAGAAGAATGCGGGGGGCTCCAACTGATAAAGAATATAACTACAGGCTTGAAGGTCCTAAAAGTCATGTATAACAGGAACGGGAACCCAGGACCTTCTTGCTGTGAGGCAACAGTGCTAACCACCATGCCACCCGAGTCTTTATCCCTTTTCACTTTTTTTTCACGTCCCAGTTCAAATCATTGTCAACATGAGGTGGTAATGAGCAAGGTGAGTTGTCAGGGTTTGTTGGAGATCTTGTCCAAATGAATGAATTTCAGGATGGCAGCGCTCGCAGATACACTGCCAGTGCAGTAAACGCATACCTGGATAGAACAATATCAGTCATGGATTGGCCTCCCTAGAGCCCAGACCTCAACACTATTAAAGCAGTCTGGGATCATCTTGATAGAGAACAGAACTAAAAGCAGAAACATCCAAAGAAGAGCTTTGAATGTCCTTCGAGAAGTCTGGAGAACTGTTCCTGAAGATACTTGAATGACAAAGCTGCCTCAGAGAGTTCAGACTGTGCTGAAGAATAAAGGTGCTCTCACGCAATATTCACTTTCACATTCACTGAAATTGTACAAAGTTTGATTGTGCCTTCTATACTGTATTTGCAGGTACACTATAATCAGTGTTAATAATAAAAAATAATAAACTCTTAACCATTCTCTTACCATATTTACATTATTTTCGTCCTTATATCAACTGATATGAATTAGTATTAACTGAACAGTTTTATATGCAGTAGTCCTTCAACCTGTCACACGTTCTGTTGTTCCAGGCGGCAGCGTTACAGTTGCCATGGTTACAGGGTGCCGCCTCTCTGACTGTGTGTTTCCTGGGTGAGAGAGCGCCTTTTTGTTGTTGTTGATGTTGTTGTGCTGAGCTAATAGGCAGAGTGTTACAGGCATCGCCCTAAAGCATGTAGCCTGATGGGCAGTGTAGTCCGTGCTGTAGGGAGGATGGACTGTCATACCCGTGATGTGTCAGTGAGCGAGGGAGGGAGAAAAAGGAAAAGTACGAGCTGTCATCGAGCAGAAACGGGAGCTGGAAGCATGTAAATATAATAATAACCACTGCAGCCAAGAAGAGTAAGTACACTATTAAGACTCGACTGTACGCTGTGTTCGTGTTCTCCTCCGAAACAATAAGTCCCGTTGCAGCAGCCTTTCAACGCCTCTCTCTGTCTCTCGCTGCAAACTTGACCCACACAACAAAGTAAAGCTAGTTTTCAGCTACGAGCCCGACATAAACCCGACGTATTAGTCAGAGGCCCCTTTACTACGGTTCGGAGCCGCAGACCTTCAGTAACAGTAATAAATCACATGAATAGCACATTCATGTAGCTGTAAAAAGCATGATAATATATTAAGTAATCCAAAGTATTCAGAATACGTTACTCTCATTGAGTAACGTAACGGAATATGTTACAGAATACATTTTGGGGCATGTAATCTGTAATCTGTAGTGGAATACATTTTAAAAGTAACCTTCCCAACACTGACTACAATGCCAAAAGTGTTCGCTCTTCTTCCTTCACACACACAAACCTGAGTGACATCAGGGTTTAACAGGACGTTGGCCCAACCTTTGCAGCTATACCAGCTTCAACTCTTATTGGAAGACTTTCCACAAGATTTAGGAGTGTGTTTGTGTGTGTGTTTCTGATCTTTTTCCCAGAAGCACATGTGTGAGGTCAGACTCTGATGTTAGATGAGGAGGCCTATTTAGCACTAAATGATCCCAAAGGTGTTCTGTCAGGACTCTGTGAGAGCCGGTCATGTCCGAACTCACTCATTGATGTCTTAATAGAAGTGCTTTGTGCACTTGTGTGTAGTTATGTTGTAGCAGGAAGGAGCGATTCCCAAACTGTTCCCACAAATCATGAGCATGAAATTGTCCAAAATGTCTTGGCATGCTGAAGAGTTCCTTTCACTGAAACTAAGGGGGCGAGCCCACGCCTGAAACAAAACATCACATCAGAATTCCTCATTCACCAAAGTTAACAGTTCGCACAATGCAGTCCGATAAGCACAGTCTCCTGGTAACCACCAAACCCAGACCGGTCACTGCAGAGAGCACGTCTGCACTGCTGTATAATGCAGCGGGGCGGTGCTTTACAGCACACACACTTTGCAGTACGCTGGGTGATGTAAGTCGTGGATGCAGCAACTCGGCAATGGAAACCCATTCCACGAAGCTCTCTATGCACTGTTCTTGAGCTAATCCTTTACTATAACAACAATAAACAACTTCAGTGAACAGTCCAAAGATTTCATGGTTAAGGCCCAATATTGATCCTAGCAACATCCCTAGAAGGAAGATTTCTATACTGATGGCAGTGGGCTCTTCTGAAGGACAACACCCTGATACAGCGAATTGTATCAATGAATCAGTGATATGAACATGAGCACTCACTGTTTTTATGGGGCTCAGGTTGTCATGGAATAAGGTGGGGACCTGTCCTGGTTACTTTCAGTCGCATCTTGTTTGTTGTGAAATCCACTGTGAATATGTAAATGTTAGGGTTCCTGGGTCGTTGACTCAGTGGTTTCTGTTTTGTACCCTTTATTTGTGTTCTCTTGGTTTATTTTTGTGAAGGTTCTGGTTTCTGTTTTGCATTTCTATTTTTCCCCAGCTCTTCTTGGTGTTTATGTTGTTCTCAGGTTCTGGTTTCCATACTCCCTCTATTCTGTGTCCAGTCAGAGTCTGTGTCCGCCCTGGTCCCACGTCTCTGTTCCCTCTGTTGCAGTGCCTGCTTGTGTGTCTGTAAGTTCAGTCTGTGTTTCCTGTTTTACTTTGAAAGTCCGTGTCTGATGTTAATGCGTCTGGTTTTGCTTCCTTTGTCTCGTCAGCCCTGATTTGCCCCAGCTGTGTTTCCCTCCTGTTTCCCATTCCCTGATTGCTCCCTCTGTGTATTTTTGGGTCCTTTTCCTGCCTGCACATGACAGTAAAGAAGCAAAACCACACACACTGGGTCATTGCCTCACATGTCTCTGGTGCTGTGTAAGTGCCCCACAGTGACTTCCTGTGAGGGTTTAAATGGTAGATGGACTCCCTTTCCACTCAGTTTGACTTCTCTGAGTACTTTTTTACAACTAGCCTCATTCATATAAACACTTTTTCCCCTATGCTCAAGTACTTTTAACTTAACATCCGCACATACAGCACTGTGCAAAAGAAGATCTGTGCTTAGTTCTCCGAGATGTTTGGAGCAAACTACCCGCCGAGTAAAAACTGTGCACGTGGACCTAGAAGAAGGCAAAGGGTGGTTGCACCAAACACTGATGCGATTTCTTTGGTTCATTCACTGCATTTTGTTGATTGATGAAAGTAAATGATTCACACTGAAAGCACAGTGCTGTGTGTTTGTGTGTAGTTTATCTTCTGGGGGGTAACTCATCAATATAACTAGAAATGCCTGCAGGAGGAGCCAGAGATCAAGACAGCCGCCTCATTTGCAACCACGATTTCCACACATGACCCTAGAACGTCACGTCATTAGTCAGTATCCGCTTCCTGAACACCCTCGTGCACAAACTGTGAGCAGCTCTGGTTTCCTGCTTTTTGAGGGGCTTCTGTGGGAAGCAGTTGTGGTGAAATCGCCCCCTGTGAGCAGCACTGTTTGCTGGATGCTGAACAAAAGTCGAACTCGACACCAGTCCGGTCATCAGTTATTCCTTTAATATAAAACAGTAACAGAAAGAATGAGGCCACACCAAAGATGCAATCTGGTTGAAGGACATGTCATTATTGTCACTGCAGTTGTAGATGTCTGTAGAAATCAAATCTATGTTCAACATGTAGCCTAAGACTGAGGTCTGCCTACACAGAATACCAAACACAGTTTTACACAGCTGGAGCTACAGCAACAGGTACACTACTCCTGAACGCAGGAGACACAGCAACATGAACCAGGCAATGAGATGAAGATGATCCACGCTGCACCTTCAAACCTTCATTTCTTGTCTTCCATGACAGTGTGAGTAAGGGCGCGAGGGAAGGAAGCATGGCAGATGTTGTGTTAGAGCAGACGAGCTAATTTGTCATGGAGTTTCTGACACAGGGGGACACGCTGTACACATCAGCTTTCCAAGTAACAAGTCCTCCTTTTACGGAGTGGAGATGAGTTTGTGTTTGTGAGGATAGAAAAGAGGTTGGCAAGAGTATTAACAAGGTTTACAGCAGTGACACTGTGGGAGTGTGTGGAGGACTTGGTCATGCAGCTCCACCTGTACCACCTGCTGTAAGAGTAACACACTAGAGAATTGCAGCAGCACTTCTCACAGAGACTTCAGTACATGTGATGTGCTGCTGACAGGATGAGACCGAATCAGCAGATCCCACTGCTGAGCCCTGTGAGGAGCATTTGGAGTAACTGGAGGGAATACACTAATTTCATGTGCACAAACAGGCTTTGGCATTAAAACGTGGTCAGTCTGTCCCAGTGAGGGTTTAACTGTCGCTGTCGTCGTGTCCTGTCGTAGAATGGTGTGTTTGCTGCGGACTGTGGTGAAGTGCATGGCGAGGTCAGCTGCTCGTTGGGGGTCCTCTGCCCGGCCCAGGTCTGGACTCAGTCCTCTTTGGCTTGGTGCTGTTCACACATGGTGAGGACTGACATCTGGAGCTGAAGCTGCATCTGCACTCACCGGTTCTGTAGAAGAGGTGGACAGAAAGACTTGAGTCTATAGCAGTATGGTAATAGGAGGCAGTGGTGCCTGCTGCGAGCGGGAAAGACAACCCTTTGGATAAAGCAAACACAAATAGAGGTAGGGAAAATACCAGGTCTTTGTTTCAGCTGTGAGCAGTGAGGGCAGCAGCTAGTGGCTCACACTGTCACTGCAGGTCTGAATCACAAGCTGTTGCTTCCCTTTGACCCGTGCTGCGATGCTTCTGTCACAGGTAAGCCTCAAAGCCGTGTTTTTGAAAACTTACACACAAAGTAACTCATTTGAAACAGTGTTGCTTTGGTCACAGCTTGGATTTCAATCTCAGCTGTATTTAAAAAGAACTGAACATGAAGCCAGAACAGTTTCAGCTTCTAAAGAAACAGCTTTTAATCATCGTCACCACTTTATGTCCTGGGACCCTGCTTTCTCTACCTTTGTGAAAAAGGAACTTCAGCAGATCGGCCTGATGAGTAAGGATGAGATATTATCCATGTTTCATTGCTCCACTTCAGATCTGCTGCAGAACGATGGACAGCAGTGGTTGCACACTGGCTGCTTTAATATGTCACTGCCTTGAGGCTGCAGGTTACATCCACGTCTGTTATACTGTATGAGGTGAAGCGTGTGGAGTAATTTGGCACTAAAGACTTTGTATATATATTTTATACTGACGCCATTATAGCAGAGTTCTTGCTAAAGGATGGCTCATAATTAGTTCATCAATTCTTAAGCCGTGGCAAAAGAAAACTAATTTTCATCACATTATCTGAAAGTGTTTGCAGTTTGAACCTTTGTCCTTCCTTCCAAACATGGTGTTTCCACGTACTGTATGCACACAGTGTTCAGGCTTTTTATTCTGGGTTAGTGAGCTCTGTACCTTTATCAGTTGTGAGAGTACACACCCCCTCCACCAGCTCTTTGGCTTCCACAGCCAGCTGGAAGGCTGGGTCAGGAATTGGTGATGGGATGTCGGGGCTTTCCGTGGCAGGAGATGACCTGTTACTCCTGATATAGACAGACACACAAGCAGAAGGACAGTTGGAGCAGGAACTCGACTGCAAAGCTGTAAGGCGCTTGTAAGGTGAAGGTCGCGCTCTCTTACCCCCCTTCTCCAAATAGGCTGGGCGTGGTCAGCACTTTGTGGACGTTCTGTAAAGAGAGATAATGTGACAGCTGTAAGGCCGAGCGCTGGCAGCAGTAACACACACCGGGTCTCTCTGTGCTGTCAGGATGAAGCGAACCAGAGAGAAGAGCTTGATTGCTGGACCTCGTCAGTTATTAGTGTTATCAGCCACAGGCTGCACCTTCCCCTCGTTGTGTTTTTCAAACTGGTTTCTATGCTGATGGCTTTGTGCACACCCCTGTGTCTGACTGGTTCCTGCACCTTGCATCCTTCCACCATCACTGACGGCACCGATGGATATGAGGAAACATCCACCCACAGCCAATTCTCCTAGGACAGATGTTGGTGGAACAGCCTGTGCAGCAGCTGGTTTATGGCTGTGGACAGAGCTGTAGCACACTTCCATCACTGGGGGCAGACTGACTCCATCAGCTTATTTTCCTGTCACTAGATTTAAAGACCAGATCTGGAAATCTCAGAGCTGCACATGCAGCCTCCACATCATCTGCCGCACACCATGGAAGGAAACGCTCAAGCCTTTGGTCAAATAATGCAACAGTTATGTACAGCTCTATGCATTTTCCTACTTCATCTAATAAATCTACAGGTTCGCTTAAATAGTCTTAACTGCAAAATAAACCATCACATGCATAGTGGCTGACATGGGTCCCATAATGTGTTTTTCTCTGACATTTACACTTGAATGTTGTCCTGGGGGAAACACTGAGCTGTTAATAAGTTTGAATGACGACATCATTTCTGTACTGGCACTCAGTTACTAATAGCATTTTTGCCAAACAACCTTCAGTCTGTATGTGTGTGTGTCTGCAGGGAAGACCAGGAAATACAAACAGGTGGCGAGCACATCACTCTTGTTGATTAACCACAACTAAAGGGAAAGATGGCACAAACTGCATCCTTATTATCACGGAAGCTAACGTGTGTGTTTGTTTGACAATCAGAAGAACCGACGTCTGAGACCATTCTGCAGTTTTGTGTGGATGCTCAGTTATTGATCGTCTTCCCCCTAACGTGGGATATTTAACAGCTTTAGCACATTAGCAAAGAAAGGCTTTGATGGAGAGGGGACGTCAGCTCCCCTCTCCATCAAAGTGTGTGCATCTCTTATAACAAGTTGTTGGAAAAATAACCAGCGAGAATGTGGTGATTACACTGTCACCTGCTTCAGTGACTACAGTTGTGTAGCGAGCTGTTTTGCTGCTTCACCACCTTCACTTTTCAACGATATTGAATCTCTTTGTAGATGCTGACAGTTAACCACGTCACGCAGCGCTCAAGCCTTTCATTCAGCTGTTTCAGTTTTTATTCATATATTTTTATGCACTTTTTCCTGAACCTGTTGAAAGCTTCTATTTTAGAGATACACAGTCTTCAGCTTTGATAACTGAGTTCTTATCAATCAGTATAAGATTATATTCCCCACATTAACACTCTGTAGAATTTGTATTTTTATTAATACTTAAGGCTGAATTGAGTGTGTTGTGCAAAACAACTGTAGAAAGCTATGATAACACTTTGAGAAGAAGAAGCAATGTTAACAGCTTCGGATCGCTGTCCTGTCCCAGTTCGGACCGAGGTTTAGCTGTGAGACCAATACAACACTCTGGTATACAGAGTGGACTCAGTCTGCTTCCTGCCTGTTCACAGCTCTGTGTGCATCCAAAGGAACACCAGTACCTGAGCAAAGCCTAGCAGTTTCTTGTTGGAGATCTCCAGAGTTTTCCTGCTCAGCTCGGACTTCTTCAGCTGGCAGTCGATAGTCGTCAGCCTCCTCTTCAGCTCGCCCACCTCCTCCTGACAAACACACCAACACACTCAGCTTGTGTACGTGTGTCATGTAGACAACTCTTTGGGTGCATGAGTGCATCATGTATCACTATACAGTACAATGACCTTTGACCTAATGCCTGAACATATTGGATGTGTAAGATGTAGAGTACTGTGAAGATGCATTTAAAAATACAGACAGATGTTCAGACAGATGTTTCCCCAAATTTCAAGGCTGAAATGAGGTTTTCTTGCTCTCCTGTCAGTGGCCCTGAACAAGGCTGTGGGCCACGACTCTGACATCATTGTACCTGCATGGACTCTGCTCCCCGTCTTTGCTTCTTGGTGGCCAGCTGGCTCTTCAGGTCTCTGATCTCAGCCTCCAGCAGCTGGATGACTTCTTCATAGTCCTGCTCAGCACTGCCGGCCTGCCGATGCACCGCCTCAGACGCCTGCAGACGACTCTTCAGGCGAGTGTTCTCCTCTACAGTCAGACAGGCTTTCTAGGAGAAATGACAGAAGGATTCACTCGCTGCCTTCAGTCTTCGTCCATGTTTTCAGATGATTCAGCTGCCAGTGAGACGTATTTTACATTGCTAAATACAACAGGATGATCATATGAATATGTTATTAGCTATTTCATTTTACCAGCTGAGAAATCTTTACATTCTTGGTTCTCATACTTAAACTGTCCTACGACATCGAGAAGCTGCACAACAACACCATTTCTAATCATTCATCAACTAAAAAACAGCCGGCATTATCAGCAGACTCAGTTTGATTAGTTTCACTACAAAAATAATTTCCATTCAACTTTGACCCCACGCTCATATCCCACAGTTATAAAGATGTAACTTGAGACTGCGCGTCTCCACAGGCTGCAGGCTGGCCTCTGACCTCTGAGGTCTTCTGCAACTCCTCCTCGAGGGTTTTCTTGCTGTGTTCCATGTCCTTCAGCATCACCTGCCAAGAGAGGCAGCAGATGAAGTGGCAGCTTCCTGTATGACTGTTAAAGACCCCACCTTTCCATTCAGAGGACAGACACACAACTGTGAGGAGAAAAAGCAGCTAAATCTTGGTGAGGTTGGGACGTTGGGCTTCGTCTGTGGTTTTCCCACTGAGTGTGTGTTTGTTGGCTAAGTGTGGAAACAGGATTCTATGTGTTTAGTTTTAAACTGCAAAACGTATTCTCACTACTTCACTTGGTAGCCAAAGAAATGCCACCAAAACGCCAGCTCCAGCCCTAGTCTATGATCCAAAGAGATGACTGAGACTAAGAGTGTAAATGTGCCTATTAAACCATATTTCTGGGCACTGTTGAAGGAAGCAGGTTTAGCTAGCCATGCCGAGTCAACTCTGAGACGAGGAAAACTCGTGTTTCCTGAACTTTCCTCCGACTCCTCCCATCCTGTTTATTCTCCAAAGTGGCTGTCAGAGCACGGAGCGAATTCAACTGCAGATTTTTAGAAACAGTTAACCTGAGTGCTTTTACAGTCATTCTGTCATCAGTATATAAGAACAACGACAGTAATTATGTCACTCATTTATTATCAGCTCAGAATAAAATCCATTTTTTCCATCGTTCTAACTCTGTGACTAATGCAGCTGAAATGCTAGTGCCAGTTCTGTTACATTATACAAGCTTGCATTTACACTGCTATGCAGATGACACCCAGCTCTATCTGTGCATGAAGCCAGATAACACACACCAATGAGTTAAACTGCAGGAATGTCTTAAAGACATAAAGACCTGGATGGCCGCTAACTTTCTGCTTCTTAATCCAGATCAAACTGAGGTTATTGTACTCGGCCCTGAAAAGCTTAGAAATATGGTATTATTTGACTGTTGGAGTTTTATATTATTGTAGGGTACATCCTCTATAGTGAAATTAACAAAGTTTTACAGTTTACATCATATATAGTTAATCTCTGTAATATTCTGAATATTTAAGGAGCTTGGAAAGAAAAGCGTCTGGACTTCTGTAAGTTGCTTGAAGACGTTTCACCTTTCATCCGAGAAGCTTCTTCAGTTCTAAGGTCAAATGGTGGAGAGTCCCAGATATAAACCTAGTGGGAGTTTCCCCCCACAGAGGGACAAAAGGACCCCCTGATGATCCTCTAACTGCCTGAGCCAAGGTGTGAAACTGGGTGTGGGTCCCAATCAGCCAGGGTTTCGGGTGTGTTCCCTTCAGGCTTAGAGGGAACATGTTCTGCCCGGTGGTGTAGGGTCCTAATTACTCCAAGTTTGTGTTCCAGAGGGTGATGGGAGTCAAAGAGGAGGTACTGGTCCGTGTGTGTGGGCTTCCGGTAAACTTCGATGTTGAGTTTGCCGTTCTCTTCAATGTGCACAGCGCAGTCCAGGAAAGGCAAACAGTCGTCCTTTGTGTCTTCCCTGGTGAACTTGATGTTTTTATCCACAGCGTTAATGTGCGCAGTGAAGGATTCCACTTCTTGTGTCTTGATTTTGACCCAGGTGTCGTCCACATATCTGTACCAGTGGCTGGGTACTCTTCCTTTGAAAGAGCCAAGAGCCTTCCTTTCCACTTCCTCCATGTAAAGGTTGGCTACAATAGGTGACACGGGGGAGCCCATGGCACAGCCATGTTTTTGTCTGTAAAAGCCTTCGTTGTACTTGAAATATGTAGTGGTGAGGCAGAGGTCTAACAGTGTGCAGATCTGATCGGGGTGAAGCTGGTCCTGTCCTCCAAGGAGCTGTAATGTGCAGCCATAATAAACAGGAGCACTGAGAGCGCACTCAGCCACGACACCACTGGAGTTAAAATGTTTGTTACAGCTCTGTGCCAGAAAACCACCAGGACAATGCAGCAATCGTCTGTGCTCTTACTCACAGTGATACATTTCACTGTAAATTTGAATCATTTTGTCACCATTTTATCGATACACGGCGACACGTGTAGGTGCCGATCATGGGCATCATTTTATGTGAGTGTGCTCAGAGTGTGACGCCCAGTTTAACAGAGACAGCTCCTGACCATCATCATGATACTCATCATCTCTAACTGGGGCTTCGGGTTTGTCGAGCCAGCTAAGGTAAATTAGCCTGAGTGTGTTGGACTTCATTCTTAGTAAAGACCACAGGACAGATACGAAACAAGACAGTAGACATAATAAAAGACACTGTGGGACAGAGGGAGACACAGTCAAAGAAAAGTAAAAGTAAAGCTACTAAGAGAAAACATAACAGCTGGAAGTCCTCACCACTGACCAAAGAGGGACAAACAAAGGTGTGTTTTCACCTTGAGCTGTTTCATCTGCGTCTGCAGCTGCTTCACCTCAGTCTGAAACTGCTCCATCTCCTCACTGCTGTAGCTGCACTCTGATTCATATGTCTGCACACACACACACACACACACACACACACACACACACACACACACACACACACACACACACAC
This sequence comes from Rhamphochromis sp. 'chilingali', assembly GCF_963969265.1. Classification (NCBI taxonomy): domain Eukaryota; kingdom Metazoa; phylum Chordata; class Actinopteri; order Cichliformes; family Cichlidae; genus Rhamphochromis; species Rhamphochromis sp. 'chilingali'. The sequence goes on along the minus strand of NC_137942.1, from coordinate 34,719,703 downwards.
ACACACACACACACACACACACAGTTAGCCCTTCATTTCTGGGTGGAAATTTTAAAATATTAGATTAATTGTGACTGGAGTTTGTTTTAAAACTTAGATTTTATGCTATTTATGCCTTTTTTGCTGCTCTTTTTTAAAAGTCATTCTTTTAAACTGTATTTATTCTTTTTAAACTGTATTGCTTCTTGCACTGTAGAGGCTGGTGAGAAACAGTATTTGGTTTCAGGCTGGGTAACATCATACAATAAACTTCTTGAGTCTTAATTAATTACAGAGTCTGCTGTTTTGTGTCTATATGAGCGGCTGTGAGAGCTGCTTACAGGTGAGTGGAAGGCTGAGGTATCCATCAGACTAGCTGCTTCATGGTAGGAGAATGTGAAGGGACCCGTCTCCAAGCCCAGCTCCTCCAGGTTCTCCTGGAAGATGTTCCGGGTTGCCTCCACAAAGTCTGAGCCATCACACCAAAACAGATGGGATTCATTGTTTTAACAGAAAAACAAGGAAAAGCAAACAATCAGGGTCATGTGTACACACACACACACACACACACACACACACACACACACACACACACACACACACACACACACACACACACACACACACACACACACACACACACACCTTATAAAAATCTGTGAGTCAAAGCGAAGAAAGGTAAAAGAAAGAAAGACCTCCAAGTAATTAACTTGCCCACTCCAGCTCCTACAACCAAATGCAAAGTAGGGAAGAGGGTTAGCTCCACCCACCACAACTCCCAAGCTAGCAAGAATTATCTATTCACGCATTTGGGTCCCCATAAAGAGAGACACACACAGACACACACACCTTACTGTATATGAAATTATAGACTGGCTCCAACAGCGTTACAGGCTCTGGACCCTTTCACGTCTGTCACATGGCTCAGGGTGAACCTGCACTCATCTGTTAAAACCACGGGACACCAGTGGTGGACCTGCCACTCCTGGTATTTTGTGAATAAATGCCAGTTGGGCTCCATGGTACCGTACAGTGTGCACAGCACCCACTAGAGGACATCCAGCCCTCTGACCACTCTCCTTAGGATGCATTCACACCAGCGGCCTGCTGCAGGTTATTTTGTAGCTCTGACAGTTCCTCCTTGCACGAAGGAGCAGATGCTGGTCTAGCTCATGGCTTATGCATGTCCAGCTCTCCTCGAGTAATCTCCTGTCTCCTGGAAGCTCCTCCACGCTCTTAAGAAACGTTCTGGAAACAGCACATATTGATGTGCCATCTTGGCGTATCCCCTCATGCTACCAGTAGTAACACTGAGTCTAGCCTAATGCGACACTAGTGAAAAAACAGTCAGAAAAGATGAGGAGAGAAAAATGTCAGCGACCTTCATCTGTAAAGTCACTACTGTCGCCCCTCTAGTGGACCTGTTGTTAATGTCAACGATACCAAAGCAGCTCAAACTGATGAACAACTGCAACATCCCAAAGGTTAAACTGTTGATGCTATACTCTGATTAAAAAGTGTTCCTTTACATTTTGGGATTAGTGTGTGTCACAAAAGCATAAAAGAAAAGCACTGACAACAACAGCGAGCCCAAATATCCAAAGACCCTCCGCTGGGTCAACGCTCCAGAAGCCAGACACGGCAGAAACACATTTATGCACTTTCTGCATCTTCTCTTTGACTGTACAGGACAGACACTGCACTGCTATGACGTGGCTGCATAGCTTTAGTCAGGGGTATTTCTGAGGTATAGCTCAGCAGTGTGCATCAGTGTGCATCTGAATATCACCTGCGGCAGTTACTACAGTTGTGTGGCGAGGTTAAAAAGCTTCTTTGTCACACTGAAAACTGACTTTAGGTGTAACATACATCTTTAAGCCATTACTTTGTCGTACGCTCCTCAGCATCACAGAGTTACATGAAAAGGCAACAGACCTGATCTGTTCTTCGAGACGCTGAACAACCTGCCTGCCAGGTGACTCATCACTGCAGCATTCATGTTCCTCAGCTCACCTACAGGACCCTACACACTCAAACTGTGCGGCTGTCATCAGCATTACAGCAACTGCTTTGTCACAGAAAAGCATCCTGGAAGCTTGGTGGCATGGAGGCATGTGTCAGGATGGGATCTCATGTTTGACCTGCAGTCTAAAGACTAAGCTGCCTGTACAGTTTAATATCATGCACACCCTTTATCATCCAGTCCTTTCTGTCAGTGAGCATTAACAGGTACACGCAGGTGAATTTAGCCCTACGATGTAAACGCTGGCCCTCCAAACGACTGGAAACATGTAGTCACAGCTGGTTACACAATCTGACATTTTACACAAGTGACACAACCAATAAGAAACATGCTGCTGTCACATGATTTGACAGGACCTCAGCACAGATCTTCCACCCAACAGCTGACACGACTACAAATGTGTGCGGCTCATATCAGTGAGTGTACGTGTGCTGCTTGCATGCACGTCACCTCCATAGGCCACGGTGCCTTGTGGGTCTGTGGTCAGACTCTGTCGCAGCTGCTTCTTCTTCTCTTCTGTGACATCCAAACCAAGGAAGGACAAGGCCTAAGAGAGACAGGAGCATGAAGCATGAAGCATTGTATGCTGTCATCAAACTGCACTCTGCATATCACACTTTGTTCTCCAAGTAAAATTATACTTCATTACAAATATTAGCCTAAAGTTACTTCACAAAGCATCTGCAAAGAGGACGCTTGTCTAGGAGACATACTGATACACCTGAGCTACCAGGACAGAATGCAGTAGAAGAAAGTACAAAAACTGCCTACATACACTTTGAGTAATGTGTTTTTCATAAATCGATTATAGAGTTCTTTAATTAGCAAATTCACCGCAGTCATAAAGCAGACACTGCTCTGTTCAACACGTGTGTAATTCCTTTGTTTTCAATAGAGTTTTGTACACTGCCTGTTCGTTTTCCTTTGCAGAGCCAACAAATCAGGACAGAATGTTGCCAGTGTTTAAACTCACTGTGTTTCTAATCCCTGGATCAACATGCCCAAGCAAAATGTTGGCAACATTAAAATCAACCTAAATAACAGTAACAACTGTACAAAGAGAGAGTCGTAAAGCTGAAGGGACAGAGTCTGCTGACAGGGTAAAAATAATCCACATGCAATGGAGCAGGCAGGGCAGGCCTGTAAGAGGGAGATTAATAACTGGATGCATAAAGATGATGGGCTGGGAGTACTGGGATACTGTGGGTCCAATCTGAAGTCAAATCTGGGTTCGGGCTGAGGCCAGTTTCTATTAGTTTCTGATGACTGAAAGTGATGAGTGCACTGCAGGAAGAAGCAGTGAAAAGGCGAAATAACATAGGAAAAGGTGCAGAGTGGGTGGGAGCTATACTGAGTAATACCAAAATCAGGAAGAGAATGAAGCTCACTGAGAGAGCAACTGCAGAAGATGAGAAAGGTGACGCCGTGGTTAACGGTGGTCCCTGTGGTAATCGGAGCACTTGGAACAGTGACTCTTAAACTAGGCGAGTGGCTCCAGCAGATCCAGGAACGACATCTCTGCAGGGAGGAGCGCAGACTCTCAGGCCTTTGGTAGAGGGCCCAAGCATGAAGGATAAAGAGCACCCAGAGGGCAAGTGGGGGACATTAGTGCACACTAATCCATCCAAATCATCCATTATCCAGGTGCTCCGATCACTTCCATGGCCCAGGTGTGTACAATCCCGGGTCGCTCTCAGGAGCTCAGTGAATCCCAGCGTGCTTCCATGATAGGATGCTGTCTGCAATCATTTCCTCACTACTAAATATTCCACAATCAACTCTTAGTGGTATTACACAGAGGGGAACAATTGGGATAGACGGCAACTCAGCCACAAGCGGCAGGTCACGTAGAAAGTGCCTCTCTAGCAGCGAATCGCTTAAAGGACCAAAACGACCTCGGTCCACCACATCCTGCCACGGTGGTGTTTCTGCATGCAACGCTTAGCGTCTCAGCCCTGAGCTGCTGCAAATCAGACTCATAAGGGAATTTTCCAGGAAGCTGACATCACTTCCTAGTTCGTTTCTCACATACCTGCTGGTAGGTATTCAACACTGTCGACCAGGATCACCCACAAACCTCGATCCAGTTTCTGACTTCAACAACATACACCTTTCAACCACCAACCATATATGCCTTCACATGTGTCATCGCTCTCACATAATCTGTGTGATTTCTTTAGTATGAGGGTCCACTTAACTGTGTATCAGGCAGCATAGGTCTAAAGAAGCCTACCCGAGCAGGTCAGGACTCACCAAGTCTAATTTGTCTGATTTGAGGCGAATGTAAGGGTCCAGGGTTATCTTAGGTTTTGCTCCTGTCGGGGATCTCTGGCTGGTTGAACCTGGAGAAAGAAAATGAAGAAAAGAAAATCAGGACTGACTTTGGTTAAAAAGAAAAAAAAACGAGACCAGAAGTTTGGGTTGTTTAAAAAAATCCTTTCTTAAGTAGACTGCGTATATACACACAGATGTGTGGTACATAGAACAAGGAAGCACTAGCTCAGGGGTCGGCAACCTGCGCTCTTTAGCTCTGCGGCTCCACGTGGTTTGGAAAACAAAGTATTTTTCATCTCTCACAATAAGCATCACATTCACATAAACCATACCAGCCGAAATGCTGTGCGTTTGTCGAGACTTTCAACCCAGGCAGGCCAAGTATGGATCCTCATGCATCCACATACGTATGTGAGCAGCTCCTCCATGAACTATGGTAACAACAAACACGCTCACGCCTCACAGACGACAGCTTACAGTCCTTTTTTACAGCTTTGTAATTCATTTAAAAGAGACCTTCACCTGGGTGCATCTCCTTTTTGCTGTATTTTTTAAGAGTTCAAAATGTGTTCATTACATAAATAAAATGTAATTTTCTCTGTAGCACTTCATGGATTTCATAAGCAACACACCTTAGTTGTCTATACAAAGCATAAAGGTAAAAAACAATAACAGTGTTATCTTCATTTTAGATGTCAGAAAGTATTTGCGGCTCCCAGTGTTTGCTTTTCCGTGGAAACTGGGTCCAAATGGCTCTTTGAGTGTTAAAGGTTGCTGACCCCTGCACTGGCCTCTTAACAGAATACTGAAAGTGTAATTAGGAGTGAGGAACAGCAGGAGAAATATCGTTATATAATCTGTCATATCAGAGTTGAATAGACAACCTGATGTCGGTGTTGCTGGTTTAAAGCAGGTCTTTGTGACTGTGAGCGATGGTACAGGGAAAAGCAGATGATTAAAAAGAGAGGAACTGAAGAAAAGTGGATGATTATGTAGACGCGAGGGGAGGGAGCAGCCAGCCATTCATATGATGCGTTTTTCTGTCCCAGATTTGAATGGCTGCTCTGCTCTTCTGACTTTAAACTCTGTTTACACTCATGTTACTGTTTTACATTGTCTTCATAGTGTGGAGTCATTTTGTAGATTAACTGATTTAAGAGGAGTATTTATCTGAAATGTTGTCACAGTGAACCATATTTAACCTGGATCATAATTCTGGAACATTATATTTTGTAATATAATAAAAATCTGTTTCTGTGTGTGCGCTCACCTCACTACAAAGTGCTGACATCTGTCACAGCTAGCAACCGGCTTAGAGGCTGGCAGGGAGTGAAATGATTAGAGTACCTAGAAAATAACCTTGGCTGGGTAATCCCAGCCAATTGGATTGGGAAAGGCTGTCCAGTGGCTTTCGGCCGAGAGCCACGGGCAGCCCTATGACACTACAGCTGCTGGTCTGAAGCAGTCCTTCAGTATGACGACAACTGGACTGCTTCAGATCGTTTTCAGTTTCCTTTGGCAAAGTGATGTTCTGCTGAGAGGCATTTGTTGCACCAGAAATAAAGAACAGCAGACATAACGCGAGCCAAAAATATGTTGAAATGAATATGAACTGTGAATACGTCCATTCACTTAAAGACTGCTCTTATCTGTGTTATCTAAATGTTTCTATGTAACATGCTGAGCCACCGCATGCATCAGTACAGCCTCACTGATCTGAGATCCAGTCTCCACTTCTCTGGCTTTACTTCAGGACTGAGACAGATGTTCAGCTGAACTGTGGTGACTGAAGTGCACTAATAAGAGTCACCATTTTCATGAACTATGTATTGAATCATTAGTTGATGTTAATCTCTGGCTTTCTTCCACAGCGTGTCTTTGTCCTGTCATCATCCTCCAAACCCAGCCAGTCACATGTCCACCCCTCCCTGAGCCTGGCTCAGCTGGAGGTTTTTCCTTTTAAAATCAAGTTTGTCCTTCTTGCTCTCGCCAAGTGCTTCCTCTTGTTGGAGTTTCCTCTGTGTTAAAGCAGTTTGAGGCGACTCTTTGATGATTTGGTGCTACACAGATAAAACTGAACTGAATCAGGAACCCCCCCGCTGTGATCTAGCAGTACTAACCACTGACCCACTGTGCATATGAGTCAAATCAATAAATGACAAAGAAAAATCCCTCACGTGTTGGTGCTGGCTCTGTGCTCAATGTGCATATGTGGCTCCCTTCCTGATGCTGTCATCAGCTTCCTGATGACATTTGTTTTTCTGTCTTCTCGATACTTTTTCACACTGTGCATTCTTTTGCTAAACATTAGCCAAACATGTGTTCTCAGTGTAGCAGAGTTTTTTATTTCCAGAGTTTTTGTTGAAGAGCGGAGCTCTTAGTCTTATACCAGAGGTTCCCAAAGTGGGGGTGGCGCCCCATATGAATTAAGAAAACGAACGCTTAGACACTGCTAGCATAATGGACAGGCTCCCGGGGGGGGGGGGGGGGGGGGGGGGGGGGGACAGCACTGTAGTCTGAGTGCAAACACAGAGGTCTCACCTGAAACATGAATATCTGGAGGACAGATGTCAGGAGAAGGTGAGGAAGGTGGGGCTGGCTCCTCTGCACAGATCTACACCAATAACACAAGGAAAATAGTTAAATACAATTCCAATACTAATGACCAATGAGTTAATTAGTGTAGCTAATAATTTTGCTGTCCCAAAGGTGGATCCTGTTCATCTAGACGTAGTGTTTTCAGTGGGAGAAACGTTTCATCCAGGTGACGTCTTCAGTCTCAGCTGACTGCAGGTTTCAATCTTATAAACAGGACATTTGCATAATGACTGAAACCAGCCCACTGAAGGAACAATGGGCTGGGAGGTCAGTTCTTTGATCATTAATATGTAAATTGTCATGACCGCTGATCAATGGCTATGAGTACCATTCACAGAGAGTTGGGGAATGGCTGCAATCACATCATTGTAAGATGGTGACAGATAGACCCTTAGGCCCCCTCCTCGATTCAGAGATGGTCTTTCCCTTATTAGATTTATTAGATTTAGTAGCTGGTAGTAGCAGAACTGGGACTGAAGCTAGATGATGCAATGGTCTAGCTCCAGTTCTGGCTGTCTCTATATTGACATTAAACACAACAGTTCTAAGTTCTTTGTGGTAACTGTGGACCAAACTCTATAAATGAGAAAGTAAAGAAATGAATTTCTTCCAACTTTCTTTAACCTTCTAAGACCCGAACTCTTCCATGGCATGCATTTTAATTTCTCTTTGATATTTGGGCATACTGGGGCCCAATGAATGTAAAAATAAAGAATTACCAGATTTTTTTTTTACCTTATTTTTGCTTTTAAGAAAAATCAGAGCCACATCTGAGGATATTCGTTTACAATTGTGATAGAACAGCAGCAGCATAATGTCCTCGTAAGTGGATATCAGGCCCTTGCCGAGCAAAATTGAGTATTTTGGTCTAAATAACCCAAAATGTGATGTCCACATATGTGGACGCAGGTCCTAGGAGGTTAAAAATCATAATTATTTAATTCAACATTTTACATGTCAGAGAGTTTGAACTGGCTACAGTTTCACTTTGTAAAATCACTCTGATGTTGACCCACCTTATGTAACATGCTATATACTGTGAGAAGTACAACTACTCTTTAGTCAATAACGGTTCATTAATCAGTGTGTTTATTGGACTATGTTTATTCCTCAGTTATACCAAAGTACAGCAGCCTTTTCAAAGTTATTTGGTTGATCTTTTAGCATTTTTTTGACGACATTAGTACAATATGAGACTTTAGCTCAAAGAATAAATGTAGTCTTAACCTGCAATTTTTGAAACAACATAATCGACTCAGCCAGCTGACACATTTAAGGACACCTGGTGTTTTTTGTGTTTTTGAATGAGGATAAATAGCAACAGTAACTCTGTTTCCCAGAGCTCAGTCAGGTTGTTTCTTTTATCCTGCAGTCGGTGTGCTGATATAGGTACAGAAGATACAACTCTAATCTTTCTTTTACATGGAAATCCTGCTTCTTCTGCAACTTCTGGTTTGCTGTGAGAATAACAGGCCACTTCTTCTATGAATGACCTGTAGGAGCCGTGTATGTGGTGGAGCTGACCTCGGGTGATCGGATGTGGACTTTTAAGCGTCCAGAGTTGTAGCTGTTGCCCGAGGCTCGCTGGAGCCCATTGTGAAGAGACGTGCTGCTGGGAAAAAGTCCTTTACCCGGGATGAAGGCTATGTCCACAGCAGTATCTTGGCTAGAGACAAACACATAAGCATGTGATCAGTGTTGGCACACAAAGCGTGGTCCATGTATGTGGGACATTTTGTTTACCCATTTACAAAAACACATTCAACTTTGGGCTTAAAGTGTAGTATCAGCTTTGACACTGTATTTACAGGTGGGTCTATGGCAGTTTGTGTAAAAGTCATTTGGTTGCAGTCTTTAACAAAGCTTAAATCAGGTTGCTTTTTCCAACCCAGGATCGAAGACGCTGTAGAAGATAATGTTTCCACAGTATGAAGGTTTCTGCACAACTTTATTTATTTAAGTATTATAAGTTATTAGCTTAAACTGTTACAAGAAAAACTGTTAATCCTAAAAGAGTGATATGAGCTTTTCTCAGTTTGAACTGATTTTAATGATCTACATGTAACCCAGTGAACTGGAGAGAGTGTATATCCATGCCATCACACTGCTTTATGTCTTTTACAGACAATGTTTTACACTTATACTCATCATAGTATCCACCATCCTCTTTACAATGTGTCCAAAACCGTGAGACTTTTTCTTAAGTCTAATCTGGCCTTGCTATTCTGATCACTGGTTTGTGAAGCTGTCCTGCAGTGCAGTTATCTAGCTGCTTGATGTAAAAGGCCACCACTCTTGCAAAAAAAAGCCTTTTACATGGATTTCCGTGTAAGGGGAGGGATTTCATCCCTTCATATAATGTCAATCTCACAAATGACTTTTTGTTTTTTTTCATAGAATGTGCTAAAATCCTGAATCATGTGCTCTCACTGTCTGCCTGGTTTCCCATAATTTCATTGTATATGTACAATGACAATAAAGGGCTATTCTATTCTATTCTATTGTACTGAGATGTCTTTTGACTTTATGCTCTGTGCTTCCAACTGCAGGTGTCACACTTGGAGTCAGTTCCAGACCTTGGATCTTATTTCTTTATGAGGAAGCTTTGAAAATCTATCCTGCCTGCATCTGTCAGCTGTCTAACCCTGTGTGTAGGAATAACTCTGTTTCAGTGGGTACTGCAGTACTTTTGTTTGGTATATCTTGAAACTGAAACTGTGAAAACATTCATTATCTGACTCTAACTTAATATGTGTTGGAAAACAGTAAAAATAACAAAGAAATCATGTCAATGTCCAAAAACACACAGACACTAAGATCAAAACTGCTTATACTGTAGCACTGTGTATACACTGGCTCATTGTTCCACACTAGACTTTGGTACATTCATTTCTAACATGAACACCACTCACCTGAATTTCACTTTGTTTAGCATGCTTTTGGCCTCTTCATGTGTCACACCAATCAAGGACTCCTTGTTAATAGCAATGAGCTGATCTCCCGGTCTCAACCGTCCATCCTGCACAACAGGGAGACAGTTTTATTCCCACTGAGCAGGAGGCTACAAGCCCTGTTTCTCCTTATTTAAAAGTACAATAAACTGTCAGGGCCACTTCTAAGAATCAAAGTACTTATCCAAGTCTAGTCATTATCAGCTCTTTTCAACTGCAGGAACATAACTGCAACATGTATTTCAGTTCAATCCAATTCAATTTTATTCATATAGCACAAAATCATAACAACAGTTGGCTCAAGGCGCTTTGTTCTGTAAGGCACGATCAATAATACAGACAAATCAAAGAAAATTCCAACAATGATGATGACCCCCTAATGAGCAAGTGCTTTGGCAATTGTGTGAAGGAAGAACTCCCTTTTAACAGGAAGAAACCTCTAGCAGAACCAGGCTCAGGGAGGGGCGGGGACCAGATAGGGGAGAGGAGAGAAAGACAAGCTGAGGAAGAGAGACAGATATGAATCATAACTAATGATGAAATGCAGGGAGGTGTATAAACAGGTGATGAGTGAGAAAGGGTGAGAGCAGGAAAAATCCATCATGGGAGTCCCCCAGCAGCTTACACCTATTACAGCATAACTAAGGGAGGATTCAGGGTCACCTGGTCCAGCCCTAACTATATGCTTTAGCAAAAAGGAAAGTTTGAAGCCTAATCTTGAAAGTAGAGATAGTGTCTGTCTCCTGAATCCAAACTGGAAGCTGGTTCCACAGAAGAGGGGCCTGAAAACTGAAGGCTCTGCCTCCCATTCTACTTTTAAATACTCTAGGAACAACAAGTAGGCCTGCAGAGCGAGAGCGAAGTGCTCTAATAGGGTGATATGGCACTACAAGGTCATTAAGATAAGATGGGGCCTGATTATTTAAGACCTTGTATGTGAGGAGCAGGATTTTGAATTCTGGATTTAACAGGAAGCCAATGAAGGGAAGCCAAAACAGGAGAAATCTGCTCTCTCTTTCTAGTCCCTGTCAGGACTCTTGCTGCAGCATTTTGGATTAGCTGAAGGCTTTTCAGGGAGTTTTTAGGACTTCCTGATAATAATGAATCACAGTCGTCCAGCCTGGAAGTAATAAATGCATGAACTAGTTTTTCAGCGTCACTCTGAGACAGGATATTTCTAACTTTAGAGATGTTGCACAAATGGAAGAAAGCACCCATCCATCCATCCATCCATCCATTTTCTTCCGCTTATCCGGGGCCGGGTCGCGGGGGCAGCAGCCTAAGCAGAGAAGCCCAGACCTCCCTCTCCCCAGCCACCTCTTCCAGCTTATCTGGGGGAAAACCAAGGCGTTCCCAGGCCAGCCGAGAGATATAATCTCTCCAGCGTGTCCTGGATCTGCGCCGGGGCCTCCTCCCGGTGGGACATGCCCAGAAAACCTCACCCAGGAGGCGCCCAGGGGGCATCCTTGTCAGATGGCCGAACCACCTCAGCTGGCTCCTTTCGATGTGGAGGAGCAGCGGCTCTACTCTAAACCCCTCCCAAATGGCCGAACTTCTCACCCTATCTCTAAGGGAGAGGCCAGCCACCCTTCGGAGGAAGCCCATTTCTGTCGCTTGTATCCACGATCTCGTTCTTTCGGTCTCTACCCACAGCTCGTGACCATAGGTGAGGGTAGGGACGTAGATCGACCGGTAAATTGAGAGCTTCACTTTTATACTCAGCTCTCTCTTCACCACGACGGACCAGTACAGCATCCGGATCATTGCAGCCGCTGCACAAATACGTCTGTCGATCTCTGGCTCCCTTCTCCCATCACTCGCGAACAAGACCCCGAGATACTTGAACTCCTCCACTTGGGACAGGGTTTCATCCCCGACCTGGAGTGGGCACTCCACCCTTTTCCAGCTGAGGACCATGGCCTCAGATTTGGAGGTGCTGATTCTCATTCCCACCGCTTCACACTCGGCTGCGAACTGTTCCAGTGCGAGCTGGAGGCCATCACCTGATGAAGCCAACAGAACCACAATATCTGCAAAAAGCAGAGATGAGATTCTGAGACCACCGAAGTGAAAGCCCTCCGCCACTTGGCTACGCCTAGAAATTCTGTCCATAAAAATTATGAACAGAACCGGAGACAAAGGGCAGCCCTGGCGGAGCCCATCACCCACCAGGAACGAGTCCAACTTATTGCCGGCTATGCGAACCAAGCTCTTGCAGTGGTCGTATAAGGACTGAATGGCCCATAGCAATGGGCCAGACACCCCATACTCCCGGAGCACCCCCCCACAGGACCCCCCCGAGGGACACGGTCGAATGCCTTCTCCAAGTCCACAAAACACCACCACCACCCCGGTCTGCCAGTCCACAGGTACTGCCCCTGATCCCCAGGCAACATTGCAGAGATGTGTCAACCAAGACAGCCTTACAACATCCAGAGCCTTCAGGAACTCGGGGCAGACCTCATCCACCCCAGGGGCTCTGCCACCAAGGAGTTGTTTAACTGCCTCCGTGACCTCGACCTCAGATATTGGCTGTCATCCCCCTCGTCCCCAAACTTCCGCCACGGAAGACGTGCCAGTGGGATTAAGGAGGTCCTCGAAGTATTCCTTCCACCGCCCGACAATTTTCTCAGTCCAAGTCAGCAGCGCTCCACCAGCACTACACACAGTGCAGTTGGAACACCGCTTTCCCCTCCTGAGTCACCTGACGGTTTGCCAGAATCTCTTTGAGACAGTCCGAAAGTTTTTTTCCATGGTCTCTCCGAACTCCTCCCACACCCAAGATTTTACTTCCACCACTGCCCGCGCTGCATTCCACTTGGCCTGTCGGTACCTATCAGCTGCCCACAGGCTAACCAAGCCCGGTAGGACTCCTTCTTCAGGTTGGTGGCTCCCCTCACCTCAGGTGTCCACCATTTGGTTTGGGGTTTACCAAAGCGACAGGCACCAACCACCTTGCGGCCACAGCTCCATGCAGCGGCTTCGGCAATGGAGATGCTGAACATAGTCCATTCGGGCTCAATGTCCCCAGTCTCCCTCGGCATGTTGTTGAAGCTCTGCCGGAGGTGTGCGTTGAAGATGTCGCGGACTGGGGCCTCTGCTAGACATTCCCAGCACATCCTCACTGTACGTTTGGGCGCGCCAGGTCTGTCCAGCGTCCTCCCTTGCCACCTAATCCAACTCACCACCAGGTGGTGATCAGTTGACAGCTCAGCCCCTCTCTTTACACGAGTGTCCAGAACATATGGCCTCAGGTCTGGTGATACAATTACAAAATCAATCATCGACCTGTGGCCTAGAGTGTCCTGGTGCCACGTGCACTTATGGAAACTCTTATGTACAAACATGGTGTTCGTTATGGCCAAACTGTGGTTTGCACAGAAGTCCAATAACAAAGACTTCTGTGCAAACCGTCCGGCTCACTTTGCACCCGACCCCTACGGCACCTCCTCAGGTTAAGATCTGGGAAGCCGTTCCTCCCAATCACACCCTTCCAGGTCTCACTGTTGTTGCCCATGTGAGCATTGAAGTCTCCCAGTAGGACAACAGAGTCCCCAGGAAGAGCACCCTCCAGTGCCCCACTCAGGGACTCCAATAAGGCTGGGTACTCTGAACTGCCACTCGGTGCATAAGCACAGAAGGGAACAAACACTCTCGTCCACTGGGAGAAATCCCAACATACCAGCAGCAAGCCGAGGGGATACCAAGATACCCACCCCAGCCCGACGCCTCTCACCAGGGGCAACTCCAGACTGAGACAGAGTCCAGCCCCTCTCCAGGAGACTGGTTCCAGAGCCCAGGCCATGCGCTGAGGTGAGCCCGACTATATTTAGCCGGTACCTCTCAACCTCACGTACTAGCTCGGGCTCTTTCCCCACCAGAGAGGTGACATTCCATGTCCCAATCGCCAGTCTTGGTAGCCAGGGATCGGTCCGCCAGGGCCTCCGCTCCTGGCCACCGTCCGGCTCACTTTGCACCCGACCCCTACGGCACCTCCTGCGGGTGGTGGGCCTGCAGGAAGATGGGCCCATGTCCCTTTTTCGGGCTGTGCCCGGCCGAGCCCTATGGACTAATGCCCGGCCACCAGACGTTCACCCTCGGGCACCCTCCCCGGGCCTTGCTCCAGGGCAGGGCCCCGGTAACCCCATCGCGGGCAGGGTGAACTGTTCCCTTGATGGGGTCTTCTGAATCGCTCTTTGTCTGGTCCCTCACCCAGGACCAATTTGCCATGGGAGACCCTACCAGGGGACAAAAGCTCCCAGACAACATAGCCCCTGGGATCCCTGGGACACACAAACCCCTCCACCACGATATTCTCATTCTCAGAGGGGTGGAAGAAAGCAGTCTTACATATTTGTGTAATATGTGCATTGAAGGACATATCCTGGTCAAAAATGACTTCAAGGTTCCTCACAGTGTTACTGGAGGCCAATGTAATGCCATCCACAGTAAGAATCTGGTTAGATACCATATTTCTAAGATTTTCAGGGCTGAGTACAATAACCTCAGTTTGATCTGAATTTAGAAGTTATGTTATGCCTTCTAATGTTACTGTCTCAGGGAAGCATGTATAATGTAGACATTTACTAGCCGGGACCACATACTCATTTTAGGTTTGACAGCATTTCTAGTAAACAATGAGAGAAAGAAAACACGAACGAACAGCTTGTAGTGGGGGAGAAGGGGGTCATGTATAGACAAAGAAGGGGTGTGTGTGAAGGTCCTGCTCCTGAAATTCAGAAAAATGATCTCCAAGAACTAGTCCTAGCAATGAACCCTGTGGAACTCCATATCAGTTTGGATCAGTTTGGTGGTGAGGATGTCTGGTAGTAAGGTGTTGAAGGCTGAGCTGTAGTCAAAGAAGAGCATCCTCATGTAGTGCTTCCTGTTCTCCAAATGGCTCAGCGCTCTCTGAAGGGTGATGGGAACAACATACTCCATGGACTAATTTGCACAGCAAGCAAACTGGTGGGGGTCAAGGGAGGGGGTACAGTCTCTGATTTGCTGAGACACTATCCGCTCAAAACACTTTATGACTAGTCTGCATATGCACGCCTCAATTTCTTCTTTCTTATTCTTATGGATAAAGCATGAGGAAAGCGGAAGAGCGAGGAAAAGGAGATTAAACGGTGCTTCATTTCTCCTCTTCCTCTCTACTCATGTTTCATTCAGTTATCTCATGGCCTTCCACTCAGAGATCAAGGAGTGAGGGCTCAAGCAAGCATGCTGAAACTGAATGTTGACAAAGATGATGGCAAAGTCTCACTGTAGGAGATTTGTTAGCTGTAAGTGTAGTTTGTACGTCTTGTTCTGCAGTTTGTGTAAAAAGAAAGGTGATAGGACCTTTAGCTAACACAAACTGTAACACAAACTGCGATTTAAATAAGCAAAGGCTTTGCTCCATGATGGCATGTCTTCCACTTCATCACACCGCTCATCTTTCCCTCTCATTGCACTTTAGGTTTATTTGAGGCTGCTTTCCTCTTTTCTTACCCGGTGACAGTCTCCTCCTGACAGGACCTCCTGGATGAAGACTGCAGGGCCGTCAGGCCTGTTGGAACCTCCTCCAATGGTGATGCCTAGACTGCCGGATCGTGCTATTGAAATAAGTTGAATCACCCCTTCACCTGGATGACTAAGAACACAAAGACACGGATAATCAATTCTGGAAGTTAGGAAAAGGGGTCTGTGGTACACCTCAACTTACAGGACCTGCTTCTAACAGCTGGGTGGAAGACAAGAACTAAAATTGCGTCCAGTGTTACTGGCAACTCGGAGGGTTTTTATTTAGCTTGAGTCCACACCTATAGCCAATTTAGAATGAGATCAACCTAACGTATAAGCCTTTGGACAGAAACACAGGGAAATGATGCAAATAACACAATAAAGGCTGATCGCAAGATTCAAGAGTGGATAATGGCAGAAGTAGTTCCATGGTTAAGAAAAACAGCTTAACATAGTTCAGGGACTCACTCGAGGATTTAGGTGTATCATTGGCAACAGTGTACAATCAAGAGATGAATGAATGAAATACAACAAGGTGCAAACCACAGGTTACACTGGAGGCCAGATTAGACTTTGACAGAAACAAGACTTTGCTCTCGAAATGGAAAAACAATGTCTTTGGACAGATGAAACCAGGATGAACTCTGATCACAACGTTTGAAGGAGAACAGAAAGGAGAACATGTGTCCATCATGGCAGAGGCAGTTAGAGCATTGGTATACATCAGAGTCAAAGCTTTGTTGTCAAAAACCATACGTACACATCATACACAGGAATTTGAACTCAGACAGACTGAGACTGATCACAGATAAGTGCAATTCATCTGCAATGTGTCTCTTTGCAGTAGGGGCTACTCAGATCAGCTGGTTATATTCTGGGTTTATCCCTACATAAACCAGCAGCTCTGTCATGATCTGTGGAAGAGTTTTGTCATTTCTGTCTCCAGTCACAGCTTTCCTTGTGTGAATGGAGCCTAAACAATCTGGAAAAAGTCCTGCAGCTTCCCAAAACACAGATACGATTTTCTTTTTATTTTCTTGTTTCATTATTAAGATCTTCTGACTTTAATTACATTAGCCCTGCTGACATCTTCCCTTAATGAAAAGTGGTTCACTTTCAACCACTTTGTTCATCCCAACCTAACCAACCAGAACTCATTATTTTAGCTCCAAGACTTCTTGATGGTCGGGTTGACAGTGAGCCTGTATTAAATATGAACTCTTACCTGAGGGAGCGCAGCATGGGCCCACTGTTGTTGTACATACTCTGAGAGCCTGCTGGGCTCGACAGCAAAGGACTCTGGGAGCGTGACGAGGAACCGGATGATGTGCTATCCAGGTAGCGACCTCCTTTGGATTTGAAAAACAAACAAACAAAAATTACATGAGAGAGATAACCCAGATTACAGTTATTTTAGGAAAGGGCAGTTAGCAGTCCAGACTTTCAGCTGCTCCCTTTAGCACACAGCAGATCATCTGCCTCCATCTCACCCTATCCCAGCATCCTCCTCTGTCACACCGGCCCTCGGGATATCCTCCTTCACTACATGCATGAGTCTGTGAGGTCTTCCTCTTTTCCTCCTGCCTAGCAGCTTCATCTTCAGCTTCCTTTGTCCGATATATCCACTCTCCCTCCTCTGCTTGTTTCCAAAACCATCCCAAACCCCTGAACTCACTTCCACCCACTCCACCTCACTGCCTGTTGCTTTGGATGCTTGATCCCTGTATTTAAACTCACTACCTTTGCACCTTCATGGTGACCTTTCCACCCATCTCCCTCCATACTCCAGTATTCTGTCTGGCTTGTACAGACTTTCATTAGTCCAGTCTCCAGAGCATACCTCCACCTCTTAAGGCTCTCTTCCACCTGCTCTCTACTCTCAATTTTCTCTGCAAAAATCAGGATCACGTCTTAGTCAGTTTGCTCTTTTTAAATTAATTTCCATAAAAGTTGTCTCGTAGTATGTCTTCATTAAATTGCCCCATTTTGCATTTTTTCCTTTTAGAACATTATTTCTACTTGAGTCGCTCTTAATTCCTATAAATATTTAACACGAGCAAACTGGTCTCATACTACGCATATAACAAAGTGTTCCCTGTTTTTAGAACGTTATTTTTCTTCTAGTTTGTACTTGAACCCTAGCTTAAAGACCTCAGTGCAATGTTTTAGCATCAGTGAGGGCTGTTTAGATTAGCACACCAGACACCTCACAATCAAATTTCTCCTCATAAACAAGTGTTTTTACACCAAGCGAGGAGTGGTCCATGCAGCCTACAGCAGCAAAGCCAACAGCATGGACCAGCTCATCACTGCTGTTAGTGAGGATCTTTTTCTCGCTGTTCTTGTGTCTCTAGAGAGACTTTCAGGCTCTTGCAGTATATTCCTGTGAACCATCCATACTAACAATTCTTAATGCAAACCACATTATAGTGCTATCTCTCTTTATTCTGGAGCTGAAGCCTGATGTGTCAGCAGCACTGCTCACATGCTGGAGCTCTGTTTAACAGCTCTGCAGCAGCTGGCTGCCTCCTCTCCAAGTCAAACAGATGTTGGTAAATGTGCACTTGTCGTAAGGCATTTTAAGGTCGACTTACTCCTTCCTGCCTATAGGCAGAGTACTCTGACTAAAATAGAACGGTTGTTTTCTATTTTCGTTTTCAAATGTTAAAGGTCATGTTGGTCTTTGCTTTAGAAATTGGACAACAGTTTGAAGAATATCTGAAAGTATACTTTTTAAACACAAACTGATCAGGAAAATAATACCAAATAATAATAAAATAATATTTGCATAATCAATAGAGTGAGACATGACTTTCTCATGGACTTTAAGGCCATTTTCCACTGTTTCCATGGTGTGACTGCTAACCAGGCTCCCTAAGAAACGGACAGCACTGTTGAAAAGCTGCATGTTAATCCAAACCACAACCACCAAACACCATCAAGTCATTGGTTCAGGTATGTGGATGACACCAGGGTGAAAATTGAATCTCAGGACTTACCACAATTTACTAGATCACATCATCTCAGTGGACCAACACATCAAATTCACCAGGGAGGATATGAAAAGTGGCAGGTTAGCCTTCTTAGACTGCAAGATTTCCATCAGTAATGGGGGACATCTAAAAGCTGATGTGTACCGTAAACCTACACATACGGACGCTACAACACAGAGCGAACACCATCCCCACTGACACAGCAGCCAGGGAGGCAGAAGAACATCAAGAAGGCCCTGAGTAAATGTGGTTATCCCAGCTGGACTTTTGTCAAAGCTGGGAAGGCTCCTAAAGAAAGCTCCAGCCGATCCAGGAGAGAAGGACAACCGCTGCCCAAGCGAAAACCTGTAGTGAGCCTGTATGTGTCAGGAGTATCGGAGCAGTTGATTTTCTCTAAAAGATGCATCTCTGTGGCTTTTAAACCCCAAAACATGCAGCAGTAAAAATCAGTCCACCCGGCACAAACAGAGTATGGTGTTCCTAGGGAGCATGGAAACAAATGGCCTTAATGAAAAAAGTCCATCAGAAAGTGACTTCTCAGTCTATTGATTATTGTTACCTAATGACTGAGCTTTCTGACAGAGACATAACAGAGAAAAGCTGTTTTGTCTCTGTCAGGAAGGCAGTTTGATCTACTGCAAAGACTGTACCGTGTTGTCTTCATCCAAAGCAGAGGGGCAGAGAAAAACATGCTTCTCTACATGCAAACACATTATTACAGCAATACTGTGTCACGTGCATGACAAAAACACTTTGTTCTAATGCAAATGCAGCAACAGCTTTCTATTAAGAAAGAAATGAAAATGAAAGTGGAAATCACCAAGCAGAGCTAAGCAGAAACATCCCTACCTTGCTGGATCGGAGAGTTCCGTGTTGATCCAGTGCTGCCATTAGATCCATATTTCTCTAGCAGATCAGCAAATTCTCTCCTTTTCAAGAGAAACAGATGTTGAGACATGACAGGATGACTGCATGTTACATGTTAAAGCCAATGATGTTGTAATGATTTGTGTAGACCTGGACAGCTTTGCTTTGGGAAGTGATATAGGTACATATAAGCTCTTTTAAGTCATATACTCCAGGAAAATCACAACATGTCAGAAACAATTCAAATGAATGGCAGGCAATCATTCTGCTGAGTACTTTTTGCAGCCCTTCTTTATACCCAAAAACATCAGGACACTGTGTAAAACGTAAATGTAAAACAGAATGTGATTATTTTTAGGCTTCATCAATACATATTTTATCAAAACATAAACATATCATATTTCCATTGAGAGGTTTTTATATTTCATGAACAATATGAGCACATACTAAATTTGAAGGCAACAAAACAACAAAGTTAGGTCAGGGTCACGAAATGCTGGACAACTCAAAAGAAACAGCTGCAGCTAATCATGTTAACTGGTAACAGGTCAGCAGCATCATTGTGTAAAGAACAATAGAACAATTTTAGAATAAGATTGCTTTAATGACACGTCACAGTTATATTAGTTAACCACAACTAAACTAAAAAACTAAAACTAGGTATGAAAAACAAAAATGAAGGCCTTCATATTTGAATACTGCAGCTATTAGAACAGCATTGCTTCTGAACTGGCCTCCCTGCAGTCCAGACCTTTCACCACCTGAGAACATTTAGAGCCTTATGAAATGAAAAAGACAAAGAGAAGAGCTGGGACTGTTGAGAATCCTCCTTAGCTCACAGACCATTATGGAAGCAGGGATGCTACACAGTAGTGATGTTCGATTCGTGAACGAATCGTTCAATACTCGAGAATCACTTTACTGACTCGTGAATCATGATTCACAAGCCCAACTGACTCACTGACTCATCCCTGTTGCTGTTAGCAAACTAATTCCATTAGTAGAAATATATCTAGCTTATAATTAAAATTGTCGGGGGAAAAACAACAGCCAGTTTCGTAACAAAAGCATTTCTGCTCTGAACTGGAAGAAAAAACCCTGAGTAGAAGCTTACATCAAGAAAATAGCTCCTCGGTTCAGAGTAGCATCGCGCTGCTAACATGCTAACAACACATTTGAGCTACTCACCCCCTCCCTTCCTGTGCTGAATCATAGAGCGAACGAATCACTCAGGACTCGCTCACCCCCTCCCTCCTGGCTCACAGCTTCTTCTTCTTCATGGTTGGCAACCAATGTTAAGGGGCATTACCGCCCCCTGGCTCACAGCTCAGTGGACATTTAGATGAGAAAATATATATTTGACACACTTAAGGAAAATACTAATAAAATACAAATAAACAAAATAAATGTTTATTAAGCAATTCTGTGTCTCTGCATGTGCGTGCGTCTGCGTGTGCGTCTGCGCGTGTGTCTCTGCATGTGCGTGTATCTCTGCATGTGCGTGTATCTCTGCATGTACGTGTGTCTCTGCATGTACGTGTGTCTCTGCATGTACGTGTATCTCTGCATGTGTGTGCGTCTGTGCGTGTGTCTCTGCATGTACGTGTATCTCTGCATGTACGTGTGTCTCTGCATGTACGTGTGTCTCTGCATGTACGTGTATCTCTGCATGTACGTGTATCTCTGCATGTGCGTGTGTCTCTGCATGTACGTGTATCTCTGCATGTACGTGTGTCTCTGCATGTACGTGTATCTCTGCATGTGCGTGTGTCTCTGCATGTACGTGTATCTCTGCATGTACGTGTGTCTCTGCATTTACGTGTATCTCTGCATGTGCGTGCGTCTGCGCGTGTCTCTGCATGTACGTGTATCTCTGCATGTGCGTGCGTCTGTGCGTGTGTCTCTGCATGTACGTGTGTCTCTGCATGTACGTGTATCTCTGCATGTACGTGTGTCTCTGCATGTACGTGTGTCTCTGCATGTGCGTGTATCTCTGCATGTACGTGTGTCTCTGCATGTACGTGTGTCTCTGCATGTACGTGTATCTCTGCATGTACGTGTGTCTCTGCATGTACGTGTATCTCTGCATGTACGTGTGTCTCTGCATGTACGTGTGTCTCTGCATGTACGTGTATCTCTGCATGTGTGTGCGTCTGCGCGTGTGTCTCTGCATGTACGTGTATCTCTGCATGTACGTGTGTCTCTGCATGTACGTGTGTCTCTGCATGTACGTGTATCTCTGCATGTACGTGTATCTCTGCATGTGCGTGCGTCTGCGCGTGTCTCTGCATGTACGTGTGTCACTGCATGTACGTGTGTCACTGCATGTGCGCGTGTCTCTGCATGTACGTGTGTCACTGCATGTGCGTGTATCTCTGCATGTGCGTGTGTCTCTGCATGTGCGTGTGTCTCTGCATGTACGTGTGTCACTGCATGTGCGTGTATCTCTGCATGTGCGTGTGTCTCTGCATGTGCGTGTGTCTCTGCATGTACGTGTGTCTCTGCATGTACGTGTGTCACTGCATGTGCATGTATCTCTGCATGTGCGTGTGTCACTGCATGTGCGCGTGTCTCTGCATGTACGTGTGTCACTGCATGTACGTGTGTCTCTGCATGTACGTGTGTCTCTGCATGTACGTGTGTCTCTGCATGTACGTGTATCTCTGCATGTACGTGTATCTCTGCATGTACGTGTATCTCTGCATGTACGTGTGTCTCTGCGTGTGTGTGTGAGTGCGTGCGTGCGTCTTTGTGAGAGAGAGACATATTTAGGCTCAGTCACCTTCAGCTGGCTGTTGTTGTGATCTCAGAGTCATGGATTGAACTGAACTTTGGGTTAGTTTGTGTTGCCGTCTGTTCTCTTTCACTAAAACATGAAAACGTGTTTACAGAATGCTTCTCACAAAGCACAATGCTGCAGATGAAAAGGCTTAACTTATCAATAAGTATTTTTCCTTTTAACTGTAATTTGCTGACGGTAAGCAAACAGCACATGCTGGGACACTTCTGGGTTGTATTTGTGTCGGGGTGGGGGTGTAGACAGATATAAAGATAGAGACGAATAATCCCGACTCCCAGTCCCCAGCACTACTGCTGTCTGCCCGCCAGCTCCTCTGGGCTGCAGGGTAGTTAAAGCACACAGTGCAGATTAACATACAATGCTCATCATCCAAAGCATCGTCTCCGTTAAGCTCTCCCCCTCCCCGACTCTGCTGTCACATCCTCTGCGCAGAACACAAAGAGATGGAGAAGGGAGGATAGAGTGGCTCAGGCAACCTCACTGCTGACACAGCTTGGCCTCAGAGAAATAGGTACTACACTACACACAACATTGTAATTCTACATATCCACCCTGTATATGAGGACTCTGCCAGTGATGACTTCAGTCTGGCATGTATCTTCTCCAACAGCCGAGGTATAAATCCCAACTGTCACGCTGTCTTCACTGAACACGCAGAATATTGCATTTTTAAGTAAAGCTCATGGCTGACACTAGTGTGCAAAGTCTCGCTGTTTAAATATGCAAATCCTCTACTACCTTTGTCACGGATCACGTTGTGTGCAGTGGATTTGAAGGGAAGACAAGGCCAATGCTGACAGCTGGCACTGACCTTGTTTTCACTCAGACTGGCCATAGTCAGATTAGAAAGCTGGTTCAACACTAATACTACCAGCCAGGAGTAATGCTAGTATGGTACTGTCAGCACAGTTCAGGCATCATGTGTTCCACTCATTTTGAGCTTGTTATTCACGAGTTGTTTGAGTGGAGCTGGTGTGTTAAACAAAAGGAATAAAAATGGATCCATCTTTTTTGGTGCTAGTTTGCTTTGCACATGTACCCCCCCCAAAACAAAAACAAACAGGCCAGAAAACACTGCTGTTCAGGCTGCAACTGGAACACCCACAATTTCTTTTAGTTCAATGTCATCAAAAACTGTTTTTAGTCCATTAGATCTGACCCAAATTGAGCCCAAGACGAACGCCTTTTTTGGACATGTATCCCTAATGTAACCATAACTCTGTGACAACACTGGCAGATGCCTCAATAGTGAGACATGAAACCCACTCAAAGAAAGTTGTTCGTTGCTTCTACACCTAAAATTCATTTGGTGTCATTTGGTAGTGGTTGAGTTTGCTTCAAGATGCTGTGTGATTTCACTGATTTCTATAACGGATTCAATTCTGATTCACAAGGTCTCAATTTAATTCAATTTTCAGTCAGAAAGATTATAATTCTGATCATTTATCAGCACATATCCATATTTTATATCTATGTATAAAAAGAAAGCTGACACTGTGAGACTTTATCAGAGGTGTGAGCATCACAGCGGACGACATCCACCCATCCACCCATCCATCTTTTTCCGGTTTATCCGGGGACGGGTCGCAGGGGCAGCAGCCTAAGCAGAGAAGCCCAGACCTCCCTCTCCCCAGCCACCTCCTCCAGCTCGTCCAGGGGAACACCAAGGCGTTCCCAGGCCAGCCGAGAGATTAAAATCTCTCCAGCGTGTCCTGGGTCTGTCCTGGGGCCTCCTCCCGGTGGGACATGCCCGGAACACCTCACCCAGGAGGCACCCAGGAAGCATCCTTGTCAGATGCGCCTTGAGGCGACTTTTGTTGTGATTTGGCGCTATATAAATAAAATTGAATTGAAATTGAGATGCCCGAACCACCTCAACTGGCTCCTTTCGATGTGGAGGAGCAGCAGCTCTACTCTGAGCCCCTCCCGGATGGCTGAACTTCTCACCAACCACCCACCCAGGCCACAGCGGATGCCTTTGTGTCAAAGTAACTGATCAGACGAGATCGGGCGATCTCAGGGTGCTATGGCTGTGATCTCAGAAGCTAAGCAGCGTTGGGAGAGAAACATGAAGGCGACTTTCCTGGCCTGGCTTTTTTTTAGCAGATAACCTTAAAAATATTCTGCAGTAGAACAAAAACTGAAGAAAAGCATGAACCAACATTTGAACATCACCTGATGCTGCTGAAGTGAAGCAGAGCAAAGTTACAGAGGTTTGATTAGAGACACAGCTAAGAGAGTTGCAACTTGGCATCATTTGTAAAAGTTTATATTTTTTTGGTATTGAACAGCAGAAATGAGACTTTCTTGTCAAAGGTCATTTAAAAAACAAAAAAAACAAAACAGCGGGCGACAACACTGCACACAACAGTAGACTGGTGCAGAATGCAGAAAACAGATTTTTGATGGTAAACTAGTCTTGAAGTACAGAGAGAGCTGTGCAGGAAGTGTGATTTCATTGTGGTGGAAGCAAAACAGTAAGAGAGAATTCATGATGATGGTTTTCAAACGTGAAGCGTAGTTTGATCTTCTTTTGCTGTTGGTTCAGTGAATTTTAGTCGGAGAGTAACGAAACCTGCTGTTAAAGTGAATTGTTAAATGTTGTCATTTTTATGCTTACCATCTCTACATTGTTTCAACTCTGTGATGAAAGGAATTCCTTTGTCCCCCTCCCCAGCCTCTCGAGGTCCCTTCACAAGTACATCCTTGTGAAGGGTTGTTTGATGTTTGGTAAGCTTCCTGCCCTTTTTATGGCTTCACTGTGTGAAGGAATTGAACCATATATTGGGTGTGGGGGAGATTGCCATTTTATGACTAAGGATGTTGTTAGAAACAGTTGGAAGTAGGAACACTGCGGAGGTAAGGAAGGAACACTGCCAGAGGTAAGTGACGGAAGTGACCGGAAAAGGTAAGCGACCCATGTTGTAGGTGACATCAGACGCCGGAGATTTGGCGGGAAAAAAGCGAATGGTAGCGTAAAATTTAATAAAGTTTCTTTAAGCTTCAGTATTACCAAATAAACTAACCAATTGTCATATAACTAACAACATCTGTCCTATCATCTCTAAACCCTGGAGGACAACGGGGAGAGTTTAGACGCTCTCCAAGATTACATCGACCGGTGCTTCCAAGATTTAGTAATGAAGAAGGCCCAGAGTGCATCTTCTCCGGCCAAAATTGAGACGCCGTCATCGAAGAGATGTCGCCCGGCAGACTCCCCCAGCATAACATCGCCTGCTGGCAAAGACATTGCAGACATCCTGGAGTCAACGCTACGGGAGTCGGTCAAATCTCTCACCAATAACGTGACCCAGTTAAACATAGAAAATAAAAAAATAAAAGAGTCCGTTATCGATCTACAAGTCCGTAGCATGAGAGATAATCTTGTGTTTTCTGGTATTCCAGAATCTGCCGGAGAGGACGGGGAAGCAACGGTGAAAAGCTTCATTAAAACCCACCTGAAGCTGCCAGAGGACACTGTAAAGAACATTGCCTTCGAAAGAGTGCATCGCTTGGGGGCCGTGAGGTGGGAGACCACGTCCAATTGTGGCCAAATTCGGCCAATTCAAACAGAAGGAACAGGTGAAGAGTCGCGGCGGAGCTGAAAGGAACGGACTTCAGCGTGAACGACCAGTTCCCCAAAGAGATCCTGGAACGACGCAAGGTCCTGTTCCCAGTTCGACGTAGCTTCATCCAGAGAGGCTCCCGCGCTGTCATCGCCGTGGACCGGCTCGCCGTGGGCCGGCTCTACGTGGACGGACAGCTCTACCGCGACCCCGGCACCACTCCGTGGTTATATTGACTGCACTCCAGATAAGAACCCGCTACACTCTTTTCTTATTCATTCACACTCTCTCCTTTAACATGGGTTTAACCTAGTAATATCAGTATGATGTCATAGCAGATATAACATCGTCACCCTCCATCATTGCTTTAATTGGAATGTTTCCGTTTCTTTTCTTTTTTTTGTTAACGCTCACCGTTCTCGTGTTTTTTTTCCTTTCTCTTTTCTTTCACTGCTGTGATCACCTACTTCCCCACTCACCTACAAACAACACCCTCTATTTCTGCATATTCACACACCACGATCACGCAAACACATGCGCTCAACGGCAGCACATTTACACCAGCCTCACAGCGCACACAGACTTATAGGACACACACGCAAGCCACGCTTGTTCATATTAGTGAATATTCACACACATAGTCAGACTTATGGAGCCTTTCACCACACATTTTTCTTTCTCTTTCTATTTACAAACAAGGGATGTTTCCACATTCTCTCCACCTGTCTAAACGAAACACCCAGCGTACACACACAATTATGGGAACACTAAGGTTTGTCACATGGAATGTAAATGGAGCTGGCAACAGAGGAAAGAGGTTAAAGATATTTTACCAGCTTAAAAAACTACAGGCAGATGTTGTTTTATTAGAAGAAACTCACAGACCTGTCACAGGTTTAAACGAACTTAAAACACCTGAGTTTCCTAACGTGTTTGCAGCCTGTTATAATTCTAGACAACGGGGAGTAGCAATTTTAATACATAAAAATGTTAATTTTACAGTACTCGATACAGTTATAGATCCAGAGGGCAGAATCCTTATTATTAAATTATCAATATTTAACAAAAAGCTATGTATTGTAAGTATATATGGTCCAAATGTTGATGAACCCTCATTCTTTCACGGTTTTTTCAGTGCACTCTCTGAACACTTAGATGGCACACTTGTTCTTGGAGGCGACCTCAACCTTGGACTAAATGAAGACATGGATAGGCTCACTACAGCAGTAACTCAGCACAATTGGCAATCCACAAATATAATCAAACAGTATATGAGCGACTTTGGTCTTTGCGATGCATGGCGCTCCCTTCACCCCACCAGTAAGGAATATTCTTTCTTCTCACATGTCCATCACTCTTACTCTCGTCTGGATTATTTTTTGGTCAGCAGCTCACTACTGTGTGACATCTCAGACACTGAGATTCACCCTATAGCTGTCAGCGATCATGCTCCTGTATCTTTAACACTAATACATAAGAAGAACGCTACACCAAGTAAAAACTGAAGATTCAATACATTGCTGCTCAAAGATGAAGACTTTATCAAATATTTTAAAAAAGAGTGGACTTCATATTTAGACTATAATGACACTCCCGAAACATCAGCTTCTGTTCTATGGGAGGCAGGGAAAGCTGTGATGACAGGTAAAATAATTTCTTTCTCATCACACAAAAAGAAAGAAGAAAACAAAAATATTCAGGAACTAGAAAAAAACATCAAATCCTTAGAAGAAACCTACGAGTGCGACCAAGAATAAAGAAATAATGAACAAAATACGCAAAACAAAACTAGAATTAAATTAAATTATTAATAAAAAACACAATTCCTAGTACAAAGACTTCGCTTGCAGAATTTTGAACACAGTAACAAATCAGGTCGATTGCTAGATAACCAGTTAAAAATAAATAAAGAAAAAAACTATATTGGGTGTTCAAGATTTATCAGGAAACACAATATATGACCCTGGAAGAATAAACAACATTTTTAGGGATTTCTATGAAACTCTATATTCACCACAAATAAACCCATCTAAAAATGAAATTGATCAGTTTTTTGACAACGTAATTCTTCCAAAATTACTAGACAGTCAAGCAATGGCACTGGATTCACCACTGACATCGGGTGAACTCCAGGAAGCCCTGATAAGTATGCCCAATAATAAGGCTCCAGGTCCAGACGGCTTTCCTGCAGAATTCTACAAAGAATTCTGGACAATTTTGGCACCAGTATTCCACGGAATGTTGCAGGAAATCAAGGAAAATGGCAGACTACCACCAAATATGAATTCTGCCAACATTAGTCTCCTGATAAAACCAGGCAAAGACCCTTTATTTCCCTCAAGCTATCGTCCAATATCCCTTATAAATGTAGACCTCAAAATAATCTGCAAAGCTCTCTCAAAGAGACTGGAGAAAATAACCCCCCTCTTAATTCATCCTGACCAAACTGGTTTCATAAAAGGTCGGCACTCCTCAACAAACGCATGTAGATTACTTAATTTAATAGACTACTCATACAGTAAAAACATTGAAACCACAATATTATCTCTAGACGCAGAAAAAGCATTTGACAGAGTTAACTGGAAATTTTTATTTGCAACTTTAAACAAATTTGGTTTTGGAACCTCTTTCATTAACTGGTTAAAAATATTATATAATTCCCCAACAGCTTGTGTCAGAACAAATGACCAGACATCCTCCAGCTTCTGTCTCCTGAGGGCCACCAGGCAGGGATGCCCACTCTCCCCTTCACTGTTTGCAATTTTTATTGAACCACTAGCAGCAGCAATTAGACGGAATTCAGTAATTAAGGGCATAAAATGCAAGAACGTGGAACATAAAATCAGCCTTTATGCGGATGATGTGTTGCTTTTTCCCCAAAACTCACAAACCAACCTTTCTGAGGTAATTACTCTAATAAACTGGTTTTCAGGTGTTTCAGATTATTCACTTAACTGGTCAAAATCTACAGTTCTTCCAATTAACTGCTCCTTCCATAATTCTTCTTCTGCCCCACTACAATCTGGAAATATTAAATATTTAGGTATTAATGTTTCTCCTAAGCTTTCAGACTTAACTAAATTAAACCACATCACACTTCTAAAGAAAGTAGAAGGCGATCTGACTAGATGGAAATCTTTACCCATATCACTCATGGGAAGGGTCGCCACTATAAAAATGATGAACTTGCCAAAAATAAATTACTTATTTTTAATGATCCCTAACAAACCATCACAAGATTGGTTCAGATCTCTGGATTCGTATATTTCTAAATTCCTTTGGAAAGATAAACCCCCGCGTATCATCTTAAAAACACTTCAAAGAACCAAGGATAAAGGAGGATTAGACTACCTTATTTTCAACAATATTTCTTAGCCAACAGGCTTCAGTTCATCTCAGGATGGTTAAAACGTACCTTCTTAGATGAGCCCTGGCTAGATGTTGAACAGGCACTATGCAATGATCTAGAGATCTCAGACCTACCATTTATCAGCTCAAACATCAAAAGACATGAATGGTTCAAAAGCATCAACATCAGTTCTTCTCTGACAGCATGGTGGGAGTTTCTAAAAGTAACGGAGTCTTCATTAATCCCATGCAAACGTACACCTATCTGGAATAACCAGATAGGCGCCATCACCTAGCGGGGGTGGGGGGTCATTGTTTGGTCCCGCCTTCGCCATTGTGGTTGATGTGGAGGTAGGGACGGGCTTAGGGCGTCTGGAGAATCCCTAGGGACGTTATCCCTGGAGGGCTTAACCCAGGGGTTGTGGTCATAACCTGGTTAGTGGCTCTGGTTGCTCTTAGAGGGTGTTCTCCTTGTGGCTGCGTGCAGCAGGGCTGGGGAGGGTCTGTGCTGGTGGACGTAGGTTACTGGCCTGGTAGCCTGGCTGCCCCTGAGTAAATCCGGGGCAGGCGTGGGGGCTTGGGGTTCGGGGGTGCTTCGCCTCCGTGCTGGGGCTCTGGCTGGGCCTTGGGGGCTTAGGTCCCTGTTGGTGTGTCGCCGAGGTTGTGGGCGGGTGGGTGCATGGGGGCTCAGCCTTGGCGCAGGGGGCCTCTGGCGCATCTGCCTAACTGGGGGGCTCTTTAACTGACAGGGAGTTTGTTCCATCCTTGCAGGAGTCCACTCTGCAGGTGGGGGAGAGTATAGGAGAGGTGGGGAATAAACTTAACCTGGGTGTCTACTGTCTTGTGCAGTCTGGGAGATGATTAAATGTTAGGGTGGGTACAGTTTCCTCTGTGGTGGGGTCAGGTGGGCTGCCCCGGGTCCTGTGGGGTTGGGTGATCCTGCTGCCGTAGGCCCAGATCTTGATGGGCGTGGGCTCCCTTGCCTTGGTGGGTGCCGAAGGACGGGGGTGCCTATTGGGGTCAGCGGGGGAGCTGGCCCCAGGGAGGGGCATCTTGCTCCTCCTTTCTTTTCCTCCCCATCCCAGGCTGCCTCCCTCTTCCCGCTCCAACGCACCCACCCACTCTAGTAGGGCCTTGGGGTGCGGGTGTGTCACCAGGGTGCAGGGGAGGCATCCCCCCCCCCCCCCCCCCGTCCCCTTCTGGCAACCTGTGCCTCAATTTTATTCCACAACTCAGACATCCACATTACTCACAGTCTCATAACACATACATATAGGGCCTTGAGGGTGGGCACGTTAACGGCGTCCAGTGGACGGTCTGTGTATTCAACCCCACCTCTGGCGCCGGTGCCCACCTCTCAATTTTAAATCCATGTAGACATTGAGGGTTCTCGGGAGGGGCCGTGCTAACACCTGCTGCTCTCTGGCAGCAGCACCATGCTCTCCCGTGTTTTAAATCCACCTTGAGCGAGAGGGGGGAGGTATGGGGTCTTCACACACCCCTGTTCTCTGCTGGCCATCTGGGCTGGGGGGGGGGGGGGGGGGGGCTGGGAGAAGGTGTTGGCCGTCCGATTGGGATCTGGGATGCAGGGCCTCCCTGCTGCTGTGGAGCCTGGGGCGGTCTGCTTGCCTTCACCCCGGGGGAAAGGGTAACATCTCCTGGGTCTAGGTGCCGTTTCCCCCTCCAGGGGTGAGGGTACCTGGACCTGGGGTATAGAGTTTGTTTGGGGAGTGTGATTGTGTGTACAGTGTCCATGTATGTCTATCCCTACGTTGAGTGAATGCTGAGTATTTGTATATGTGTGCATGAGGGTGGTAATGCATGTTTGTGTCTGTGTGTGCCGGTTTGTCTGTGTCTATATGTCAGGTCGGGTCTTAGACTCCACCTCTCTGGGAACTCCCAGGCCCTCCAAGGCCTATCTCCCCTCACCAAACTCCCTGCCGGTAACTGATGCCCTCAGGGGTCGGTACGTTGGTGGTTCTTGGTGTCCGGGGCTGGGCGCTCAGTTATGTACCAGCTCACTCCCGGTGACTACTTGGTGGGGCCTGGTGCCTGTTGGTCGGTCAGGCCTCTTCCTGGGGCAAAGGGGGCCCTCGGGCCTCCGGGCCTGCGGCTCGGTTCACTCTGGCACAGCTGGCTGCCGGCAGAGCCGGCGGGCACGCCACTGCAGCCCCCTCTGGCTTCTGCTCCGTGGCTACTGGGTGACCCCTCATCTGGGGCTCTCCTCAGCTCTTCCCAGGAGGGTGGCACAGATGCCCCTCCGGTGGTCCCCCTTGGGCTCTCGCACTCTGGGGCCTCTGGATGTCTGGAGGCTGGATTGCCTCCATGCCTGCTTCATGCCCTGGGGGACGGGGCTATGGCTCTCTACATCCTCTAGCACAGTGGTTCCCAAACTTATTTTTGCTGGGCCCCCCTTTGTTTTACAAGAAAAATGTTCGCGCCCCCCCCCCCCGCGTGCAAGCACACGCACGCGCACATCCTCCAACCACACACAACCATATTTTGCTCCATTGCGGTTTATTTCACACCTCAAACATTTAGTAAACAATTAAGCAAATACAAGTAATCTGCAATAAATTACAGGTAGATTAACGTGATGGTGTTGTGTTTAGTATGTTGCTCTGTTTTTTTTTGCTTGTTTTCTCTTCTTCTCTTTTTAAGTGCCCTTTTTCACTAAAAAAAAGAATAAAATAAAAACGTGGATAAAAACTTCATCCTTAATAAAAAAGAAAAAAAAAAGAAAGAAACAGTTGGAAGTCACTCACACAGAGAGACACACATTCTCACACACTCACTCAAATACACACACACACACACACACACACACACACACACACACACACACACACACACACACAGTGCCTTGTCTTAGAACCATTTGGGGGTTTTAGGTGGGAGGTGCTTGTGTTGTATTGTAACTGTCATGCCAATAAAAGGCAGCAAGAGGAGGCCGTTGTTGGGGTCAGTCTACGGTAGGATTCAGAGAGCTTTCTGAGACACCGGCCGGGGCCTCCCTTGCTAGCAAGTAAAAGATGTTCGTCTTGTTTTTGTCGTTAACGAGAATACGTTTCTAAACTAGCGGGG
Organism: Rhamphochromis sp. 'chilingali'; assembly: GCF_963969265.1. NCBI lineage: Eukaryota > Metazoa > Chordata > Actinopteri > Cichliformes > Cichlidae > Rhamphochromis > Rhamphochromis sp. 'chilingali'. The sequence continues at coordinate 34,687,715 of NC_137942.1, read as the reverse complement.
CTTGTGGAAACACAGACCCAACACCTGCAGCATCAGAATCTGTGAGTAGAACGGGGGGGCTCCACGCTCTGTGTTTACATTTTTGAAGGGAACTTGTTTACCTGCTCTCATTTACTGTTTTAGCTGTTTGGTGATTGTTGAAACAGTTTTGTGAGCTTTAACCTGAGATTCTGGCATTTCTGGTAAAATACATAAATATTTAAAAATCGATTCAGGATTTAATGAATGCATTATTCAAAATGAAATCAGGGAAATTGATTTTTTAAACCCACCCCTAGTGACACCCGGGGCGATCGTGGCTCAAGAGTTGGGAGTTCGCCTTGTAATCGGAAGGTTGCCGGTTCGAGCCCCAGCTTGGACAGTCTCTGTCATTGTGTCCTTGGGCAAGACACTTCACCCGTTGCCTACTGGTGGTGGTCAGAGGGCCCGGTGGCGCCAGTGTCCGGCAGCCTTGCCTCTGTCAGTGCGCCCCAGGGTGGCTGTGGCTACAATGTAGCTGCCATCACCAGTGTGTGAATGTGTGTGTGAATGGGTGGATGACCGGATGTGTAAAGTGCTTTGGGGTCCTTAGGGACTAGTAAAGCGCTATATAAATACAGGCCATTTTACCATTTACCACCCCTGTCCACAAAGTGGATTTTTTGTTTGTTGACAGTATAAAAAAGGGATTCTTGATGGACCAGATACATCGGCCTGTGGCTGCATCACTAATCCAGCCACAAACCACAGGCACTTGCTCTGCATTGCCAGCACTACAGAAACGAAACTTTGTGGCTTAAGGAAGGATTTAATAATCAACTCTCAAACCTGCTGGGAGTTTGATTCCCTTTAAACAGTTGTACAGGTGCAAGTTCATGGTCTTTCTGTAGGCATCATGAAATGCATCCAAATACTCCACTGCTCGACTAGACAGCAAGGCCTGAGAACTGATCATTTAATAGCCTGGCTCCCTCACATCACTCACAGAACCTTTGGGCCCTCTACAAAAGCAGGACCTACAGTAAACCAAGACAGTACTCCTTTTTGAACAGCATTCAGGGGGCATTACTGCTGTTAAGGGCAAAAAAAATGATTTTGACTACCACACACAAGCTCATTTTTATAGTCTGCAGAGAAACAGTGGCATTAACACACAGGACTGTAGACAGACTTCTGCTTACTTTGCTTCCTCATCTCTGGCTACAAGAAGTCGCATGTGATTGGTTGCAGAGGCTGCTCTCAAGATATCCACAGCTCTGTGAAACACATGCAAACACATTTACACAGATTGTCTTCCAGCATCACTACTGTTAACATGAGAGCAGTGACTTTAGCAGATTACCTTTCACTTGTGACACCTACTAGGCTGTCCCCATTCACTTCCAAGATCTGGTCCCCTGGCATCAGGTTTCCTGTGAAAGGTTAAACACAGATTACATGCAAGTGCAGAGGGGAGCTGTCAGCTGGACAGCAGTGGTTCATTTTGGATGTTTCTTTCTTTCGGGTTGACCCCAAAACGTGTTATATCTTTAAAGAAAGTGTTGTCAAGAGAATGAGCTGCCAGGTTAGTTATATATAATGCAATATAATATTATATAATAAGCTCAAGTTATTCATGCTCAGTTATTTCTAAATCAATAACAATTATCCATTACTGTATCACGTTTGTGTAATCGAAGAAAACCTCCGTTTTGCTAGAGTTATCTGATTTTTACTCTTCTGCAAACGTCTTAGAGTAAGTTTAAAAAGAACATAGAAAACAAAATACAACATTGTTCACTTCAAATGAAATATTACCCAGAAAGTGAGCTGCTTGGCTGAGGTTTTCACTCTCAGAGTGAGTCCTTGTTCCATTATACGAGCTTCTTTCAAAGTTTTGTTTCGGTCATGGATTGGCCTCCCCAAAGCCCACACATTACTGAAGCAGTGTGAGATTATCTTGACAGAGAACAGACCAAAAGGCAGAAACATCCAAAGAAGAGCTTTGAATGTCCTTCAAGAAGCCTGGGGAACGATTCTTGAAGACTACTGAAAGAAATGACAGAAAGCTGCCTCAGAGAGTTTAGGCTGGGCTGAAGAAGAAATATTCCCAAATAGTCCCTTTCAAATTCGCTGGAACTAAATGAACTCTCTTTTTGCCTTATATCCTATAGGACCCATGAATGTGTCTTACAGAAAAAGGGATTTATGATATGAAGTCCATCCAGCCATGGGGGGTGGCTGTAGCTCAGGAGGTAGAGCAAGTCATCTACATCTACTTAGTGGTTTGATCCGTGGCTCCACCCTAGTCTGCAGGCCAAATATCCTTGTACAGTAAATGAGAACAAGAAGACTGTAGAGAGTTCCACTGGGATTAAAGACCATCCGTTTGATGCTGAGGACTTTGATTCTGCACATTGTGTGCCGTAGTCTGAACCTGCTCATGGTAACATTTATCTGGCCACTTCAAAGACTGTGTTCACTGAGTTAGATGTCTGACAGACATGCTGAATGGTTATGATGGATTTTTTTCCCTCTAGTGACACCAAACATGCTGCGTACCTCAGCTTTAAACCAACATGAGACTCAGTTATGAGTTAAACAGCAACATCTTGCACATTTTAGTGTGAACTCACTTGGAATTGACATGAAAATCTTAGTGAGGAGTCGGGGATGTGAACTGTGAGCTCAGCTCTTCTGACTGCAGTTTAAATGTCAGACTGGTGGGTCAGGAAGAGACCAGCACTGCGACAATACAGCAAAACCCTTTGATCTGTATACCAGCAACTGAAGAAGAATGTGGCCTAACTAAAGTCAAGCATATGTGGTGTTCTGGACAAGCTGTAAGAAACAAACAACAATTTTTACAGACACTTCTCTCTTTGCCCTATATCCATCATTCATGGTGCGATACACAAAAAGTAGGCCAAGACAATCTTGTGGTGTATATTATTCATGTTTTAATACTCACAGGAGATATGCTCCAAAAATACTTGTTCTCACTGCAAAGGTCTTCAGTCAGGCCACTGTCAACGTTCATTTCTATTCTTTGGCTTTTGGAGTCATTCACATGATCTTCATGAGTGGGAAAATTTAGCACAAGGGCTCGCTAAATTTCTACATTATGTAGTAAAGGCACAAACAAAGGATTTGTGCATTTAAAATAACACCAGCACTGCTGCAGACTGCATGCTTGGTCTCAACAGACATGTTCAAGGTGTTGCTGTGAAATATCGGAGGAGACAATGGAAATGTCCACAAATAACTGCTGTACTGTTATGTGGCTTTTCTATAGGCCAAGCCAACTTGGTCCTCTTCACCTCTTTTGAACTTTCTGGGAAATATTCAGGAATTACCCATTCAGTAATACTGCTTCACATAGAGCCTATAAATGTTCAGTCATTCTCCAACAGAGATGTTGGAGAATGACTGAACATTTATAGTCCCACAAGTATTTTCTCTTTTTCTTATCGCCCCAATTCAGAGGCGGAAGTCGAAACTTTTACTGCCTTTGTTCTAGAAATATTATCTTCTGTGTTGGGGGTCAAAGTAACTAGTCTAAATTCAGACTGTGCTGTTCTAGCACAGTCTGACCAAAGGTTTCTGGATTTCAAGTCTTACCATCAGTTGAAGCAAGGCCACCTGGTAAAATCCGTTTGACGTAGACTCCAAACTCCTCTCCTGTTAGCTCCTTCACTCCACCTATCACTTTAATTCCTGTAGAGAGAGAGATAGAAAAAGAGTACTTTAATGGGTTTTCCAGTGTTTCTTTAATGATTTTTTGCCCTCCAGCCACTTTGTGCCTTGTAAAAAATGATGACAGTGGAGTCACTGCCTGGAAACAATGCATCATAGGGAACACTCTGATTTCCAGGTTAATGACAGTCCTGCAAAAACCTGCTCAAGCACAACAGACAGAGGTTCATGTCTCCTGGCACACTGTTGTCAGATTTCTTCCATCTATGACCTAGTTACATTTCTTACAGCTCAAAGGGGTTCATTTGACTGACGGGCTTCCCTCTGCATTATTGTCTTTACCCTTGAGGTGACTGCTCTTATGATTTGGCATTATATAAATAAAACTTAATTGAATTTCTGAAACAAAACGAGCTGGTTGGACTGTGTGCATTTAGACTGTGTTTTCCTGTCTCTGAAACCTGTGCCACTGCAACCACTAAGCATAGAAAAAAGTCTTTATGACCAGATCAAGCTTTATGTAAAGCACTCTTACTTTAATGCACTTTCCCCCGTACACTAAATCACCACTCCACCACTATGTCACTGTTCCACACCATTTCCACAGTAAGAAGCAATTCAATTCCAAACAGAAGAAATGCCCCTGTGGGCCTGTGAGCTTGAGGGTCCTGCTCAGTATTTTACTGTTCCTAGGACAGCATCCTTCTGGACAGAGATCTCCAATGTTGTTCCTGGGATCTGCTGGAGCCACTTGCCTCGCTTGGGAGTCACTGCTCCAGTTACCACTGGAACCACTGTTAGCTTCACCTTCCACATTTTTCGAGTTCTTCTCTCAGCCGGTGGTACTTCTCCAGCTTCTTGTGTTCCTTCTTCCTGACATTGCTGGTATAGCTACTAGAGATGGACTGATCCGATATTACGTATCGGTATCAGTCCATCTCTAATAGCTACATCTATTACTGCGGCCATCTCTGGTTGTCCACCACTACTATGTCTGGTTCGTTTGCCATCACCAGTTTGTCCATGTGTATCTGGAAGTCCCACAGGATCTTAGCTCAGTCATTCTTGACCGCCCTAGGGTGCGTCTCCCATTTTGACCTTAGGACTTCCAGGCTATACTCGGCACTGAGGTATTCACTAAGCACGCGGTCAGTTATAGTCATCTTCCTGATGTACTCGTGGATGTTCGTTGTCTCATCCTGGACTGTGGTTCTGACATTCAGTAGTCCCGGGCCTCCTTCCTTCCACTTAGCGTCTCAGGATGCTGGACTTGGGGTGAAGCCCTCCATGCCCGGTAAGGAGCTTCCCTGTCTTATTGTCAGTGGCTTCTATCTCCTCGTTTGGTCACCTTATTATCCCAGCAGGGTACCTGATCGCCAACAGGTTGTAGGTGTTGACAGCCTAGATCTTGTTCTGACCATTCAGCTGACTCCTCAGGACTTGCCTGACCCTCTGCAGGTACTTGGTGGTTGCAGCTTTCCTAGTCTTTCCCATTTGCCTGTGGGATCCCCAGGTACTTGTAGCTGTCCTCAGTGTCTACATGTTGCCTTCTGGTAGCATGGTCCCCTCTGACTACCTTCCTTCTCTTGTTACCATCAGACTACACTTCTCCAGTCTAAATGATGGATGGTGACTTGTGCTATTGGGTTGAAGTTGGCCTCTAGTGTTGTACACCACATCCCCATTGAGTTTCTGATGAAGGCTTTTAGGGTCCCGTTGATCTTATATAGTTCTAGGATCCATGTGTAGAGCATCGAGTCATAGGCCTTCTGGTAATCAGTCTCAGGTGACTGCTATGTCTACCAGAAGCCAGTGTTTCTCCTCTGGTATTCTTGCTCATGTGTCAAGCCATGTGCCTGTTTATCTTAGCTGCTATGATGCCTGACAGGAGCTTCTATGTGGTACCGAGGCAGGTTATTGGCTGGTATTTGGATAGGACCAGTCCCTTCTGGGGATCCTTGGGGATCAGGACCTTCCGGCCTTCTGTTAGCCATTCTGGGTGCGTTTCATCCTTTAGCAGCCTCATTGAGTTCAGTCAGCTTCTTCAGCCAGTAGGCGTGAATCATACTGATCAGATCAGCTGATTAGTCTCAGTGATGGTTGCAGTAGGGATTGTCTATAGTGCTGCATTCAAGTGCTGCTTCTAGTAGACCTTCAGAGGGTAACTTGTGTAATCTTTCTAACTGGCTACAGAGGACCCAGGTTTCCAGCTTCGGCATGATGCAAAGGAGCAAAACTCCAATGTGGATAGAAAACGAATAATAATAATTGTAATAATCTTATCACTACCAATTAAATGTAAATAATTTAAGCAACAGTAACTATAACTGAATCAGTGGACAAAATGATTCCACGTTCATGTGTTTTATGCACACTTTACACACACAGCTTCTACAGCTCCAACAGCCCATCTGATTCCTGCACGTGGATCTTTCATCACTGCACTCCACAGAGAATATAGTAGAGTTAACGCTGAAATCAGGCCTTCTTTAGCTTAAGGCTTCCACTGGCCTGCTGGAGCCAACACAGAGTGTTACAACTAATTGGGTCTGGAGTGAAGGGCTCAAGTTAATTATCGCCTGGTGGAACAGTGGGGTTTTAAAGTTCCTTGTCTCAGTCCTCCCATCCTTTTATACTCTTCTCTGAGGAAAACAGTTTCTTGTTCTTTTAAGCCTCAAAGCAGTCTCCTGCCCTCATCTATCATCAGATAAGAAAAACATGCAGCTGGAGCAAATATGAAAGACTTGCATCCCTTGTTCTTATTCAGCTTTGCATTTACTTTCCGAATCATTACTTCCCATTCACAATGAGTCAAGGGCATATTTCTTACACAAGAACTGAATGTTCCAGATCTAAATAAAATGTGGGGTTATTCAGTGTGATTACAAGAGGTTCTTAAAATGGTTTCTTATTCCCCAGATAACACAAGAACATGAAATATAAAATGTCTGTTGAGTAGGGAGAGTGAGTTTTGAAAACCGTCTTCTTTAAAGCACAAGCTGCAGATACTGCCAACATGTCAACAAAATGAACTGTGACGGACACGATTTTCACTGCAAACACCGTCCCCTGCCCACAGGCTGATGCTGTGCTGCTTTCAGCTGCACTAACAGAGAGATTCAAAAGTGCTGTCCTCCATATGCGATTGTATGCTACAGTGTGTACAGCAGCCCTTCTCCCTGCTGAAAGCTACATGTGTGCACTAAGGAAGCCTTAAGACTTTAATATATGTATCAGAACACTGTATTCACCTGCATGTGCTCAGGTTGGATGGGAATTAGTTGCTTTGCTTCTCACCTGCGTGCACATATTGATACACAGGTTGGCTTTTACGCATCTTCATTCTTCAGACTTTTTGGCTTTCCAGTAAGTCAAAAAACCTTTGACACTGACACATATGTATAAATACAGCACAACCAATTACTTAAAATCACTGTTATGCCAAAAGCATAACTGGATAGAAAATAAAACCCTCACAGTGGCCAGTTCATGACCGATGGTTATGGACTGGACTCCTCAAAGCCCGGACCTCAACATTATTGAAGCAGTGAGGGTCATCTTAAGAGAACATCCAAAGAAGAGCTTTGACTATCCATCAAGAAGCCTGGAGAACCATTCCTGAGGAACACTTAAAGAAATGACAGAGTCAGAGTCATGCTCAGTCTGTCAGCTGCCTGAGAGAGTTCAGGCAGCGAAGAACAATAAAGGTGTTCACACCAAATATTCACTTTCAAATTCTCAGTAAATCACTGGACCCATTTCTCATTTTCCTAGCCAAATATATATTGCATAACATACATGTACGCACTTTACAAAAGCATATAAAATGCACACAAATTGTGTGCATTTCTTTTATTTGTCAAAATAAATGAGAAAACAGAGCTGCCCTATGTACTCTGACTCTCTGAATTCTGTTATTTAATATTTATTACTGCTTTAAATGTTACATTTCAAGAATAATTACAAACTGTATGTTCAGAACTTAAACATATTCAGTTTTATTTATATACTGCCAAATCACAAGTTGCCTCAGCAGTGCACACGTTCTTTATGCCATCAGCTTCTGCAAACGTTACTAAACATCAAATCATGTAAGACATCATCTTGGACATGTCAGCAATAATAGAGTAATACAGTTCTGTTCTGAGGAGATTTACACAACCTCATGAATATATATGTGTGGACGTATAAATATGGACATAAATATATCTATATAAAGCAGTTTTGCTTCACTGTGATGTTTGGCAGCTTGACAGTAGTTGCATTCATGGACATGAGTTGTTTTTTCTTGCTTAGGCACAAGTTGCAGCAGCACAGTGATAGTGCATAGTAGACAGTGGAAGTGGAGGATAAAAACAACAGCAGCTCCTGTATTCTTAACCCCACTCAGTTAAGTAGGTTATGGCTTTGACCTACTTCCCCTGCTTGGCAAGCACAGTGATCTGTAGCATGATACCTACTCTGCAAATCCCTTTAAAACGCAGACTAATATTATTTAATCTACTCATTGTCATGCTCCATCGCCAGTGGTTAGTGGAGGATGGTTGAATAAGGCTATGTAGATGATTCAGACTTGGTGTAAAGAACTGAATTCTGTTGGGTCCAAAATGTTGTTTTTTTATTAAATCCATGGCTTCATCTCAGCTTGTATGTGTTTGGTCAACTATTGGGTATAAAGTGTCAGACCACTACGTCCTGTGAGGGGAACAGTTTCTCTCAGAACTCAGGTTATGTTGACACACCTGCAGAAAGCACGAGCTTTATTCACGAGGACAAGTTTTTGTCCGAGTGTGTGGCCGAGCCTGAAGTGGATGTCGTGCTTGGAGAAGCTTCTCCTCTGATAAACCTGCTACACAAGGGATGACAATGTTTTTCCGTTTGTCGTTCAGTTTCTACGCAGCTGACCTTCTTTCCTATGCATCTTTGCTGATTTGACGAAGGTCCTGTTGGGATAACCACATGTTTTAAGAACTTTCTATCCATGCGTGTTCCTTTTCTTTCTCTTCTCTCTGGTGTTGCAGGGTCCTGATTACTCCAAATTTGTGTTCCACAGGATGTTTGGAGTCAAAGAGTAGGTACTAGTCTGTGTGTGTGGGCTTCAGTGTTGAGGTTTCCATCTTCCTCAATGCATACAGCACAGTCCAGAAATGGCAAACTATTATTCTTCTACTTCTTGGGTTTTGATTTTGACCCAGATGTCATCCACATATCTGTGCCGGTCTTTAGGGGCTGTTCCTTTGAAAGAACCAAAAGCTTTACTTTCCACTTCCTCCTTATAAAGGCTGGCTGCAATGGCTGACACTGGGGAGCCCATGGCACATCCATATTTTGATGTACAAACCCTGGTTGTATGTGGTGGTGAGGCGGGGTGAAGCTGATTCTGTTTTCTATGGCGCGGTCTTACTGTAGGTGTTGGTAAGTTTTTGTTTGCCATATGTGGAACTTCCAAAATCGTTCTTCTCCTTTAATGTCTTATGGAAACTGTGCTTTGTCCACAAACTAATGGATCACTAAAGTCAACGTCATTTCATGGACATTTTTTTACTAAATATGTTACAGTACAGTACTGGCTACTTTTTAAGTAATCACTATTTGAATGCGGATCCTAAGTCAGACGTGAGCTGTGTAAGCAGTCAGACAAGTGCGAGTGAAAAAAATGAAAGAACTTAAGTTGAGCATCTTATTGAAGTTAAAGAGCCAGAGCAACATCTACAAGCAGCAACACATGTGACCTCTGCAAACACAAAGGAGAGTAGTCGAGTGTTGAGGTGTGTGGGGACAGAAGTATGAAAAGACTTACCTAGGCCATTCTCACAGTCTGTAAACTCCATGGAATGAACAGCCCGGTCAACTCCGTATGGACCCATTAGTGTCCTGTTAGAGGTCAGTGGATAAAAAGGAAGCAGGAAGCAGGGAAAGGAAAGAGAGTGAGGGAGAAAAAGATGACGAAATAGGAAAAAACCCCCAAATCTAACTATTTTTTTCACAGGCTGCACTGCTACACAGTCAGAATCCATCCATCACATAGGAGAACTATAGTATTGGGAACTTAACCTCAGATAGCTTCTCCTGTCTAGGCCTGAGACTTTGTCACCACACACAAGGCAAGGAGTGTGTCTTCAGTGTGTGCTGCAGATACTTCATTGTGAAAATTAGTCTTCTATTCATGGTACTGTCAAAAATCTTTCTCAAATTATGAACACAAAAGAATTCTTTCCTCACACTGCTGTTTGAAGACAAGACCAAATACAGCTGTGACAGTAGCAGAGGAAGCAGAAATGAGACGGCAGCATTGGGTAACTCCAAAGCATCTTGGTAAGATCTCACACAGTGAGCAATTCTCTGAGAGATAGGGCTGGCACACATGTTGTTCGTCTTATGCAATAATGCTGCACAAGAGGACTGCACACTGCAGCTTTCCCCTTTTCCCTCTTTACTAATCCTCATCTAACACTTGCAAAGCATCCCTTTGCTTCCCTCATTAGACACTACTAAAGACAATGCAGAATACTGCAAATGAACAAACCATAAATGTCACTTTTTTGGTATCTGGAATGATGTCTTTTTAACACTTTATTTTAGTTTGCAGTTCCCTTCCTGTCTACACCCAAATGACAAAAAGGACTATCAATATTTTAGCTGCAGAGGGTTCGCCACTGCTGTCAGTAACAACAATGAGGCTGAACTTCGAAAGAAACACTGGCTGATAACACAAAGATGCAACGTTCAGGATGGAGCTGGACCTTTCAAAATCATCTGTTAAGGATGGATATACAGTCTCACACTAGAACAGCGGGATTCACTGTTGATTTTTGTGTTTTTGTGGTTTGGATTCATTTTACTGCTTTGGGCTGTCTTTGATTAATGGTCATGACAATTTGCATATTAATGATGAAGAAACTGAGCTCACAGCCCGTTGTTCAGTGGTGCTAGTTTCAGTTTTTAGGCAAATGTACTGTTTATAAGGTTGGGGAAACCTGCACTTGGATGAGTGACGAAACGTTTCTCCTACTGGAAATGCTAATTTGTATTTGTATTCCTTGGACCAGAGAGCGGGTTTCCACTTTGCTACAGTCCATTTTAAATGAGCTTTGGTCCAGAGAATCACTGATCATGTTCACATATGGCTTCTTCTTTGCAGGGTGGAGCTTTAACCTGCATGTGTGGACAGCACAGGAAGTGTTCCTGAGCCCATGCATCGATTTCCACCACACAATCGTGTCTGTTGTTAATGCAGTGCTGCTTGAAGGACCAAAGATCACACAAACAAATGAAAAAAAGAAAATGAAAAAAATTGTGAAACTGCACCACAGTTTGTTGGCAGTTTTTTCATCAGCCTCTCCACGACACTCTTTTCATACCCAGTTGTGTTACTTACTAGTTAACCTGATTAGCTGCTAAATGTTACTCCAGCTGTTTCTTTTGAGCACCACTTACTTTTCCAGGTTTTTGTTGCCCTGACCCAATTGTTTTGAAAGATGTTGATGCCATTTTCATGAAATACAGTCCTGAACAAAACTGTAAGACCACTTGAAAAATGGCAAAAAATCCTATTTTGCATGTTTGGATCTTAACGAGGTACCAAGTCGAGCTTCAACATGCAACAAGAAGGAATGGGAGTGACACAAAACATTTTTTTGAGCATGCAAACAATGCTTAAACTGAAACAGGCTGTTTTACAGCTGATCAAAGTTTAGGACCACACCTCCAAAAAACCTGTAAACCCACCAAAACAGAAATCAATGTTGCAAACATGAACTCAGTAATGAGTCGCTCCACAGTGATTGTTGATCACTTCAAAAATTCGTTGTGGCATGCTTGATGCAAGTGTTTCCATGAGGTGAGAGGGAACATTTCTCCAAGTGGTGAAGACGGCCGCATGAAGGCATCTACTGCCTGGATCTGTTGTCCGTTTTTGTAAACTTCCCATCCCCAAAGGTTCTCAGTTGGATTTGGATCAGGGGAACACACAGGATGGTCCAACAGGGTGATGTTATTGTCCTAGAAGAAGTCTTTTGTCCTGCAGCATTGTGTACTGTAGCATTGTCCTGTTGATAAACCCAGTGGTTACCACACAGACGAGGGCCCTCAGTCATGAGGGACGCTCTCTGCAACATCTGGACACAGCCAGCAGCTGTTTGACGCCCCTGCACCTCCTGAAGCTCCACTGAAGGAAAAAGCACCCCAGGCCATTATGGTCCCCCCTCCACTGTGGAGCGTAGAGAACACCTCGGGTGGGATCTGCTTGTCATGCCGGTAACGTTGGAAACCAACAGGACCATCAAGGTTAAATGTGTTCTCATCAGCGAATAAAACTTTCTTCCACCTTTCAATGTCCCATGTTTGGCGCTCAAAGTCCAAACAGTCAGTTCTGTGGCATCCAAGGACACGAGGCCTTTGAAGACCTTTCTTGTTTTGGAAGCCCTTCAGTCTGAGATGCCGTCTGATGGTTATGGGGCTGCAGTCGGCACCAGTAATGGCCTTAAATTGGGTCGAGGATCTTCCAGTGTCTTGACAGCCAGTTGGATCCTTCGGCTCTGTGCTGGTGAAGTTGTTTTGGGTCTTCCACTTGACTATTTTGTTCCATAACCCTCAGGATCATTTAAGAAATTCCAAATGACTGTCTTACTGCGTCCCCACCTCAGCAGCGATGGCGCGCTGTAAGAGACCCTGCTCATGCAGTTCAACAACCCGACCACGTTCAAAAGGGAACGTTTTTTGCCTTTGCCATCAGAACGTCATGACAGTGAGACTACCTGACAGAAAATGATGAATCCACATTTTAACACAGATTTGGCCTTAAGGCATGTGGACCTAAACTTTTGATCAGCTGTGAAACAGCCTGTTTCAGTTTAAGTGTTGTTTTCAATAAATTGCATGATCCAAAAATGTTTTGTGTCACTCCCATTCCTCCTTGTTGCACGTTGAAGCTCTACTTGGAACCTTGTTAAGATCCAAACATGCAAAATAGGATTTTTTGCCGTTTTTCAAGTGGTCTTAAAGTTTTGCTCAGGACTGCAGTAAAATGTTTCAGCTGAAACATTTGATGCTTTCTCTATGTTCTATTCTGAATAAAATGTTTTTACACCACATCCCAACTTTTTTGGAATTGTAGTTGTACAAAGGTCACATTGGCCAGGAGTTGGAAAGCAGCCATGATGGTTCACGTAACATCTCCACATATATTTTAGAATGCAGCTGGTAAAATCCACAAAGAGCATTAAACCTCAGAACCAGCACGGGTCAGCTGATTAGTCATTTCCTGCCACTGAACAGCTACAAAGGTTCCCCCCTTTCCCCAGTCCCAGTTTAACCCTCAGGTCTACAGGTGTACGGCAAGCTGAGTAATTGTCCTAAAAAAATTGAGTGCACTGAGTTATATTACATTCAGACCAATACAGTGGCAAAAGCTAAACCCATAGGCATAACTACAGACAACATAAAAGATGGATGAGGCCAATGTGAAATCACGACTGCTTGTTTCCAACCTGGATATGGCAGTGAGGGGTGGATCCAGCCATGAAACCACCCGCTCATTGGTTAATGCCTTGTGTGTTTCCAGAGGTGACAGCAGATTACCCATGTAACACTACAGGACATACAGTTTTTATGCAACTATAGCCGTTAACCCTTGCTGGCCTTTTGAAAAGAAAGGTATGATGGCGCCTGTGTTTGGCTCTGCCGCTGCCGGGTGCAGTTTGTCGCGCTCTGCTACTTTTGTGTTATTTTTTTCTGCTCTGCTGTTCTCACTTAGTTTTAACGATGTATTGGCTGCCTTGGTGTATGATCGTCTGGCTTTGCTATCCATCCAATCCTCTATGGTGCCTCACAATGTCTCTTCGTCCTCCGCCGGTATTTTCCACCCGCCTCCATCAGCTGGAGCCTCGCTAGGCACTTTCGGCGGTTCCTCTAGACCACGGAGAAGGAGAGGGAGAAGAGGAGGTATTTGGGTAAAGCTCAGGCTTTACTGGCGGCGGGGTTTGGCTGGTAAGAAACGCCGAGCAGACCTTGTCTCCTGTGCTCGGAAAAGCTCCATGGAGGGGGACTTGTCTTCCACTTCCCTGTCTGAGGAGGGTTTATCCAGACTCTTCTGCCGTCTGGCCCTTTATTCCCTCGGTGAGTGGATTCTACGAGCGTGATGGCTCAAACGTAGATACTCAAAAGTAGTGATGGGATTTCCGGCTCTTTTTAGAGATCCGGCTCTTTCGGTTCGGCTCACTAAAAAGAGCCGGCTCTTTCGGCTCCAAACCGGCTCTTCAGGTTGTTTTGTTGCTTTAATTAATTTATTATTAACAATAATATAAAATTATGCACAAAAGGAATTACTAACGTAAAAACAAGTGGTTTTATTTATATATGTTTATATATAAATATATGCGGTGGCCCCTAGAGACAAAACACGTACAAACTCCAAAACACATTTCTAGCATGAACTGAACTTCCAAAGCAGAGCTACTAGATCACTTAAATTACACAATTGAAAGCATGTGTGTATTGTTTGTGTATTTATACACAGGCACTCATATATATATTCAAATAATTAAAAAAAAAAGTTCATTTACCTGTTATTACCACACACCAAATCCGGTCGTTGGTACTTGCTGGCTTGTGTAGCCACAAGATAACAAAGGCTCAACACTGCGCCCAGCATCCTGGAGCACTTCTGTTGTCTTTTGTACGTGTTTTGAGTTTTTATGTGCTTCGGAGTTTGTACGTGTTTTGGAGTTTGTACGTGTTTTTACGTGTTTTTGGAGTTTTTACGTGTTTTGGAGTTTGTACGTGTTTTTACGTGTTTTGGAGTTTGTACATGCTTCAGAGTTCGTACGTGATTTGAAGTTTGTATGTGCTTTGTCTCTAGGGGCCACCGTAAATATACTTTTATTTATTCACTCCACATAAAATGTAATAAATAAATCATATAATACAAAAATCAACTATTCACATTTCAAGTTTTAACTATTTAAATTTTCAGCTTTTTCCTTTCACAAATTTAAAGTGAAAAGAACACAAAACACTGCAAACCACAACACAATTAAATATAAATTATAATATGAAAACTAAAAGAACATGCATATTCTCTGTCATATGGACCTGCATGAATAAACTTTCTCAATCCTTTATCATCTGCAACCGAAAATAGTTGTGGATGATTACTATACCTTTCTAATGTTGTTGTCCCTGCCTCTCTTTCTCTCTCTCTGGCTCTGTTCCTGTGCTACTGAGTGTAACTACCGCCCCTCCCCCCTCTGCCCAGCGTAAAGCACAAGGCTCGCGTGCAGAGTGAAGCGGAAAAAAAGTGCGAGAGAGAGGCTGAGAGAAAGAAAAAAAAAAAAAAAACCCACGTGACGGCTCGCGATAAGGAGACGGCTCGCGTCGTTCACGTCAAAGAGCCGGCTCTAAGAGCCATTTCGTTCGCGAACGACCCATCACTACTCAAAAGTATCTATGTCCTGTAACTCGAGCCCCTGCAAATACTGAGGCTTCTACCTCGCTGAATATGGCGCTTTTTAATGCTCAATCTCTGTCTAATAAATGCCAAAAATGAGCTCACTCCACAGAAACAGCCCTTCTTAGGGTCTCAAATGACATTTTGATGAGTAATGATGCAGGAAAATACTCTGTCCTACTTATGTTGGACCTCACATCGGCTTTTGACAGTGTTGACTACCACATCCTCCTTGAAAGGCTTCAACACTGGGTTGGTGTATCTGGAACTGCCTTAGAGTGGTTCTCCTCATATCTACATCACCGATCCTTTTCTGTGATGGTCTCTGGTTTTAGGTCATCCTAAATTCACATGTGACACCATTGCTATCTCAGCTTCACTGGCTTCCTGTGGAATTTAGAGTCCATTTTAAGTTCCTGGTCTTGACATTCGGAGCCTTGCATGGACTGGCACCAGTCTACATCTCTGATCTGCTACAGCCATATGTCCCTAGCAGGTCCCTGAGGTAATCAGATCAGGGCTTACTTGCTATAAAAAAGACTAAGATGAGAACTAAGGGTGACAGAGCTTTTGCCACTGTGGCCCCGAGACTGTGGAACTCTCTCCCCCAAACATTAAGAACTGTGGACTCAGTCGTTGTTTTTAAAAAACAACTCAAAACTCACCTTTTTAACTGTTTTTGATTAATTTTTGCCTGTTTTATATTGTTTTTTTTCCCTTTTATTATTTGTTATCTTATGTGCAGCACTTTGTGACACTGTCTAGAAAGGTGCTGTATAAATAACATTTTATTTATTTGTTTGTAAGGTTCATACAGTCTATGGGCATGACCGGAGTCACGAATACACTCGCTGAAGCTTGGTGCCATTCAAAAAACTCAGTGGTTGTGTTGTTAGACACACATGGATGAAGTATAACTTGTGGCATGAGAAACATATTGTAAACATAACTGAAGCAGCTCCACACTGCCGACTGCATCATTCACCCTAACGGATAAAATGTCGATGAGACAAGCTTCCAAACGTCTGTCAGTAACTGTTCCAACTTTGGTAAAACACGGATCATCAAATCAGCAACATTTACAAAATCAATGAGCCACACAGTAAAAGCACAGACTGAACATTAAATGTCCACAATGGAACCCGCTAATGAGAGCCGATAAAGTGCCTCATAGAGGCTCTTTTCAAAGGAAACTTGGGACGCACTTGGTCTCTGATGTGGAGCTCATCCGTTTGTAGCGCATGCAAGAAAGATCACTGCATCATTTCACGCGGAAAACTAGAACATATCGATAAGCCTGAGAGAAGAGCACGAAGCACAGCTCCGTGTGAGACACGAAGCAGATCCACGCGCCTGTGTTACAGACGGACAGTCAGCGTCACGGTTACCAGAAAAAGACCGAGAAGACACGCGGTGTGTTTGGTTTCCACGGGACAGAGTTATGGTTAGTAAACGCATCTCCGTGTTTCCAGAGTTCAGCTGTCAGCATCGTGTCACCGCTGCTGTCACACAGACTAACCTCTACCTGCACACGCAGCCGCTCGCCTTTACCTGCTGATGATCACCGCTCCTTTGTACATGACTGAAAACGTTGGCATGTTGACATGGAGCCCGGTTCTCCTGTGAGACAGGCGGAGGCTCGGTCGCAGCGTTCAGCCTTCAGCCAGCAGCCACATGATGGTGCACAGGCACTAATTCCAGCGAAGCAGCCTGTGCGCTCCAAACATCTCCACCTTCAGCCACACGGTTAATCTCTTACATAACTAAAGTCGGCGGAAAATGAAAAAAAAAAAACCCCTCTGAGGCTGGAAATGATTCGGTGGTTTGTTTCGCACACATTTCTCACCCTACCTGTCATTTTCTCTTGCTGTGGCTGTGCAGCGGCTTTATTTGTTGCTGGGAACAGCTCCATTCAACGGAATCTGCCTTTCCCCCTCTCTCTGGATGTTTGTGCTACTTTGATGGTAACGTGTTTAATTGTGTTTGGCCTCGTTACGCGTGAACATGAGTCTTTCCATAGATTCTACCCACACTTCCATTTGTATCAACCACAGCTTCTTTTAAGACGATATTGGCCACTGCGCTAACAAGTTCTTGTTGAGCCAGAGAGGAGGGGCTTACGAGCCTTTAAACACATTAATGCACAAGTGCCCTGCTCTCCATTTAGAAACTGCAATTTAATCCCCAGATGACATCCATTACTCTGCCTTCATCTTAAAGATACAACACTGGTGACTGTAACTGAGCTGTTTCTTGTGTGTTTCCACCCAGCAACATGACTGTGCCCCTCCCACCGGACACAGGTAAAACCTGCTGAACCTGCCTGTGTTTGAATTCACTGTTACACTACATTCATAAATGGGGGAGCGCTCCAGTGTACACTCTGTAGCTTCTTTTTGATTCAGTTTGGTGTGTAACTTTTCTAGATTTGAGGTGTAATTTTCTATCAGTAAAATATCCTCACTGGCAGGTACAGCACAAGTGGAGGTTTGAATAGAAAGAATACACTAAGTATATTTTTTAAGGTTCTTGCTTCTAGAATTTCCTGACATTGTTATTACATGTAGATCCTTACAGTGTCATTTGCAAATTGCCCAAAGGCACGTAATAATTAGAAAATACATAAACATTTTTCTCATATGGTAATTCTAGTTGCTGAAAGTTACCCCCCTACACGAATAAAGAAATGCATGGTGACTGGTCAGTAATTACACCATTATTTGTGTGCTGTATTAAAAAGTGCTGCCCCCAAATAAACTTTCTGAGTGACACGGGCGTGAGGCTGCAGGAGGTCTTTGACACAAACAATAAATAACAGGAAAATTCATAGGAACGTTTCCTGGAGTACCGGGTGCTGAGATATTCAGCTTCAGCCTGAGACACTGAAACAGCTGAAAACCTGAAAACCTACCTGGCAAATCCTAGAGGCACTTTGAGTCTTTGAAGCATGTCTGTGCTGTGGTGCAAAAGCCTGGACGTTAGCTTGTGGTTGTTAACATATGCTCTGCATATTTCCAATCACGATGCTCCGCAGCTGCCAGCAGATATGGAGAGTACCAATTGATGAAGTGATGATAAGCTTATGCACACAAATCCATACAGCACAAGCACGTGCTAAATATAGGCCTCTGTAAGAAGGCTGTTCAAATACTCCAGGCACAGATCAGACTGTATGACACACACGGAGTTGCTTACAGCTCAGTGGGGTTTTCTTGCTCTTGTCTGCTTTGCTTCAGTCTGTATGGCTATTACTTCACACTAAAGCTGCCCTAATTATCTTTACATATTTTCTCTTTCATTCCTGCTTCTTTACATTTTCTTCTTAACTCTTTGAGTTCTAGCTACTGTGCATACTAACGTTTATTAGTTCTTAACTTCACATCTGTCTCTGAGCTTCTTCCTTCTTCTGTTTTTGCATTTAGCTTTACTTCCTGCCTGTGACTGTGTTGATTGTGTGCACCTGTGTCTAACCACCATTAGCATTCACTTTATGTGTATAGTCCTGTATTTGCCTCAGTGTGTTTCATATACAACCTGCATGTCCCTGGAAAGTACATTTAAACTTTTAGTCTGTACAACATAGATTGTTTTGAGCAGAGTTTTGTCCATGTTAGCATCAACACAGCCCGGGTCCATGTTTATATCTGTAATTTTGATCAGAAATTGATTAAAACAAAACAAAAACAACAGATAAACTAAAGACACCCAGATTTGTTCAGCAAAAATAACAAATTGATGATGTTTGAAGCATAAACCCTATCACTGATGTTACCATTACCAGCACTAAGCTGCTATGTTAGCTTAATGTCCCCTGTCACGGACCCGGTGCCGGGGACTCGGGGTTCGTGAACAGTGTGGACCTTTATTGTTATTAGTGTATTGGATGTATGTTTGCTGCACTGTGCTCTTGTGTTCCATGCTTGTGTGTGTGTGTGTGTGTGTGTGAGGCTGGAGGATGAAGGACAGCCACCTGCAGGCCTGATGGGTG
Organism: Rhamphochromis sp. 'chilingali'; assembly: GCF_963969265.1. Lineage (NCBI taxonomy): Eukaryota > Metazoa > Chordata > Actinopteri > Cichliformes > Cichlidae > Rhamphochromis > Rhamphochromis sp. 'chilingali'. The sequence continues at coordinate 34,668,627 of NC_137942.1, read as the reverse complement.
TGGCCCTGCCAGCTGCTGGTCACGCCTAGCTTACCACACACCTGCTTCTGATCAGGATCGTCGGGGGAGCTACTTAACAGAGCGATGGAGCTTCCTCCGGCGCAGGATCGTTGAGTTAGACTCCATGTCAGTGTTTGTAGTGCTGGTCAGTGTATGCCTGCTGGAGTTGGTGCCATAACGGCTGTGTCTGTGTTTTTCCCCAGGAGGACAGTGGAACACAGGACTGCAAGACACACGGGGTGTGTGAAGGCACAGGGGCAGAGAGCACGGGATACCAGCACTTGGGAGAAGACACGTCACGGGAGTCGAGGGAGCACTTTTGGAGATTCAATGTGTGGTGTACATTTACCTCACTGTAAATAAACCCACTGTTCATTTCATTAAGTCCAGCGTTTGGGTCCTTTCTCCAACATCCCCCACGGTCTGCCCCCCAGACCGTGACAGAACGATCCTGCCAGATGGACCCAGCGGACTTTTCGGAGAGGTTCAGGAGGGAGGTGACAGACAAAGTAAATCGTCTATGTGAACTGTGGCTGGAAGCGCACGCGGAGGGTTTACGTTGTGCTGTGGAGAAGCGGTTGCAGGAAACACTGACTTGTTTTCCCTGGGTGTTGGACAATCTTTTTCCGATTGTGGCGGATTTCCTGCTCAACACCCTTCACCTCCACTCTCCGATCCAGGCTACCCCCCCCACTCGGCCAGCCTGAGGTTCTTCAGCCTGATACGCCGGCCCCGACGTCTACCCGGAAACGGCGTTCGCGCCGCCGGCGTTCCTCACCGCAGCCGCCCTCCCGGACATCTCAAGAACCGGCTGTGGTGAGTAATAAGGACACTTTTTCATTTCTCACCCCATCTGCTTTTTTGTTTTCAGTGGATGGTGACACCGCTGACGCTGCTGCAAGCCGGCCAACAGTACAACTAGCGTGGCCTCATTCAGCAGTCTCCACGCCACTGGCGGCTTCACCATCTGCGGTTGTAGCGCCGTCATCATCCCATCCGCATGCAGTCACCCCTCGGCCATCTTCTTCACCGGCTCTACCTTCACCTTCCCCACCTGCGGACACCGCATCACCATCTTCGCCTCCGGATCATCCATCTGTGGCTGAAGCGCAGCCAGAGGTGCCCGCACGGCCAGCTGTTGAGCCCTGCGAGCCGGAGCAGGAGCCCGGAGAGCGGGAGGAGCTGCTCAGCGAAGCGGAGCAGGAGCTCAGGGAGCGGGAGGTGCCCGCACGGCCAGCCGTGCAGCCCTGCGAGCCGGAGCCCGGAGAGCGGGAGCAGCGGCTCGGCGAGCGGGAGCTCAGCATGCCCGAGCAGGGGCTCGGCGAGCGGGAGGAGCTCAGCATGCTCGAGCAGGAGCTCAGCGAGCGGGAGGAGCTCAGCATGCTCGAGCAGGAGCTCGGCGAGCCGGAGGAGCTCAGCATGCTCGAGCAGGAGCTCGGCGAGCCGGAGGAGCTCAGCATGCTCGAGCAGGAGCTCAGCATGCTCGAGCAGGAGCTCAGCGTGCCGGAGGAGCTCAGCATGCTCGAGCAGGAGCTCGGCGAGCCGGAGGAGCTCAGCATGCTCGAGCAGGAGCTCGGCGAGCCGGAGGAGCTCAGCATGCTCGAGCAGGAGCTCAGCATGCTCGAGCAGGAGCTCAGCATGCTCGAGCAGGAGCTCAGCGTGCCGGAGGAGCTCAGCGTGCCGGAGGAGCTCAGCGTGCTAATGCCGGAGGAGCACTGTGAGCCGGAGGAGCTCAGCGAGCTTATGCTGGAGGAGCTCAGCATGCTGAAGGAGCTCAGCGAGCGAGGGGAGCCCGCGTCGCCAGCTGTGGAACTCAGCGAGCCGGAGGAGCTCAGCGAGCCGGAGGAGCTCAGCGAGCGAGGGGAGCCCGCGTCGCCAGCTGTAGAGCTCAGCGAGCCGGAGGAGCTCGGCGAGCCGGAGGAGCTCGGCGAGCCGGGGGAGCCCAGCGAGCTAATGCCGGAGGAGCACTGTGAGCCGGGGGAGCCCAGCGAGCTAATGCCGGAGGAGCACTGTGAGCTGGAGCAGCTCAGCGAGCCACCCACTGAGAAGCCCGCACCGCTGCTGGCGGACCTCAACGAGCTGGAGGGACCGGCGTTGCCAGCAGAGGAGCTCAGCGAGCCTGGTGAGCCCGCGCTGCCACCGGAGGAGCTCGGAGGTCCGGAGGGATCCGCTGAGCCAGAGCTGGAGGTCGGCGTGCCGGAGGGGCCGCCACGTCCTGCAGCCCGGCCGCCACGTCCTGCAGCCCGGCCGCCACGTCCTGCAGCCCGGCCGGTACATCGAGAATCATGGGTTGTGCTGAGGCGGGAGCAGCAACGCCGCCGCCACCGGACCCGTGGCCGCCCGCCGGAGCAGCAACGCCGCCGCCACCGGACCCGTGGCCGCCCGCCGGAGCAGTCACACTGCCGCCACCGGACCCGTGGCCGCCCGCCGGAGCTGCAACGCCGTTGCCACTGGATCCGTGGCAGGCCGCCTGAAGCGTTCTGCTTCCATCACGGGGTTAGAGGTAGGCCACCTGAACTTTTTTGCCGCCACTGCCTAACCCGCAGCGGGTCCCGCTTGTTTTGCCGTCCTGCAGATCGGCCGCCAGAACTGTTTGCTGCCACTGGACCGGGGGATTGAACTGTTGACCTGTGTTTTTCTTTTTTGCTTTGTGGTGGCTGTTTAGCGGAGTGGTTTTGGGGCCCTCCGTCCTGGACCCCCCGCCACCCGCCCTGGGTTGGTTGTTCTGTAGTTTTGTTTTGGGGTCGTCGGGAGTCGACCCTTTGAGGGGGGGTACTGTCACGGACCCGGTGCCGGGGACTCGGGGTTCGTGAACAGTGTGGACCTTTATTGTTATTAGTGTATTGGATGTATGTTTGCTGCACTGTGCTCTTGTGTTCCATGCTGGTGTGTGTGTGTGTGTGTGAGGCTGGAGGATGAAGGACAGCCACCTGCAGGCCTGATGGGTGTGGCCCTGCCAGCTGCTGGTCACGCCTAGCTTACCACACACCTGCTTCTGATCAGGATCGTCGGGGGAGCTACTTAACAGAGCGATGGAGCTTCCTCCGGCGCAGGATCGTTGAGTTAGACTCCATGTCAGTGTTTGTAGTGCTGGTCAGTGTATGCCTGCTGGAGTTGGTGCCATAACGGCTGTGTCTGTGTTTTTCCCTCAGGAGAGTGGAACACAGGACTGCAAGACACACGGGGTGTGTGAAGGCACAGGGGCAGAGAGCACGGGATACCAGCACTTAGGAGAAGACACGTCACGGGAGTCGAGGGAGCACTTTTGGAGATTTAATGTGTGGTGTACATTTACCTCACTGTAAATAAACCCACTGTTCATTTCATTAAGTCCAGCGTTTGGGTCCTTTCTCCAACATCCCCCACGGTCTGCCCCCCAGACCGTGACAGTCCCCATTGTGATTCAGATGTCACTGATGGGGTAAAAAGCCAAGCTATGAACTAGAGTTTCACATCCAGGTCCATGTTTGAGGCTTGGCTGTGCGGAGATCCCACATCGCCTGCATGGGTTCATTAGACACAGTAAATAGCTGTGCTCAGTGGGGCAAGCAGGAGCCCAGAGAGAACCAGCATGGCAAGTTTGACAAATGAACCCAGGTCTGTAACTTAGAAACAGTTATCCTTATTACTGGTGCAGTATGGGGACTAGCCTTCTCTGTGCAGGTGACTAAGATTTAAACCAGTCAGCTGATATTAGGGTGTGTTATAGTACAAGATTCTGTCTGTCCATGAACAAAATGCCATAAACAAGCTAAATTTAAAACCAGCTGTCGAGCAGATTAATCTGGCGTGGATCCACATCATATTTTTTAAAAGGACAGCAGTGTGGTTATCGACCCTGACGCTCTCTGAATCCTGTTCAGACTACACGCTGGATTCATGAATTCAGTCCGTGCCGGTAAATCCAACTTTTAAGCTTTTAAAAAACTGATCCAAGCCCAGTCTGACTATCACATGGACTCGTATGTGATTACACATTTAGGTTTACAAGACCTGGTTAAAGATATTGTTATTAAAACAAAAAGGAACATTTCTGTTCAATCTATCAGTTTTTCGGTTCAATAAAACAAACCATTATTACAGTGACAGCGGAGATACAGTAAAAACAGTTCAAAACTGTTAAAGCAGTGAGTTGTCTAAAGCCAGGACAAGGTTTGTGATGTTTTCCAGTTGTTGGGATTAAAGAAGCTGGAGTCTTTCCAGGCCCTTACCAAACCCTGAGGTCTTGTACTGACTCCAGAGGCAGGCTTTGGGAGCACAGATGTAAGCTTGGCTAATGCTTGACTGCAGTCGTAGCCAACCTGAGATTTGTCTCCAAATGTGAAGCATCTCATCCTTTAGAGCCTGCACCAGGCAAGGCTTCACAGTCCCAGACACTTTCCACAAAACACAAAGAGACACGGTCCTATCCCAGTGAGCAAAGTGGAAATTGATTTAAGCAGCTGATTAAAGTAACAGGCTCTCATCACTAACTCCCCTTTCCACGCTGCACACAGTGTAAACCAGCGTTTCCCAACCACTGTGAGAAATGATCAGGTGTGCCGTGGAACATTATTAGTACTGGCCAACCTGATTGGTGCTCTAAGCGACGGCGTGAGTAACGGGCAGAACAATGATATTCTCTTCCACTAGAGGGCAGTACAACCACCTGCTCTAATAAATGTGTTGCCAACTGGCAGTAAAAACAGAAGAAGACGAAGAAGAACTTAAATAACAGTCATGCTGTGAGACGATGTTTAAAAAGAAAAAGTGTTCAGTCTGACCTGGTCCTGGAGAAAACTCGACCCAGATGAAGGCCCTAGCATGAGTAGTGGTCAGAAGGAAGCAACAAAGGTATACTGGGACAAACAGAGCCAGTTCTGCTATATTTGGTGGAAGAATGATCCGTATGCTTTGTGTGACATGTCTGTTTGGTGGTGTGCTGTGGGATTTTTCTAATGTGAAATATGGGCCGTGGCTCCAAAAGCCTGGGAAACACTGGTGTAAACACACTGCATGCTTCACTAAAACATCCCATTAGATGCAAAGTTGCACATCTGAGTCATAAAAGAGCTGGGACATCACTGCACTTCTTGTTGCTTCTCACAGTGTTTTATTGGTTTCTTTTTTGCCTGGGAGCATGAGCAGCTGAGCGAGTATGTCAGCGATGTGCGCTCTCCTTTGTTTATACATACGCACACACTGTTGTGTCTCTTTGTGTCGTCGTTTCCCAACAAATGAACACAATGTGAGTCTACAGAAAAGAAATGATTTTATTTTGTGTTAATTATCTAATGTCTTTGGTTCCATCGTGTTTGTGTTCTTCTGTAACACCAGAATTAAGATTTTACTTTATTATGTATGTCTCTTTATAATGCTGTGTAATGTTGCAGCACACATAAAATAGTATGTAAAGCCCCCACATCTCTCCCAGGAGTAACAAGGAACCTTTAAGCTTGACAGAAGTAGTTATTTGAATTCTATTTTTCATTACATATATCTGTTTAAAGTGAGATAAGATATCACATAGCCTGTTCACCTGTGTGCAGTTCAGCTTTGTCAGTCACTTCCTGTCTTACTTTATTGTCTGGTGTTTTATTTCCTGTCTGTCATCGTCCTGACTGACTTCAGCTCCGAGGTTCCCCAGGTATCTCCACTTCCCTTCTTACCTCCTGTGTATCTAAAGTCACTTTAGGCTCAGAGTGTCTGTGTTCATTATCCCGACTCATGGCTGCTTTGCATAAGCTGTGGCACTTTGGATTCTATTTTTTGCCTTTGAATTTCTGAATTCCACCTTAATAAAGGTTGTTTTGTCATTGAAATAATAGCTCCAGGACAGAATAAACGATGGAAGACAACAGCAGCTCAACCCTGATAACTTACTGTAGCTCATTGTACCAGTGAAAGGAAGAGAAAAAAATCATGGATGACCAAGGCCTTACATGGGACTAATCATCAGCACACGGAGGAAGTTGCATTGTTGTGTAGTTAGACGAGAGGAGGCTCCAAATCCAGGACATGAGGCCACGATGAGTAAAGAGCTTTAACCTGGCAGAAGCACAATCTAAAATGAAACAAAAGCCCAGTGTACAAACAGAGGAGCTTCTAACTAACACACAAAGTACGAGAGAGCAGTGGTGGGACCAAGTCATTGTTTTGCAAGTCTCAAGTAAGTCTTAAGTCTTTATCCTCAAGTCAGAGTCGAGTCTCAAGTCACTGGTGTAAAAGTCGAGTAAAGTCACAAGTCTGAAACTTTGAACTTCAAGTCCTTTCGAGTCTTTAAAAAAAACAAAAGAAGAATGTTGCAGTTATGCTAAATGTAAATATTAGACCATGTGATTTTTAAATCTCTGTTTTTCTCAACACATGACGAAATAGTGAACTTAGAAAATATACACAAATTGTGAAATTGCACCTCTTTAAAATGCAGCTCAATTAAACCTAGCTCCAAGAATAATTTTTACCCACAATTCTGAGATAAGCTGCATGTTATTCTTGGATGCGTCCGGCTTTAAAATAGCAGGACAACACACACATTAAAGTTAGTTGAGATCACAAAGTTAGATGAAGTCAGCTATCTCATCGTAGCCAAAGAGAAGCACCACCTACCGTTCTTTATGCAACTTCAACTGTCGGACAAAGTTGGAAGTTGTTCCATCTCTGTCTGTGATTCTCTTCTTGCATGTTTTGCATATTGCATTTCATTTTTTGTTGTTGACTACTTCATAGTTTATGTACCTGGAAAAAAAAACTCTTTGCAGCATTTTTGAGTGTTTTTTTTTTCTTCTTAAAAAAAAAATCTGGTTAATTTGATTGGCTGTGCTACAGCTCACGCACACATACGTACGGAGTGCGGTTTGAATAAATGAATGAATGAACTGAATTAATGGTGCAGTTGGTTGTTGTCCCATCTTCACTGGGAAATGACTTGCCTGCTCTGGACTCTTACATTTCCTCTCATATCCATGTTTCATTGGTTTGTTTGTTTGTTTGTTTGTTTTTTTTGCATATTTCTCAAATGGCAAAGCAATGTTTTGGGTAATCCACCTAAATGAGACTTGTTCACTTTCATCAGCAGCTGAATTGCATAACACATGGAATCCTGCATGTTTTAATCTAATAGCGAGAGCAGCTTAGCAGTTCTTCAAAGCATCTTCCAAAGATGCTTTGAAGAACTTCAGGGTTCTTTGAGCCACTGGACTAAAAGCAGCAGGCTGCGAATGGCTTTTGTCTGTTTGGTGAGTTTAATGTTGAGATTCTGGTTTTTTTTTTTCATTACATTATTTGAAAAAACCTGTTAAAAGCAAACTTTTATACCTTTGATTCATAATGTTTGCACTTTCGGCATGTCAGCATTCTTTTGTCTTCCATTAGAGAGTCTGTCTGTTAACTGCTGGTGAGTTGAAGTATTAAAAGAGATTCATGCATGTAAACAAGAGGTCCAAAAGTGCCTATATTGTTCTTGGAGGAACTTTTCGAAGAACAGGAAGTGTCTCCCTTGTTATGTACAGCAATCAAGGATGATGATAACTGTTATAAATGTACATGTCCTCCTGAGATGAGCCTGACCACAGCAGAAATGCTGTGAACACTCACAAGGAAAACAGCCAGACTGCAAACAGACAAAGGTGAAACAGTGTTTGAGTAAAGAAAACTGGAACTCCAGACAGAGACCATCACAAAAAAAACTGAAAATGAAAACATGAGCTTCTATAAAAAGACGAAAATCCAACACTTTGTCCATCAAAAAGTTTGGCCCTCAGTCCTGAAAGCTAAAACATCTGACAATAGAAAAGTGAATTCAAAGAGAATTCATGTTGACAATACATCTCTAGCATAGATGCGTATGTTGATATCCATGCAACATTACATGTGACAGTTCTGTTCTGTGCAGCCACACAAACAGTTTCATCTTCTTTTGCCATGGCAACAACCATTTGCCTTGGAACTTTAATCACTAAATCCCCACAGTGGGTCATTATCAGATTAGGAGATTATCCAATCCACACTGAGAAATCAAACAGGCTGGACCCAATCACTGGGAGACATACGCACCCGTGCTCCACCACACATATTTGTACATCTTTTGTTATCATGATGGCATGTGCATGTGTGTTTATGTGTATAACAGACAGAGTGAGAGAGACAGCACGAGTGTATGTAACAGAAAGAGACAAGGAAAACTAAAAGGATGGTTGATCCTTGTCAAGTATTTCCAGTTACAAGGCTGCCCCCTACAGAAAGGGAGCTGCACTGCATTTTCTGGAAGATCAAAGTGTGGGAGGATACCATTACTGATGTATATGTTTGTGCAGTTGAGTGGCGTGCATGGCCGCTGTCACAACACCTACAACGTGGCCCTAAGAGAACCTTGAGGCATTTCACCAAGCAGCTCTCAGTGACTCTTTCTGCGATATTCATCCACATATTGTTTAAAAGTAAGCACACTGGCCAAACTACGTGTGGGGGACGTGTTATTAATGCTCATTAAATATGGTGATATCTGGTACACTATCTCAATGTGTGGCAGGGGGACAAGAGATAAAAACGTTTCCAGTCCCACATAAAGTGGGACACACACCATGTGTATACTGCACCTGCACACGTTTCCACAACAGCAACAAGAAGACATGCTGGTTTTCCATCATATATAGCCATCAGTCAACAGGAGCATACGGCTGATAGAAGAAACATATTCAATTACAGTGTTGGTCAAGTTACTTGAAAAAAGTAATCAGTAACTAATTACTGATTACTTCCCCCCAAAAGTAATCCCGTTACTTTACTGATTACTTACTTTCGAAAGTAATTAATTACTTAGTTACTTCGTTACTTTTTAAAAACACGATTTACACCCTGAATAGGTGATAAAGCGATAGATCTTTCAGCCCAATTCTACTTTTTCTGCATAATCCATCATACAAAATGTAATCAGATGGAAAAGTCTCTTTTTTAAACTTGTTTTATTAGTTTTAATCTTTTAACTTTATGCATCAAGCAAACATTTAATTATATGCAACATTCTCTGACTGGAAGGAATTAGTTTAACATTTAAACCTATTTTCTGCACATTCCAGCACATAAAATAAAATATTTTTTGTGTTTACACTCAGTCTTTCAAATAGATGCAAGTGAAACACAGCAGAAAATAAATAAAGTCAAAGACTCAGCGGTCCTGTTGCTCTATTTTCACCTGTAAAGCAGGAGTGGGGCAGGCGGAGGTTTACCCTGGTGCAGGTGTGCCGCGGTCAGTGGAAGAATCCGCGAGTTTCTCTGTGAGTTTCCCATTACGTCGTAGCTACTCGGTGCTTGTTTGGAAGTTTAGGGGTTTTTTCGCTGTAAAAATAAGTTTTCTTCCCACGCACAGCGGACACTAATGTTTTTGTCACTTTTTATGGAATCAAACTCAAAGTAAGGTCAGTGCTTCCACGCTTTAAACGCTGCACGCTCATACTCTCTCTGCACTCGATATATGATCCACTGTTGATCTGCACACAGCTGTTGTCACTAACGGCGCACTCGCTTACGTCACTGTCATGAGACATTCTCGCAAAAAATCACGGTTTTAGTAACGCAGTAACGCAGCGTTCCTACGGGAAAGTAACGGTAATCTAATTACCGTTTTTGCAATAGTAATCCCTTACTTTACTCGTTACTTGAAAAAAGTAATCGGATCCATCTCTGTTCAATTCAATTTTACTTGTATAGAACCAAATCACAACCACACTTGCCTCAAGGAGCTTTATATTGTAAGGTAAAGACCCTACAATGATCAAGAGAAAACCTACAGAATCATATGAACCCCTAAGAGCAAGCACGTTAGCGACAGTGGGAAGAAAAAAAACTCCTTTAACAGGAAGGAACCTCCAGCAGAACCAGACTCAATGAGGCACAGTGATCTGCCATGACTGATTAGGAGTGAGGAGAGGCAGCCAGGACAACAGACACAGCGTGGAATAGAGCCAGAGATTAATTATAACTGATGATCAAATGCAGAGCAGTGTTTAAACACATAGTGAGTGAAGAAGAAAGTGCAAAGTGCTCTGTAGGGGTGATAGGGTACTATGAGCTCCATTAACTGGCTTACTCGCTTTAATACAGATTTTACTTGCTGTCAAATTGTGTTTTTTTATTTTGTTGTTTGTGGTTGTAGTTTGCTGGTTTCTGTATTTTAATTTATTAGAATCTATTTTAATCTACTGTTTTATTGATGTCTTTTCTCTTTCTAAGGTGACCTTGGGTTTTGGCACCCTCAAATAAAATGTATTATTATTATTATTATTATCATCAATGTTTCATGGTATGTTACGTTTAACGCTAACATGAGGTTGATGTCTGGCTTTGAGTGTGTATGGCTGCTTGTCTGTGCTGCTGTGTGTGTTATATATGAATGAAACGCATGGATTCATAACTACAGATATGGGAGGCTGACCGGCCGGACTACGGAGGCTGGAAATTGATGGGTGCAGCTCTAAAACGAAACAAAAAACAAGGAGCACAAGAGTCCAAATACACAAGAAAACAGTTCAAGAACACAGGAAAATAGATCAAAAACAAAACCAAACTAGAGCTCAACAAGAGTCCAAGAAAAGTTCAGGGGGTCGACCCGGGGGTCGACAACACAAAGACCAAGACAGTTCTGGAGGCCGGCCGTGCACACGGCAACGGCGGGCCAACAGTTCTGGAGGCCGACCACTTGGAAGGCAGTGGTGCCCACTGAGCAGGTCCGGAGGTCGGCCAAGATGCCAGCGGCGGCGACGAACTCTTTCCGGAGGCCGTCCCCGAAGACCATGATGCCAACTTAGAGGCCCGGAAAACGGCTGGCAGAGGCGAGGCGGAACGGGTCGAGCTGGCTCTGACGGCGGTGTGGCAACCGCAGGACCAGGCGAGGCAGGACCAGGCGAAGACGAAGGCAGAGCTGAAGCTGGACCAGACGAAGACGAAGGCGTGGATGAAGACACAGAGACTGGACCTGACGGCTGCGGGACCTGACGGCAGCGATGCTGCAGGCGGTGATGCTGCAGGTGGTGATGTAGAAGTCGCGGGGGATGATTCAGCAGATGACGGCTGAACAGACTTCCCCGGACCGTCAGCAGATGTGAGGATGTGCGGCTGGGTCCTCCAGGACCCTCAGCTAACGAGGCGTGGTGCTTGGTGGGCTCCTCGGACCCTCCAGCAGACGTGGCATGAGGCTGGACGGGCTCCTTGGACCCTCCAGCTGACGACACTTGAGGCTGGCTGGGTTCACCTGAACCCCCAGCTAACATGGCTTGAGACTGGACGGGCTCCTCGGGCCCTCCAGTGGAAACAGACACTGAAGCAGCAGGTACGGAGATCTCTGCCAGTGTGGACACTGGCTGGGACTGAGCAGCACAGTGGCTAGACTCAGGCAGCAACAGTGGGATGCAGTCCTCAGAGGGCTGAAAGTGTTCCCCAATACACTCAGCAGAGGACGGAGGCGGACAGGTGAACTCACTTGAACTCTCAGGGGGTGCTGAGAGCTGAGACTGTTCTGGTGAGCTCTCCGGTGAGGCTGCTGGCGCTGGCGTCTTGACCTCTAGGGGTCCAGAGTTGGCTGGTGACTGACACCCAGCCTCTGGGGAGGCCCTTGAGGGAGCAACTGTCTCTGACATGGCCAGCTTAAGAGAACCAGCAGATATTGTGGTGAAGTGTGTTCCCTGCTTTGAATGAGACAGTGAAGATAGGGGCTGAGTAAATGAGCTGGCAGACAGCTGAACTGGTGGCGACAGAGCAATAGGCAGCGAAGCGGCTACAGACTGACCTACAGGTAGCGGAGACGATTGTAGTGGAGTCCTAATAAGTGGTGGAGTGGCTGACTGACCTGAGGGCAGCGCGGCTGCTGGCTGAACTGAGGGCAGCGCGGCAGGCCTGGCATTTGACTGGGATGGAAGCGAGGATGGGACAATGGAGCGGACACAGTCATAAACATGAAACGAGGGTTCAGAACAGGCAGTCTTAGAAGCTATGGCCATGGGTGAGAAATCATTGTTATCCTCAGTAGAAACACAAAAAATTGCCCCAGAAACCACAGTCACAGAAGCAACAGAGTCAACAAAAGTGTCCCTTTCACTCACCACAGCCAGCTGCTCTGACATTCTGAAATCCGGCTGTGGGGTGCCGCGCCGGCGGCACGAACGTCGCTTCCTCCGTGGAGACGGCTCCGACGGGCCGGGTAACTCCTCATCCGGCGGTACGGACGGCACGTCCTCCATTGAAGCAAGTGGGCGAGCAGTAGCGGCGGGGGGGGGGGGGGGATGTAGGTGAAGCTCGTGGAGAACGAAATTCTGCACGAGCGGATGTAGAGAGTCCAATAGCAAGGGATAACCGGAAATAAGGTGTTGTAGGTTGGCTTCCACCGAGTAAAGAGAGGCTTCTCCCTCATGCTCTAACCACTGGTAAATTAATTTAGAAGCAGAGTCGATAACGGCCTCCTGAAGCTCCCTGGGTGGGGTGACTGCCGCTGGATCCATATCTGGCTGGTCCGTACTGTCACGGCGAGTGAGATAAGCCGTATAAAAATAATAAATGAGGACCCAATTGCAGGCAGTCGTGAAGATGTGAAGGTGGTTTATTGAATAAATGGCAAAGGAAAAAATGGCAAACGAAGACAAACTAAACTATACTGGAAAACAACTAAACTACAGAGCACAAACCTGAATGAGAACGAGCAGAGGAGAATGACGATGGACAGCAGGGAGAACACACGGGTGAGACATGGTGGCTACACAGACGGACCAGCAACTACAATGACAGAGGACACGACTTAAATACACAGAGAAACACAGGGGAATTACACACAGCTGGGAATAATCAACAAGACGAGACAGAGGTAAAACTGAACACACTCACATGAGACGCAGACCTTCACAATAAAACAGGAAACGAGAACACTACACCAAGACGCAGACCTGACACTGAGACAGACAGAATGACACATGGAACCTGAACTAAACTAAACGTGAGATACAACCGAGAACAAATCCTTAAACGTGAATAAACAGAAACATAGAATTCTAATAATAATAATACTCATAGCGCCCAAAACCACAACAAACATTCAAAAATAAACTAATCAATCAAAACTCAAAATACTGGGTCAAAACTGACCCAGAACCGTGACATTGTGCCAAAGTTTGGATTTTTGTGTTTGGTGCATTTTTGTATTCTTCTCTTGAGTTCTGTATTAGGAGTTTTAGTCTTCTTGACTTTCATAGCTGCTTTGATTTCATTGTGATTCCTGTTGTCTCTACCAACCTCAGTGTTCCCCTCTCGGTCTTGTTCTAATGTTAGCTCCTTTGCGTCCCAGGTTTCCTACTTCCTGCTCTGAGTATGCTCACATAAAAGAGGGCATTTGATTTGCATCTAATTTCTCTTCCTCACAAAATCAGTGACCTGAGCACCATCTACTCCAATCAGACACATTATCAAAGGAACGGGTTATGGGAATCTATTATAAAAAAGCAACACTTTCTGCAGTTAAGAGAAGAAAGCAATGCTGTGACCGTGTAATTCATGCATAATGCACCTTCTGTGTGCATGTATATGTATACATATGTATATTTAGTGTGTACATGTCTGTACTTATAGAATCTATTATGTCTTTGAGGGACGTACCACTCAACGGTTTCCATATATAAATGGCAATTATGCACTTAAAGCACACTGTAAATAAGAGAAGCAGTGCTTTATAGACAAAGCTCTGAGCATAACTTGCAGCTTACCAGGTTATGTGTTCAGCTACATTACCAAGGTGATTTACCTTGTAAAAAGAGAGCCAGCTGCACCAAAAACAGACTTGAAGCTCCAACACAGTTATGAGCTGCCATGCTGTGCTCAATATAATGACCTTGACACAAGAGTGAATGAAGGACACATCTTACCAATGTGTCAGACAAAGATGATAAGACCAGGTGACTAAATGAGAGCATGTTGTTTTCCTTTGTCACAGCAAAGTGATGTCTGCTGCCACCAGGGGCCTGAATTCCACAGGACATGAGTTGCGAAACCTGTCAAAGTGCATCCAGTCACACCTGTCACAGCCTGGGGTCAAACTCACAGTGAAGATAGGGTGAAGGACATCAGGTCAAACAAACAACACAGAACTATATACAAAGGTTAACCAACAGCTTCTCTAAAATGAGACAACTTAATGATCAAATAACTCCTGAAGGTTTTATTTGAATACATGATTTTCAACATCATCAGCATCTTGCGCCTCCCCTTTCTTCTTTATATTTTTCTTCCAAAAAGCCAGACTTTCTTTTATTTATTCTGAGTTAACTTCAGTAGTTCTCCAGCTGTTTGTAGTTTTCACAGATGTAATATTATCTACAGCTACTCTTAGTACCATTGATGTTAAGTTAGACTCTTTTTCTCCAATTGATCTTTCTGAGTTAACTTCAAAATTACTTCCTCCAAACCATCAACGTGTCTTTTAGACCCCATTCCTACAAAGCTGCTCAAAGAAGTCCTGCCATTAATTAATGCTTCGATCTTAAATATGATCAACCTATCTCTAATAATCGGCTATGTACCACAGGCCTTCACGCTGGCTGTAGTTAAACCTTTACTCAAAAAGCATCTCTAGACCCAGCAGTCTTAGCTAATTATAGGCCAATCTCCAACCTTCCTTTATATCAAACATCCTTGAAAGAGTAGTTGTCAAACAGCTAACAGATCATCTGCAGAGGTTTATTTGAAGAGTTTCAGTCAGGTTTCAGAGCTCATCACAGCACAGAAACAGCTTTAGTGAAGGTTACAAATGATCTTCTTATGGCCTCTGACAGTGGACTCATCTCTGTGCTTGTCCTGCTAGACCTCAGTGCAGCGTTCGATACTGTCGACCATAATATCCTATTAGAGCGATTAGAACATGCTGTAGGTATTACAGGTACTGCACTGCAGTGGTTTGTATCATATCTATCTAATAGACTCCAGTTTGTGCATGTAAATGGAGAGTCCTCTTCACACACTGAGGTTAATTATGGAGTTCCACAGGGTTCAGTGCTAGGACCAATTCTGTTTACATTATACATGCTTCCCTTAGGCAGCATCATTAGAAGACATAGCATACATTTACACTGCTATGCAGATGACACCCAGCTCTATCTGTCCATGAAGCCAGATAACACACACCAATGAGTTAAACTGCAGGAATGTCTTAAAGACATAAAGACCTGGATGGCCGCTAACTTTCTGCTTCTTCATTCAGATCAAACTGAGGTTATTGTACTCGGCCCTGAAAATCTTAGAAATATGGTATCTAAGCAGATCCTTACTCTGGATGGCATTACCTTGGCCTCCAGTAACACTGTGAGGAACCTTGGAGTCATTTTTGACCAGGACATGTCCTTCAACGCACATATTAAACAAATATGTAAGACTGCTTTCTTCCATTTGTGCAACATCTCTAAAGTTAGAAATATCCTGTCTCAGAGTGACGCTGAAAAACTAGTTCATGCATTTATTACTTCCAGGCTGGACGACTGTAATTCATTATTATCAGGAAGTCCAAAAAACTCGCTGAAAAGCCTTCAGCTGATCCAAAATGCTGCAGCAAGAGTCCTGACAGGGACTAGAAAGAGAGAGCAGATTTCTCCTGTTTTGGCTTCCTGTTAAATCCAGAATTCAAAATCCTGCTCCTCACATACAAGGTCTTAAATAATCAGGCCCCATCTTATCTTAATGACCTTGTAGTACCATATCACCCTATTAGAGCACTTCGCTCTCGCTCTGCAGGCCTACTTGTTGTTCCTAGAGTATTTAAAAGTAGAATGGGAGGCAGAGCCTTCAGTTTTCAGGCCCCTCTTCTGTGGAACCAGCTTCCAGTTTGGATTCAGGAGACAGACACTATCTCTACTTTCAAGATCAGGCTTCAAACTTTCCTTTTTGCTAAAGCATATAGTTAGGGCTGGACCAGGTGACCCTGAATCCTCCCTTAGTTATGCTGCAATAGACGTAGGCTGCCGGGGGATTCCCATGATGCATTGAGTTTTTCCTTTCCAGTCACCTTTCTCACTCACTATGTGTTAACAGACCTCTCTGCACTGAATCCTCCTTGTTATTTATCTCTGTTTTTTCTTACTTTTTATCTTTTATATATTTTTAAAATTCCCCTCTTGCCCCCCTGCAGGCGGACTTTATCTATCAAGCTCGGGTCCTCTACCAGAGGCCTGGGAACTTGATGATTCTGTGCAGTATCTTTACTGTTCCTAGGACTTCTTCTTCTGGACAGAGATTTGAATTCAATTGAACTGAAAGCCTTTATTATCATTATACATAGTATAACAAAACAAAAGTGCACACATGCTTTAAAACATTATAAAAACTATACAATAATTTAACTATACATTTAATATAAGTATAAATACACACTGCAGTACTGGATGACAGAGACAGACAGGCAGAGAATTGATGATATTTCAGTGCAGATTATTTTTTGTGCAAGTTTAAGTAGAGTATGGTGATAGCTTTAGGGAAGAAGCTGTCCCTGAGTCTGTTCTGGCCCGTATGGATCTGAAGCACCTGCCAGACGGCAGTAGGTTAAAAAGATGGCAGCCGGGGTGGGTAATGTGCTTCAGGATGTTTCTGGCCCTGCTGAGACAAAGGGAGTTATAGATGGCAGACAAGGAGGGCAGAGGGCAGCTGATGATTCCTTGTGCTGTGTTTACCACCCTCTGTAGTCTCTTCCTGTTTGCCTCCATGCAGCATAGGTCAGCAGGCTCTCGATAGTGGATCTGTAGAAGGTCACCAGCAACTGGGTGTTTAATCACTCCTTCCTGAGCACCCTTGGGAAGTGTAGCCACTGCTGGGCCTTCTTGACTAGCGCCGTGGTGTTAGCTGACCAGCAAAGGTCCACAGAGATGTGGACACCAAGGCATTTGAAGGACTCCACTTGCTAATATGGTATATGGTAGCAACTTGAAGCATTTTCTTGGCACACTTTGTCCTCCGTAATATCAACAAAGTATTGTTTACATTCCACAGTCCGACCTGAGTGTTGCTGCTGACAGTGTATCATCTTCTGATGGCTGCTTCCAGCAGGATAACACACCATGTTACAAATCCCATATCATGTCTAACTGGTTTCAGGAACAGGACGATGTTCACTGTACTCACATGGCCTTGAAATGTAGTGAAACTACAACAACTGTATGAATATCATCATCATCATCAACTATCAACGTGGATCAAATTCTCTGAGGAATGTTTCCAGCACCTGCAGTTCTGAAATTATAGCAAGAAACCTCTGACAGAACCAGGCTTAATCTGCCGCAACTCACTGAGGGTGAGGGGAGAACAGCACAAAGACAGACTGTGGAAAAGAGCCAGAGATTTATAATAACTAATTATTAAAGGCAGAGTGTTGTTTAAAAAGGTGAGTGAAGAAGATCAATCAGTGCATCACGAGAAACCCGCAGAAGCCTATAGCCGGTGCAGTGTAACTAAGGACGGATTTAAGGTCACATGATTCAGCCCTAACTATATGCTTTATCAAAAAGGAAAGTTTTAAAAGTAAAGAGGGTGCCTGTCTCCTGAATCCAAACTGGAAGTTAATGTCTGAACTCACAGTACACAACTGTGAAACCATCCTTCCCCCCAAACAACGACGCATGAAGAACTGAGAGCGAGACCTGCACTTCTCACTAAGCAGGGAGACATTTATTTGTTCCATGTATAATCTAATATTGGATGTATTATCTCTATTTTTCAGAGATGAAAAATAGTCTTTTCATCTTTTCCAGTGCACCCATGGATTTTTTAAGTCCATCTCCTCTTTCCACAAGTTTCAGCTGTTTTTTCGAACATCCAGACGATTAAAAATGAAACTACTTTAAAAATCACACCTCCATCTGCCTGGTTCTGTGTTGGGGGACTTTAATGGGACTCAAACACTTTTTTTACTACTGAAAAAAAGGTTTGAGTCACCTGATAAAAAAAGGATAACAATACAAACCTGTAAAGGCCCCCTTGCATTATATCAGTGAGGCAGACATTGTGATATCTGAACAATACCAGCTGGATGTGTGTGTCAGAGAAAAAGTACCAAACATTAGTCTTGTGCTCAGCAGTGTACCATCTGTCTTAACATTCTGTTTCCAGGAGCTGCAACTGTGATTTACGCTCCATGTGCAACTCTTAACAAGACAGAAGCTTCAAACAGTAAGAGAATACAATTGGAATTTAATTAAAGCACCAATGCTGATAGGTAATCTGATTACTCTCCACAAGCACTTCAGCACTCAGCAAAAGCACTTTCGCCTGCATGACTGAACCTGCTGGTAACAGCAGTTATGTCACAAAGACAGCAGCCATAATGACAGCAGACTGCTGATGTCTTGGAGTCCTGAATGATGACAACCAGCGTTAATGATGTTCTTCTTACTTCATAACTTTATAAACAGAATTGACCCTTTGACCAAACGTATGCATACTCATGCACAACCAACTTTCCATGAAAATGACAAAATGACAACAGCTGCTGTTTACATAAGCACTCTCGTGTCTGTGATAACCAAGCAGATAGAGGGGTCTGTTTCAAATAAAGCCAGAGCTGCCGTCAGCCTCACCAATGTCCTTCTTCCTACAGCTTCAGTACGAGAAATGAAACTTGGTCACACAAAGGAGACACTACACTGATGATTACTGTCAGTACATGCTAAAGTACATGTACATGTGTGGATGCCAGCTGAAGACAAAAGGTTCAGCTCTAACCAGCTCAGTGACAGCTGTACCAAAATACACAATTTTCAGACGCTTGTAATATCTTAAAAAAACCACATAATTTTCACTGGAGATTTATATTATTATGATGATATAAATCATCAGTTGTTTCCTTTTAACATTAATTAATTTCCAAGCAACCCAGACTGACCGAACTCTGTCATGGGAGCAATGTGAAGATGCGTTTTCCCTGCTTCTGTGAATACTTCCTCTGAGCATCACCTACCTGGTCTTAATGGTGGGGTTCATCCTGAGAGGAAACAGTCCCAAGTCTATGTCTTCGCTGTCAGGGTTAAACTCTAGTGCTCCTGAGACATAAATCAGAAAGTAGTCCCAGAGCTCAGGCAACTTCTGAGAGGAGAGAATCATGAGGGAAACTCGAGGGAGGCTCTGTTTTGGAGAAACAACTAGCTAAAGATGGGTGTCATCCAGAGTGGGGGGCCCACAGCAGCGTTCTATCACCTCCCTTCAGCTTGCATTTAAGCGTTCCAGCTGATCCAGCTTCAATGTCCACTCAGCAAATACATTTAGCTGACTGACTCCTTCCCTCGGGACATAACACAAGCACAAAATGAACCGTTCCTCTCCAAACTGCACCACGTCCTCCACAAACAGGACCGGATAGATATATTTATCTGCTTTCCTTTGGAAAACTCAGGAAAATGCTAAAGGTCCTTTTTATTTGGAATGTTGTATCAGTGTAGTCCAATATGACATCTGACAAAGAAAATAAAACAAACAGTCACTGTCACCTCATACATGCTCTCACATTTCACCGAAACACACAGTATACATGTTGTTAGTGTCTGCTTTGGCTGTTTACCTGTTTATTTCAGCTGCTTATTAAGGCTTTAATTAAGAGATAAACGTGACTATTCTCTGGGATTATTAAATCACAAATATATGGAGGAAGGATAAAATGTGAGGATTGTTTTCAAGGAAGCATCTGTTAGACTGGCAGGATGGCTCTACCTGGTCACACGACCAATACTTAGCTGGAGGACCAAATGAAATCATGCTTCTACAGTAATTTATGATTATTTCAGGGGAAAAAAAAATCTCCGTTTAATGAGAAGCATCCATGAAGAGGACCGTGGTGATTTTATGTTATTCTGAAAACAACAGCTTTTCTTACCGTGCCTTCTTTGCCCCTGACAAGTCTGTGACTTTGACCTCAAAGCTGGCTTTTCAAGTTCTCGCGACCTTTTCTGGAATTTATTGTTGGAAATTTAGATTCACCTTAACGTCACTTGCCCGATCAGTAATGTTGTATGAACACAGGACAAAACTGTCGCTCGAGTCTTCACATTTTAGTGATGCGTTGTTCCAGTGTGAGATTGAACGCAGCGTAGGCGTGCGCGTCTCCTACCGTACTCTGCGCACAGGAGAGGCGCACAGCGCCCACTCTCTAGTCCGTGCCGGGCGCACACGCGCTTGTTCACGTACCAGTAAATGAGCGACAGTCCGTCGAAGCGCTCGAGCTCCCTGCCGCGCTCCTTCAGCAGAGACATGCTCTCCTCAGTGTGAGCCTGCGGTCCGTGCGCTGACTGTGGGGCTGTGTCAGCACTCACCCCCTCACATCAGTGGTGTGGACAGGTGGGGCTTTTCCTGCTGACTGACCGCAGCCCGTCTGTCTGACTGCTGTCCTGCATCTGTGAGTGGGTTCGACCCCTGCAGCAGTGACGCTGCTTAGGAAAAGTTGTCGGTCGCCGTTGACGGGAGAAGTAGGCTAGCCGACTGGACCAGCTCACAGCAGTCAAATTACGCACGTAATACATGAGCGTTGACAACTCTCTTTTACTTTTAGAAAGCCTTAACAAAGGCAGTCCAAAAAAGATGTATGGATATAAAGCTGAATTATTGCGTGGTTTAGATTTGCAGCATACCTTTCGGTTCAAAATGTATGTATTTTTTATTTATGTTTTAAGGTTAGAGCAGTGTCTCTTTTACAATATCAAAGAAAGTGCAAATATCCTGGAAATTAGGGCTGACGCTATCAAATTGTTTCAGTAATCAAGTATTCTACCAATTATTCCATCGATTATTCGAGTAACTGCAAAAAATACTTTTGACTTATTAATAAGCAAAAATTGTAGAACGATCAAGCGTTAGTTTTTGTTACAACGTTGCTTTATTGAGCGTGCAGTGACCAGTCAAAACACAACAACCCTGAAAACGGCTACATACTCTCACTGCTGAACACTCTACTGCTGTAAAGTTATTGCAGATGACGTAAAGCTGCCGTACACCTTGGCTAACATAAACCCATATATGGCGATAATAAATATTCCAAATAGAAAAAACACAGGTCTTTCAAAATGAACTGCTCAGTGGTTTGCATTTTAGAAACTGCAGTGTTTTAATAGTTTAACTGCATACAGCATCTGTCAAAAACGAAACCATTTCATTGTAGTTACGTGCCATCTTAAAATGTAATTGTTTAAATAAAACATTTTCTCAAATACAAAAATAAATAAATAATCTAAAGTAATGTCAAATAAAATGTGCTGTACATGCAACCTAAACTTGTGCATAAAAAAGCTACTGTTTCAGTACCTCCACAAACACAAGTACAAGCTTAAACACCAGTGTTGTGCCAAAAAGTGAATCCCAGTCCTCGAGAGCTACTATCCTGCAGCTTTTAGATGCAGCCCTACTCCAACACAGCTGAATCAAATGGTTTGATTACCTCTTCAGCATGCCATCGTGTTTGGCAAAGGCCTGATAACAAGCCATTCAGTTGATTCAGCTGTGTTGGAGTAGGGATGCATCTAAAAGCTGCAGGATAGTAGCTCTCGAGGACTGGGATTGGGCAGCCCTGGCCTATAACCTCTCAAATATAGGACAAACATATCTCTCATGAAGGATATGAAGTCATTTTGAGAACATTCCAATTGTAACCCATTCCTAGCAGGGTGAAGCCTGGAAGCGTCATGTCCCCGTGTCTCCCCGGCTGACTTTGTTTTTGTTTTGCTCTCCCGTCTCTTCCCTCGGCCGGGCCGGTGTTCATTGCGGGCTCCCGCCTCTGGCCCCCGCGCCTGCACTCATCATCACATCTGCTGCCGATTCCAGTGGATTAAAGCACTACTTAAGATGGCAGACCTGTGTTATTCTTCGTTGTATCGTTGAGCTATCGGCGTCAGTCAACCTGCAGATCCGAAAATCTGAATCGTGAGTTTTGTGCGACTTTTCAGCCACCATTATAAGTATTACGAAACCAATATCGAAAACAGGCACATCCTTGAAGGGGTGAAAATCTCTGTCATTATCCACGGGGGTTGAGGGCCTCCGCTCCCATCTCCTCTGGGCCCTTGATGACTGGAGGTTGGCATCCCAAAGGAGGCGCTGAGTCCCAGGAATAGAAGGCCTGAATGTTCACGACATGAAAGACTCTCGCGTCTTTGACGATTTCAACTTAGCTAACCTGTAGTTGTCATGGCTATGTGCAGGCAGGCAGGGAAAAGGACCCAAAAGGACTCACGGAGGCAAGGGTGAAACTCAAAACAAACAGCTTTATTGCCAGTTGCAGATTGAACAGGAGACAACTACACTGGGAAAACATAAACTGATGGGCAGGCAAACAGGTTAACGGAACACAGTGAAGGCTCCCAGATGGAAAAGAAACAGGAAAAACTTATAAAAGACTTGCACCAGCTTTAGCTTGCTTCATATAATGAATCATATAAGGCTTATATGATTTACTCATGAAAGTTTCACACAAGACAGATACAAACTTTATAAGATTTATATATATCTTTTCCATATGGGTTGTACGACATGACAACGAGCAGGGGAAGACGCAGATACTAAATACAAGAGGTGAACAGAACTAAGTGGAAACAGCTGGGAGACACAGCTGACGCTGATTACACTGACGAGACAGGGAGAGCACAAACAGAACACACTGACAAAAGACACAAACCTTCAAAATAAAACAGGAAATGTACAGATTGGACTCAGAGATGCGGTACAGACAGAACATAGGGAACACATGGGCGGACACAAAACAGAGGGAGCGCAAAACCAAACCTCTTAAGAACCAAAGGGTGTAAACCCAAACGCACAATCAGCATAAACTACAACAAAGGATGATAATAACAACAACAAAATAATAGTAATACAAAATAAACACAAAACGCTGGGTCAAATGACCCAGTACCGTGACAGTAGGTGACCTCCCTGAGCTTCTGTGGCTGTTTTGAGATTTGTTTGTGGATGATACGCCGTACTGAGGCACTGGGTTCACCCAAGAATGGAGAGAACAAGCTCAAACAGTTCACTGATGAATGGTTAACCTCTGTAGGAGTAACTAACTAGTAACTAACTAACTTGAGCTGTCATCTCCCAAACTGCACATACCTCAATCCACTTAGCAATAGTCCACGAACACCAGTAAGTAGACATTACCCAAAATGGTGGAGGAAGTAAGCCCACCCCTGTGGATACCCGCTGGCTTACTGTGACTGGGCTTGATGAGTTGATAAACTTGGCAAGACGTGACGTAGCCCTTGCACCGAAATCTTAGACCAGAAGAAACAAGACTGCATTATGGCTAAGGTTTTAGAGATTACCAGATGACAAGTGGTGGGGGGTCATGATAGTAACCACACAGTTACCCAGGAGAATCATAGATGCATAAAGCTTCAGTTTTGGACAAAGGTGCGAGGTGTCATCCAAGTTCAGACGAGGCGACAACTGCAGGTCTCTGAGCCTCTGTTCTGTCAGAATTTCCATAGGGGCACCCTCAGGAGCAGGCAGACGGTTGCGAGACACAGCATCTGGCACCCTTTTGTGCACGCCTGCCTTATGTATAATGGTAAAGTCAAAGTCTGTGCCAAGAACACTGGGCCAAGTGGTTGATGTTGTTGGGGCTTGCCATCAGGTACCTGAGGCTGTTGTGGTCGATGAAGACTGTGACATGAAGCCCCCTGACTTGGGTTAGAAGTGCCCCAAGTGCCCTACTTTTTGCATAAATTAACTCCCGTACACTGCTGCTGCTTCCCTACCATCAGCATCCTTCTGCATTAAGGCTACTCCTAAGCTCAGATCACACACATCTGTATGGATCAAGAAGGTTTGGGTGGAGTCGTGAAGTGACAGGATGGGCACTGTCATAATGCTCAGTTTTAGCAAGTCTACTGACTTCTCACACCAGTCTGTGTCCTCCCTGTTCAGAGCATGCCCTGCTGTGTGATAACAGCAGTGTGATAACTCGTTAGATGGAGAAACTGTCATATTTGCTTCACTGAGGATGGGGTTATAAACTCTATCACAGAAATGTGGGACTGAGAGAGACACTGAAGTTCAGGCTTTCCACTCCTTACATCTGATAGAGGGTGAGGTCTTAACAACCAGCCCTTCATGTTTAAAATGTCAGTGTGATAACAGAGTGTATCTGTATTTGCTCATTGTAAATCATCTTCATTCTTAACCAAAAATATAATAAAAAGATGTTGTCAATACATCCATTAAACGTGATTTGGCATGAAGTGATGTAATGGTTCAACACAGAACCATAATTCACATGTGATTTTGCTGATATTGTAGCTAATTATGCTTAATCGCTTACTCCTGATCAATATAAAATCATGTATGAATTCATCCAGTATGTTAACTAAGAAAATATAATCCATGAAATCACTGAGAGGATGTAGGATGGGAGGGAGTGAGCTAATGTTCATATGTAATGTGATTTTCTATGACAAGAATAACATAGAAAAAAGTACATGCAATGAAGTGATTTGAAAGTTTAAACGTTTGTTTCATTCATGTATATGGAAAAGTCAGGTGGTAAGGTTTGGCTGGACATTGGGTGATTAGATGTCAACAGCATGACTGGACGTCACAATGGGTGAGGCCAGATGTCACCTCTGAAGATGTGATGTCGAGAAAGAGTGACCAGATATAAAAGTCAGGTGAAGAAGGACACAAAAAGAAACAGATTAAATAAACAAGTGCCTAAGAATTAGAAACATTCCTCTGAACAGGTGGCTTGTTGTACGTCTCCAAAATGAAATTATGTTGTCATATATTTTTCTGCTGTGACTGGCTTCTGGCTTCAGTGGTGGGATGATACTCAAAATGTCCTCAAAGAGATACCACAGTATGTCTTAGCAAACTGGCCAGAAGAAGCTGCTGACCCCAGTTATGTGCATGCAACAGACCTCAATATGTGTTTCCTTGTACCTGTGATGACACCTGGGTAGAGGTCAGCACTACACACCTTCACCAACAACTTCAGGACTTTTTTACAAACTTTCTGTGGCTGTGGTTGCTGTCTGTCGATGAGTGAAACAACAGACATTTAAACGTTTGGGTGGGGGGTTGTTTCTGTATTAAAGCACTCACAGGTCAGAATTTGTATCCTCACAGTGGATGGAATTGATAACACATCTTTGGGTATCTCCTGAACTGTTTTCCTCCTCCGTCCTTGCACTCAGAACATTCTCCATACATGCACTATATGTTTTCTATGTCACATGTGATTTCTTTCACAAGGTCATCCAGATTGACAGTGGTGTGTCATGGTGCGGGGAAGTGCGGATTTTTTCCACAGTGCTGGGCTCCACCTTCAGGCGGAGACTCCAATCAGCCTTCACACCTGACTGCAATCAAGTCACCGGCATTTAAGACCAGCACTCACAACAGACCTCTGCCAGATCTTCAGCTAACCTGTGTCAGTGCCAGGCCGTCAAGCTCTCATGATGAAATCCTTTAATGTTTGCAATTTTGCTCATAGTGTTTTCTCTCTGCCATAGTTACCTGCCTGGTCATCAATACAATACATTCCATCCATCCATCCATTTTCATCCGCTTTGTCCGGGGCCGGGTCGCGGGGGCAGCAGCCTAAGCAAAGAGGCCCAGACCTCCCTCTCCCCAGCCACCTCCTCAAGCTTATCCGGGGGAATACCAAGGCGTTCCCAGGCCAGCCGAGAGATATAATCTCTCCAGCGTGTCCTGGGTCTGCCCCGGGGCCTCCTCCCGGTGGGACATGCCTGGAACACCTCACCCAGGAGGCGCCCAGGGGGCATCCTTGTCAGATGCCTGAACCACCTCAGCTGGCTCCTTTCGATGTGGAGCAGCAGCTGCTCTACTCTGAGCCCCTCCCGGATGGCCGAACTTCTCACCCTATCTCTAAGGGAGAGGCCAGCCACCCTTCGGAGGAAGCTCATTTCTGCCGCTTGTATCCGCGATCTCGTTCTTTCGGTCACTACCCACAGCTCGTGGCCATAGGTGAGGGTAGGGACGTAGATCGACCGGTAAATTGAGAGCTTCGCTTTTACACTCAGCTCCCTCTTCACCACGACGGACCGGTGCAGTGTCCGCATTACTGCAGCTGCAGCCCCAATCCGTC
Source organism: Rhamphochromis sp. 'chilingali' (assembly GCF_963969265.1). NCBI lineage: Eukaryota > Metazoa > Chordata > Actinopteri > Cichliformes > Cichlidae > Rhamphochromis > Rhamphochromis sp. 'chilingali'. Next base: position 34,642,550 of record NC_137942.1, on the reverse strand, counting down.
TGTCGATCTCCGGCTCCCTTCTCCCATCACTCGCGAACAAGACCCCGAGATACTTGAACTCCTCCACTTGGGGCAGGAACTCATCCCCGACCCGGAGTGGGCACTCCACCCTTTTCCGGCTGAGAACCATGGCCTCAGATTTGGAGGTGCTGATCCTCATTCCCGCTGCTTCAAACTCGGCTGCGAACCGCTCCAGTGCGAGCTGGAGGCCCTCACCCGATGAAGCCAACAGAACCACATCATCTGCAAAAATCAGAGATGAGATTCTGAGGCCACCAAAGCGAAAGCCCTCCGCCACTTGGCTGCGCCTAGAAATCCTGTCCATAAAAATTATGAACAGAACCGGAGACAAAGGGCAGCCCTGGCGGAGCCCATCACCCACCAGGAACGAGTCCGACTTATTGCCGGCAATGCGAACCAAGCTCTTGCAACGGTTGTATAGGGATCGAATGGCCCGTAGCAATGGGCCAGACACCCCATATTCCCGCAACACCTCCCACAGGACACCCCGAGGGACACGGTCGAATGCCTTCTCCAAGTCCACAAAACACATGTAGACTGGTTGGGCAAACTCCCATGCACCCTCAAGTATCCTGGAGAGGATAAAGAGCTGGTCCAGTGTTCCGCGACCAGGACGAAAACCGCATTGTTCCTCCTGTATCCGAGGTTCGACTAACGGACGAACTCTCCTTTCCAGCACCCTGGCATAGACTTTCCCAGGGAGGCTGAGGAGTGTGATCCCCCTGTAGTTGGAACACACCCTCCGGTCCCCTTTCTTAAAGATGGGGACCACCACCCCGGTCTGCCAGTCCACAGGTACTGCCCCTGATCTCCACGCAACATTGCAGAGGCGTGTCAACCAGGACAGCCCTACAACGTCCAGAGCCTTCAGGAACTCGGGGCGGACCTCATCAACACCAGGGGCTCTGCCACCAAGGAGTTGTTTAACTGCCTCAGTGACCTCGCCCCCGGAAATTGGCGGGTCATTCCCCTCATCCCCAGACTCTGCTTCCTCCTCGGAAGACGTGTCAGTGGGATTAAGGAGGTCCTCGAAGTATTCCTTCCACCGCCTGACAATTTTCTCAGTCGACGTCAGCAGCGCTCCGCCAGCACTATACACAGTGCAGGTAGAGCACCGCTTTCCCCTCCTGAGACGTCTGACGGTTTGCCAGAATCTCTTCGAGGCAGCCCGAAAGTCTTTTTCCATGGCCTCTCCGAACTCCTCCCACACCCGAGTTTTTGCTTCAGCCACTGCCCGAGCCGCATTCCGCTTGGCCTGTCGATACCTGTCGGCTGCCTCCGGAGTCCCACAGACTAACCAAGCCCGATAGGACTCCTTCTTCAGCCTGGTGGCTCCCTTCACCTCTGGTGTCCACCATTTGGTTCGGGGATTACCACCACAGCAGGCACCAACCACCTTGCGGCCGCAGCTCAATGCAGCAGCTTCGGCAATGGAGACGCTGAACATGGTCCATTCGGACTCAATGTCCCCAGTCTCCCTCGGAATGCTGTTGAAGCTCTGCCGGAGGTGTGCGTTGAAGATCTCGCGGACTGGGGCCTCTGCTAGACGTTCCCAGCACACCCTCACTACGCGTTTAGGTGCACCAGGTCTGTCCAGCGTCCTCCCCCGCCACCTGATCCAACTCACCACCAGGTGGTGATCAGTTGACAGCTCAGCCCCTCTCTTTACCCGAGTGTCCAGAACATATGGTCGCAGGTCTGGTGATACGATTACAAAATCGATCATCGACCTACGGCCTAGAGCATCCTGGTGCCACGTGCACTTATGGACACTCTTATGTTCGAACAGGGTGTTCGTTATGGCCAAACTGTGATTAGCACAGAAGTCCAATAACAGAGCACCGCTCAGGTTCAGATCAGGGAGGCCGTTCCTCCCAATCACGCCCCTCCAGGTCTCGCTGTCGTTACCCACGTGAGCATTGAAGTCTCCCAGCAGGACAACAGAGTCTCCAGGTGGAGCACCCTCCAGCACCCCCCCCCCCCCCCCCCCAGGGACTCTAAGAAGGCTGGGTACTCTGAACTGCCACTCGGCGCATAAGCGCAGATGACAGTCAGGACCCGTTCCCCGACCCTAAGGCGCAGGGAACAAACCCTCTCGTCCACCGGGAAAAACCCCAACGTACCGGCAGCAAGCCGAGGGGATATTAGGATACCCACCCCAGCCCGCCGCCTCTCACCAGGGGCAACTCCAGACTGAGACAGAGTCCAGCCCCTCTCCAGGAGACTGGTTCCAGAGCCCAAGCCATGCGTAGAGGTGAGCCCGACTATATCTAGCCGGTACCTCTCAACCTCACGCACTAACTCAATCTCCTTCCCCACCAGAGAGGTGACATTCCATGTCCCTATTGCCAGTCTTGGCAGCCGGGGGTCAGTCCGCCAGGGCCTCCGCTCCTGGCCGCCACCCGGCACACAATGCACCCGACCCCTATGGCGCCTCCTGCAGGTGGTGGGCCTGCGGGAGGATGGGCCCATGTCTCCTCTTCGGGCTGTGCCCGGCCGGGCCCCATGGACTAAGGCCCGGCCACCAGACGCTCGCCCTCGGGCACCCTCCCCGGGCCTGGCTCCAGGGCGGGGCCCCGGTAACCCTATCCCGGGCAGGGTAAACTGTTCCCTCGATGTCCTTTTCATAAGGGTCTTATGAATCGCTCTTTGTCTGGTCCCTCACCCAGGGCCAATTTGCCATGGGAGACCCTACCAGGGGGCAAAAGCCCCCAGACAACATAGCCCCTGGGATCCCTGTGACACATAAACCCCTCCACCACGATAAGGTAGCGATTCAAGGAGGGGCAATACAATACAATACAACTTTATTTGTATAGCACATTTAAAACCAGAGGTAGCCAAAGTGCTTCACATAATCCAATAAAACAGTAGTAAAGTACAAAAGCAGATGAGCTAGCAGGTGGGATGCATTGTTTAACCGAGTACGCAGATAAGCAAGTAAGACTTAATGATAAAATCGATAAAAGCAAAACAAAAAAAAAGCAAACAAAAAACAAGGAGCACCAGAGTCCAAAAACGCAGGAAAGCACATCAAAAACAAAACGAAACCAGAGCTCAACAAGAGTCCACGAAAAGTTCAGGGGGCCGACCGTGAAGACGGCAACAACAGAGAAACAGGTCGGGGGGCCGACCCGGAGGTTGCCGGCACAAGAGTCCATAAGTCAAACGGTCCGGGGGCCGACCAGGTGGGTGGCATAGGTGACAGAGCTGGTGTGGAGGCCGGCCGTGCGGAAAGCAACGGCGGCGGCGCAGGCAAAACCAATCAGGAGGCCGACCACTTGGAAGGCAGTGGTGGCCACTGAGCAGGTCCGGAGGTCGGCCGCGATGCCAGCGGCGGCGACGAACTCTTTCCAGAGGCCGTCCCCGAAGGTCATGATGCCAACTTAGAGGCCCGGAAAACGGCTGGCAGAGGTGAGGCGGAACGGGTCGAGCTGGCTCTGACGGCGGTGTGGCAACCGCAGGACCAGACGAAGACGAGGCAGGACCAGACGAAGACGAAGGCGGAGCTGAAGCTGGACCAGACAAAGACGAAGGCGGAGCTGAAGCTGGACCAGGCGTGGATGAAGACACGGAACCTGACGGCAGCGGGACGGCTGCAGGCGGTGATGTAGAAGTCGCGGGGGATGAGTCAGCAGGTGACGGCTGAACAGACTTCCCCGGACCGTCAGCAGATGTGAGGATGTGCTGGCTGGGTCCTCCAGGACCCTCCAGCAGACGTGGCATGAGGCTGGATGGGCTCCTCGGACCCTCCAGCTGACGACACTTTAGGCTGGCTGGGTTCTCCCGAACCCCCAGCTGACAACACTTGAGGCTGGACGGGCTCCTCAGGCCCTCCAGCCGACGAGGCAGGACGCTGGATGGGTTCACCCGAACCCCCAGCTAATGAAACTCGAGGCTGGCTGGGTTCTCCCGAACCCCCAGCTGATGAAACTTGAGGCTGGACGGGCTCCTTGGGCCCTCCAGCTGGAGCAGATGCAGGACCAGAAGCAATTGGGACCCCTGGCTGAGGGTGAAGATGAGTGGCTGACTTAGCAGATGACAACGCTAATCTTTCCTCCACTAACTGAGCTACTGACTGGGTTATGGACTGTAACAAAGCTTGCAGAAAATCCGATTGTGGTAACGACTGAACTATGGATAGCGGGGGTGAAGACTGAGCTATGGGTGACTGAACTTTCAATTCAATTCAATTTTATTTATATAGCGTCAAATCGCAACATAAGTCGCCTCAAGGTGCTTCATAGATACAGAGAAAAACCCAACAATCATATGACCCCCTATGAGCAAGCACTTTGGCGACAGTGGGAAGGAAAAACTCCCTTTTAACAGGAAGAAAACTCCAGCAGAACCAGGCTCAGGGAGGGGTGGGGCCATCTGCTGCGACCGGTTGGGGTGAGAGAAGGAAGACAGGATAAAGACATGCTGTGGAAGAGAGACAGAGGTTAATAACAGATATGATTCAATGCAGAGAGGTCTGTTAATACATAGTGAGTGAGAAAGGTGACTGGAAAGGAAAAACTCAATGCATCATGGGAATCCCCGGCAGCCTACGTCTATTGCAGCATAACTAAGGGAGGATTCAGGGTCACCTGGTCCAGCCCTAACTATATGCTTTAGCAAAAAGGAAAGTTTGAAGCCTAATCTTGAAAGTAGAGATAGTGTCTGTCTCCTGAATCCAAACTGGAAGCTGGTTCCACAGAAGAGGGGCCTGAAAACTGAAGGCTCTGCCTCCCATTCTACACAGCAAATTCAAAAGCGTTAAATGTTTTGGTGTTAATAGTCTTCTTGCAAAAGTAGAGTTAATTTTACTCTAAGCAGAGTCACATTCTTTTAATGTAACTCTGAGGTGTAAAATGATAGTAGTTAAAATCGAGTGTTAAAAATGAGTGTTTCTCTGTCAAATCTGGAGGTGTTACAATGGAAACATTAACTCTTGACCTCTTAACTCTGAACTCCTAGAGGGGCTATGACACCAACAGAGTAAATTCACAGACTCCGCCCCCAGCACGGCTCCAATCGAAGCTGAAGTGAAGCCGTTTCAGAACATTTTGCTCTACATATTTGAGTTGTTTGCCATGCTTGGTAAGTCATTTTTTCAAAGATTGTTTCAATTATTATTATGAGCTTTTACTTCTGTGGCTCTTTGGAGTTGAGACAAAGCTGTGTGAAAGGCATTAGCCATGTTGCTCGCTGATAGCATAATATTCTGTTTTAGCTAGCTGAAAGGTATTGTTTGCGGGCAAATACCACAGCCTTGAAAAAAAGGCTTGGATGTGAATTTTCAGTCAAACCTTTGGTCAAATACACCTAAAACAATGTGTAGAATGTAAATGTTGGTATAATGGTGCTGCTTGAAGCCTGAAAATGATCGCCCATAAAAAAAAACAAAAAAATGAGCAAACAGCAGTAGCTGACGTCCTGACTGGGTTCTACGTTAGCATAGATCCCTCCAGAGTTTTGTGCACACGGTTTAGGTAAAAATGAAAAAGGTTGAGGTTTTACATTTAGTTCAGTGTTACCTGTTGCCTGTGTCCTTGTCTTTTGGGAAAATACTTTACCCAAGTAATGGCTCAAAGAGGATTCCTTTTTTTTTTTTTACTGTGCTGCAATTGTTTACTGGATTATTTGTGCCATTTAATTACGTAATGTCAACTAATTTTTATTCAATCTCCGCACAGGATATGCTTGTGAAGATGGAATATGGGGGAGAGCAGAAGTGCGTTGAAGTTCCACAAAGGGATGAATGAAGGACATGCATATTGTATTGAAGAAATAAGTGATGAGAATGCTGTTATTTGCATTTACCATGTCAGACCTTTTGATAAACAAAATTCTAATGAAAGTGAGAACATGTATACTGTTACATCTTTCAGAAAATGTTTTGAAATTGTGGTGCACAGTTCAGAATAAATGTTTTTCAAAAACCATTGCGTCTTTTTAGTAAATGTTTATTTCCAAAAGAAATTTCTAGAAGTTCAGAACAGTAAAATTCCTGCTTTTTAGAATGAATTAGAAGATAACTCTTACGTAGTTAAACTAAAATACTCTTTGAGAGTTAATAGATAAACTCTTAACACCAAGTGTTAAATTATCAACTCCAGACAGATTTGGTGTTTAACACTAAATCAGAGTTAACGTACCAACTCTCCAAAAAGAGTTAAATTAACACTCTCTGGTGTGGACCCATATAGACACTTTAATAGTGTTGAAATCAAATCCGACAGTGTTAATTTGGACATGCTGGATTTGCTGTGTACTTTTAAATACTCTAGGAACAACAAGTAGGCCTGCAGAGCGAGAGCGAAGTGCTCTAATAGGGTGATATGGTACTACAAGGTCATTAAGATAAGATGGGGCCTGATTATTTAAGACCTTGTATGTGAGGAGCAGGATTTTGAATTCTGGATTTAACAGGAAGCCAAAACAGGAGAAATCTGCTCTCTCTTTCTAGTCCCTGTCAGGACTCTTGCTGCAGCATTTTGGATCAGCTGAAGGCTTTTCAGGGAGTTTTTAGGACTTCCTGATAATAATGAATTACAGTCGTCCAGCCTGGAAGTAATAAATGCATGAACTAGTTTTTCAGCGTCACTCTGAGACAGGATATTTCTAACTTTAGAGATGTTGCACAAGTGGAAGAACGCAGTCTTACATATTTGTTTAATATGTGCGTTGAAGGACATGTCCTGGTCAAAAATGACTCCAAGGTTCCTCACAGTGTTACTGGAGGCCAAGGTAATGCCATCCAGAGTAAGAATCTGCTTAGATACCATATTTCTAAGCTTTTCAGGGCCGAGTACAATAACCTCAGTTTGATCTGAATGAAGAAGCAGAAAGTTAGCGGCCATCCAGGTCTTTATGTCTTTAAGACATTCCTGCAGTTTAACTCATTGGTGTGTGTTATCTGGCTTCATGGACAGATAGAGCTGGGTGTCATCAGCATAGCAGTGTAAATGTATGCTATGTCTTCTAATGATGCTGCCTAAGGGAAGCATGTATAATGTAAACAGAACTGGTCCTAGCACTGAACCCTGTGGAACTCCATAATTAACCTCAGTGTGTGAAGAGGACTCTCCATTTACATGCACAAACTGGAGTCTATTAGATAGATATGATACAAACCACTGCAGCACAGTACCTGTAATACCTACAGCATGTTCTAATCGCTCTAATAGGATATTATGGTCGACAGTATCGAACGCTGCACTGAGGTCTAGCAGGACAAGCACAGAGATGAGTCCACTGTCAGAGGCCATAAGAAGATCATTTGTAACCTTCACTAAAGCTGTTTCTGTGCTGTGATGAGCTCTGAAACCTGACTGAAACTCTTCAAATAAACTTGAGGTGAAAGTGGTGGTGGTGAAGTTGGTGACTGAGCTACAGGCGGCTGCTGAGCAGGGAACACTGGACACTGAGCTACAGGCGGCTGCTGAGCAGAAAATACTGGAAACTTAGCTGGGAACTGCCATAAAGGTTGTAGTGATGGTGGTTGTGATGGTGACTGAGCTAATCCTCCTGAGCCTTCTGAACACGAGAAAAACTGCTGGAAGGGCTCACCTGAGCCTCCAGCTGACACAGGAACGGGTGCCGGCACCAGCTGAACACCAACCCCTCCCACCCGAGGAACTGAAACGGGTGGAGGGGAACGCTGGGCCCGAGCTACCCTAGGAGCAGAAACAGGAGAGAGAAGCTCAGGAATGGTCTCAAAATGCCCAATATTGCCAACTGGGTCTGGGCATATAGTCTTAGCAGAGTGGGCAACCTCAGAAACATTCAACTGGGACACAGAACAGTCCCTGGGAAGAGCCACAGTCTTAATAGATTGTAGAGAGGTGCAACTAGAGTCCTTAAATGTCCTTGGGGAACAGACAGCCTCTTCCTTCAGAGAGCCTAAGTTACAGCCTGCAATTTCTGTCCCTACCAACTGCCTGCGCCCTTGCTGAAAAGTACATGGCTGAAAGGCTGGCTTAGAAACATTAACCACCCCCCTTTCAGCTGACTTGAAAACAGAACTTGCAGCCTCTGGAAATTTCACAGCAGTTCGAACATTTCTCCCCCCAGATTTAAGTGGAGTAGTCTTAGTCATTTTAACACTGGGTTCAGATTGTGCAGAATGAAAACAGGTTCTTAAATCCTCAGAGCAGGGGTTCACAGGGTTAACAAACACAGACTCAACTACCTTTAAGTTAGTAGATTTAGATTCACTTGCATGGCAGGTAGTCTTCAGAAACTTAGGGGTGGATTTATTGTTTGTTACGTTCATGAGGTCAGGAGGAGCATGAGAAAGACAGTCTTTGTTGCTCACCACTGCTGACTGTCCAGAGGAAGCGGAGCGACGGCTGCGTGAGAGGCGCTCACTCTGGGAAGAGGGAGGTAAGCCAGACTGCGAATCCTCCTGCAGACCGGGCCGAAAGTCTTTCGGTGGGCCGGGCTGGGGCGAAGAGGCGGGAAGTTTGTGTAGCTCTGAACGTGGAAGTCTCAAAAACAAAGCAAAGGATTGCAGTGGAGTAAGCCCAGTGTCCTCCACCACATAATCCTTCTTTCGTCGCTGCTTGCCCCTCCTGCAGGGCCTGAATTCTGAGAGCAGCGGTGGAGTGACACCAAAAAACTGAAGAGCTACTGCCGTCGAGGGAGAGCGCTTGGCCCCTCGCATCCCTGATGGAACAGCTGATGGAACGGCGGTAGCCATCGCAGTTTGGAAGCTGCGGGGCCCACCCAGAGCCAAACGAGACCCATCGAATGGTGACTTGTGCTCCCAGGCACACCTAGCCCCCTGCCTCTCCCTCTCCTTGAGGAAGGTGGAAACTGTGGGTCGCCGATACCATACGGAGTCTGCTGGATCCGTTACTGGTCGCGTCGTTCTGTCAGGGCTCTGTGTGCGGGCAGGCAGAGATGAGGATCCAAATGCAGGACTCGGAAAACGGAATGCAACTCAAAAACCTCAGCTTTATTGCTGGCAAGAAAACAAAACATGAAGTGAGGACTGAACACTGAGACCAAAAAACACACAGGCATAATCTGATGGTACGACGCAACACCGAGCATGGGAAAACACAGGGCTTATATACACAGGGTAGTAACGGGGGAATCGGCAACAGGAGGGAGACACAGCTGGGAGAGATCAGGGCTAACGAGACAGGGGGAACAAAGCTGCACATACTAACATAAGACAAAGACTTTCACAATAAAACAGGAAACATGAATCACAACTCAGAGACACGGACTCAACACAGAGAGACAGAAAATGACACATGGAATTGAACTATACATGAAACCCCAATTCCTAAAACATGGATAACAGAAACATGAAACTCTAATAATAATAATCACAACCACAACAAGAGAACAAGAAAACAATCCATGATGCAAAATTAAACCAAAACATAATAAACTCAAAATACTGGGTCCAACGGACCCAGAACCGTGACAGTTTTTATCGTTTACTCGGTTTTCCTGGGTCTTTTCACGTGTGTTATGAATAAATCTTCTTTTTTCGGTAACGGTACTAGTTTTATTTTGTTGTATTTATCCGCGACACCTTAAAGGCCGGTCCATGAAAATACCGTCGGGCATAAACCGGTCCGTGGCGCAAAAAAGGTTGGGGACCGCTGCTCTTGGAGGCTGGGAAGGCTAAGCTAAAAAGGTGGGTTTTCAATGGAGAATTAAAGGTCTGGATCGAGTCAGACGTGCGAATAGTATGAGGGAGGTTATTCCAGAGGTTAGGTGAGACTGAAGCGAAGGCACGGTCACCTCTTCACATTGGGAAAAATACTCACCCTTCATCCTTTATCCCTTCATCGTGGCCCTCCACCTGCCTGTCTCCCTGCCAGAGCTGTTGGACCAAGTACCTTCTCGACTTTATCTAGATCACTACTCACCCGGATCCCTTCGATTCCATCCTCCCACATCGCCTCCACCCCATTCACCTTCATGAGAACTTACAAATATAATATCCAGGGAACGGAAATGGCATCCATTTGGTGGAATGACTCACAAGAAACCTAAACAATACCAACTAAAGACCAAGAAACATCACAACAATAAACAAAGTACAAAAGTACCAAACACGGGGTCAATGATCCAGGACCCCTGACAATATGGGGTTCTTCCCTTTGTCCTCTGCAAGATGAGTGGTTTAGAAGATGTTCACAGTTGAGACACCAGAAGGTCAAAGTGCTGCTAAAACCGTGAACCTGCAAACTGGTTTTGGATTTTTCTTTGCTTCTTTTTTGCTGTGTTACAGTTTAGAATCAAAAAATTTGGGTTTCCACTCAGCACAGAAATAAGCACGTCTTCAGGCATGGGTGTGCTCGTTCTCTCTCTGACCTTTTTCCTCACAGAGATCAGAACAAGGTCAGCATTAGCCCAGGGTAAACTAATTAGTTCAGTATAATTGATTCTGCTAAAGCTAAATTCCATCCATCCATCCATCCATCCATCCATCCATCTTCTTCCGCTTTATCCGGGCCCGGGTCGCGGGGGCAGCAGCCTTAGCAGAGAAGCCCAGACCTCCCTCTTCCCAGCCACCTCCTCAAGCTTATCCGGGGAACACCAAGGTGTTCCCAGACCAGCCAAGAGATATAATCTCTCCAGCGTGTCCTGGGTCTGCCCCGGAACCTCCTCCCAGTGGGACATGCCAGGAACACCTCACCCAGGAGGCGCCCAGGAGGCATCCTTGTCAGACGGCTGAACCACCTCAGCTGGCTCCTTTCGATGTGGAGCAGCAGCGGCTCTACTCTGAGCCCCTCCCGGAATGCTGAATTTCTCACCCTGTCTCTAAGGGAGAGGCCAGCCACCCTTCGGAGGAAGCTCATTTCTGCCACTTGTATCCGCGATGTCGTTCTTTCGGTCACTACCCACAGCTCGTGATCATAGGTGAGAGTAGGGATGTAGATCAACCGGTAAATTGTTTAACTGCCTCAGTGACCTCGCCGCCAGAAATTGGCGGGTCATTCCCCTCATCCCCAGACTCTGCTTCCTCCTCGGAATACATGTCAGTAGGATTAAGGAGGTCCTCGAAGTATTCCTTCCACTGCCCGACAATTTTCTCAGTCCAAGTCAGCAGCGCTCCGCCAGCACTATACACAGTGCAGGTAGAGCACCGCTTTCCCCTCCTGAGACGTCTGACGGTTTGCCAGAATCTCTTTGAGGCAGTCCGAAAGTCTTTTTCCATGGCCTCTCCGAACTCCTCCCACACCCGAGTTTTTGCTTCAGCCACTGCCCGAGCCACATTCCGCTTGGCCTGTCGATACCTGTCGGCTGCCTCCGGAGTGCCACAGGCTAACCAAGCCCGATAGGACTCCTTCTTCAGCCTGGTGGCTCCCTTCACCTCTGGTGTCCACCATTTGGTTTGGGGATTATCACCACGACAGGCACAAACCACCTTGCGGCCGCAGCTCAATGCAGCAGCTTCGGCAATGGAGATGCTGAACATGGTCCATTCAGACTCAATGTCCCCAGTCTCCCTCGAAATGCTGTTGAAGCTCTGCCGGAGGTGTATGTTGAAGATCTCGCAGACTGGGGCCTCTGCTAGACGTTCCCAGCACACCCTCACTACGCGTTTAGGTGCACCGGGTCTGTCCAGCGTCCTCCCCCGCCACCTGATCCAACTCACCACCAGGTGGTGATCAGTTGACAGCTCAGTCCCTCTCTTTACCCGAGTGTCCAGAACATATGGTCGCAAGTCTGGTGATACGATTACAAAATCGATCATCGACCTACGGCCTAGCGCGTCCTGGTGCCACGTGCACTTATGGAAACTCTTATGTTCGAACAAGGTGTTCGTTATGGCCAAACTGTGATTAGCACAGAAGTCCAATAACAAAACACCGCTCAGGTTCAGATCAGGGAGGCCGTTCCTCCTAATCACGCCCCTCCAGGTCTCGCTGTCGTTGCCCACGTGAGCGTTGAAGTCTCCCAGCAGGACAACAGAGTCTCCAGGTGGAGCACCCTCCAGCACCCCACCCAGGGACTCTAAGAAGGCTGGGTACTCTGAACTGCCACTCGGGGCATAAGCGCAGATGACAGTCAGGACCCGTTCCCCGACCCTAAGGCGCAGGGAACAAACCCTCTCATCCACTGGGAAGAACCCCAACGTACCGGCAGCAAACTGAGGGGATATTAGGATACCCACCCCAGCCCGCCGCCTCTCACCAGGGGCAACTCCAGACTGAGACAGAGTCCAGCCCCTCTCCAGGAGACTGGTTCCAGAGCCCAAGCCATGCGTAGAGGTGAGCCCGACTATATCTAGCCGGTACCTCTCAACTTCACGCACAAACTCAGGCTCCTTCTCCACCAGAGAGGTGACATTCCATGTCCCAATTGCCAGTCTTGGTAGCTGTGGATCAGTCCGCCAGGGCCTCCACTCCTGGCCACCGCCCGGCACACAATGCACCCGACCCCTACGGCACCTCCTGCAGGTGGTGGGCCTGCGGGAGGATGGGCCCATGCCCCCTTTTTGGGCCGTGCCCGGCCCAAAAAGGGCCTGTTACCTGTGGTAATGCAATTTATAATTTATATATTCTGTATTCAGTTATGAAGGCTCTAATTGTTGCTTGCGAGCTGCCGTTTAGATGCTTGTATGTGCCCGGGGCTCTTGATGGGTCTGTATGCAATGATGAGCGTAGCTGCGGGAAGTTTATTGGGTTTTTTTGTTGATGAGTGAGTATAGGGGTGGGATTTAATAAGTTTAGTAAGTTTTCTTCGTCCCACTCCTTTTTCAGGCAATTTTTGTTTTTTGTTTTGTGCATTTTAATATAGGTATTTGTTGTGCCTGAAAATGAACAAATAAATGAATGAAAAATGAATGAATATGCTCTGTCAAGGACATGTAGCCTAATTGGCCAGCGAACCTGAACTGTCTGAGGAGGTCAACTGTTTCTTTTTGATTAGCTTCTAGGTTTGCCTCCACAGCTCCAGCAAAGGTTCTAGTAAGCAGTAGCGGTTTTTGATACGGGTGACACGGGCGGTTGCCCGGGGCGGCATCGTGGTGGGGGGCGGCATCACGGGCATCGGCAAAAAAACTAAAATAAAATTGCTCGTACTCATGCCAGCGCATACTGGGGATGGCATAGGCACCGATCGGTTTTCTATCACCCATCTGCTGGCAGTAAGGGAGCCCTCCATCTGCGAGGTGCGCCTGCTGCTTGCGGTACAGGGAGGGGAGGGCAGGGCGGCGGGGGATTTTCTGGCTGGCTGGAGCAGCATCTAATAACCAACTCGCAAAATAAAACAAAATAAAAACAAACCAACAAACACGAAAACACCTAACATTATGATACAGAGGGAGTGTTCACCCAGGGCGCCAAACGGGCTAGGACCGCCACTGCTAGTAAGTAAAGGACCATAATGGCATTTACCTTGCCAAACAGATCAGGCTGTGCAGTCCTCTTGCCCCTCCGGTCTATGGTTCTCCAGGGGATGTGGATCGTCAAAGAGGCCTTAATCATACAGCCCCTCCCTAAGAAGTTGCCATCATCCAGCTGCTTCAAAGCCCTTTTGCAGCTCCGGTGACTCTTCTAAGCAGACTTTTAAGCTTCCAGACTTCTGCTTGTAAGTTTTCTGCTTTAAGGTTAAGGCCAGTAGGGGAGGGATGATTGTCAGGCTGGCTACCTCAGCTTCAGAGTCACCATCATCGTCCTCATTCTTCTCATTATGAGCTTCTCTCTCCCGAAGATCATTATGGCGGAGTGGAAAGAGCTTTCACACAAAGTGTTTTTGAACCCTCAGATGCTTTCAGGTCTCACAATAATGTCCCTCTTTATGAATGCTATCAAAGTCACTAGGGCTCGACTACATTTGTGGCCACAAGGATCATATGGCTACGAACGGAAGTACTCTTCTGTAGGCAACCGTTTTAGGCACAGACTGACGCTCTCCCAAGCATCTAAATATTGTCATCTTCGCAAAGTGTTGCACAGAGGTGGGAAGTTACAAAGTACAAATACTTTGTTACTGTACTTAGTAGAATTTTCAGGTATCAATCCTAAATCATTTCTGTTTGTGTAATAATGACCAGGGGATGTCGCATAAAAAGAGTAAAAAGAGGGGTTTTTAAAATTTTCTTGCAGTAACACCAGAACAACTGCAGGTGTCCATAAGTTTCAGTTGCAGTACTTCAGCATCTAGCTAGCCCTACAGAAAACAAGCAACCATGCAGGCAATAATGCCTTTTCAGTGGCAGGTAATTTCAAATGCAGCAAACACACAAACTGTTTGTGTGCAGTTTGTCACACAGTGTGTTGCAGCTAAAGGCGCAGCTGCTGTATTTCACAGGGAGAGAAAAGACAGAGAGCTAACTTTTGACACAGATGGAGAAAGATAAAAAAGCCAATATTAGAAGATGATTACCATTATGCAAATGTACTGTTTAAAAGGTTGGAAGCCTTCCATTTAGCTGAGACTGAAGAAGTCACCTGGAGCAGTGACGAAATGTTTCTCCCACTGAAAACGTCCAGAAGAACAGAATCAACTTTTGGGAAGGCTGAGGGAGCTTTGCACATGGAGCCCTGTCAGCTCTGTCGGCATGGAGGGATGCAGGAAAGCGTAAAAAACATCACAGTTCTAGAAGCATACAAAAAAGGACTAGATTGATTATGATGTATGTACAGTAATGCAGATGTAGCATAAGGACCTGACAAACTCGGCATTGCAGAGTAGTGAATGTTTATTTGCACCATTTCTTTGTCAGTCTTTGTTAGTGTAGCTAGTCAGCTGCCTTCTCTTGCTTAGATGATGGAGATCCCCTGTGGTGGTCAGCCTCCCCCAACACCACCCCTGAACCCACTGCTCCACCCATCCCCTGTAACTGATCCACAAATCACACCCTGCCACATACCCCCATCATCTCCCTCAGGCCAAAGAGCCATGCAACCTAACCTATTACCCACCCCCGCAAGCAGGACAGGAAATCAGCCATGACCATCTGTAGCCCTGGCCTATGGACCACCTTGAACTTAAAAGGCCAGATATCACCGGGGTTCCCCACAGGGAGTTTCTTCACCTGCACGAATGCCACCTGGCTCTGCTCTGTCCACCGGACCAGATCTGGGGCACCATTTCAGCTGAGGGCAGTCAAGGGGCTGGTAAGTGCTGTGAAGTTTTTGGCTTTAGGAGATGGATAGGATGTAATGGCTGTTGTTTTCTTCATATGAGGGTGCACCTGCCCACATCCAAAGAGGGACCCCTGGCACTGTACCTCCCTCCATCCAACCACACACTTCTCGGGTTTGCTAAAATGTGGTTCGACCTCTAAACAAGCTGAACGGAAGTGTGACAAATTGGTACAAACTGTAGGCCGTTCTTTTCCTCAGACATCGGAGACAAGGGAATCTGCCAGTAGCTCTGATTTTCCATGTGCCCTCTAACTGGTTCTGTGTACTACTGTGCAAAATATGTCCCATGGCCAAATGACAGAGATATATAGTTGTTTTTTTCCAGATCAAAGAGACATTTTATTGACTGAATATTTCCTGAAGATAAATCAGCCTGGTCTCTCTTCTAGCAGTTGCAGTTCCTGCTATTTAAAACACACTGGCAGCAAATTAGAACTGAAAATAAAAAATCTTTATAAATTTTCTACATCAACAAGTTTATTGTTTCTATGGAGCATATACCACTATTCCACTTAAACTCTGAAACTTTCCTTTCCTTTCTGGGGCGATCGTGGCTCAAGAATTGGCAGTTCGTCTTGTAATCAGAAGGTTGCCGGTTCGAGTCCCGGCTCTGACAGTCTCGGTCGTTGTGTCCTTGGGCAAGACACTTCACCCGTTGCCTACAGAGACTGACGCCAATGCCCGGCAGCCTCGCCTCTGTCAGTGCGCCCCAGGGTGGCTGTGGCTACAATGTAGCTGCCATCACCAGTGGGTGGATGACTGGATGCGTAAAGTGCTTTGGGGTCCTTAGTGACTAGAAAAGCGCTATACAAATACAGGCCGTTTAATATTTCCTGAGACCAGCACACAATCCCAACTTTGTCGCAATGCTCCTATTTGTTTGACCACATGATTCCAGATCTCAGTATTTACATGAACTATTGTTACTAAACTTGGACTGTTTGTCTTATTGTCCATTCATCTTTACCTAAGCTTAAGTCCAGTACTTCTGTTATATCTGCAAAGATTAGGAGTTAAGCCTCAACCTATGAGGGCACAGGATGAGGCTCGCATGGGATTCATGAAGATCAAAACTAAACACACTCAATGAGTCTTAATGACATCATTCTGTCAATCATCACATGTTTTGGAGAAATCGTCGTGCAAACAAGGAAAGAAAAGTAAAAAGACTGTTAAAGACAGCAGTGTGCTGCTCAGTGTGCTTCAGAAAAATCTCTGTTAACATTTGTGTTGCTCACAACAAACCGATGTATAAGGCAAAGCATGCAGAGGAAGGTTTACTGTAATAACCACACAGCTGTTGTTGGACTCACCTTTGTTTTTTGCTCAAAGATGTGAAACTTTGCACGTGTTTGGTTGACTTTTAAGCTTTCTAGGAGTTTCTCAAGCAAAGCTAGAAGCTGGCATAGAATAAGACTTCTTTTTTTTTTTTTTTTTTAAATTTGTGTCCCGTTTGGATCTTTAGCATCAGAATTGTTGTCTTGAGGCCAAGAAAGATGCCAAGCGGATTTATTTTACCAAGTGGATCATCATGGCCTTGCCATATTGGTCCATTTGATTGACCTTTATTATAATTATGAATTTATTTTATTTTCAGTTGCTACAAACGGGACAGACATGACTGGGGGATAGGACAGGGAGAAAGAATGAAAGAAAGAGAGGGAGAGAAAGAAAACCAAAGGGGAGAAGAGACGGTGAGAAGGGGGGAAGAAAGAAAACAAACAAACAAAACACCTGGATCACCTGTATGGAGAAAAAAAACAGAAGAGAAAGCAAACAAAAAAAAGAGCAACATAATAAAAAACAGCACCATCACAAGACTTCATTTTTTATAAATTTAAACATATATATTTAAATGAAAAGACTATATGTGTTTTCCTTCTGTTTATCATATTTATGGGCAAATTCAGATCAATCGCATGCATGTTTAAATGATCCTCTGCTGAGCAGCCTCTGAACTATAAAGAAACTTGATTTTATCCTGCTGTGGATTTTGTATCTTGTAACGCTGGCGTGATGTTTTACTGTGAGTCTGGAGTTTTGGTCATAGTGAACCTGCATAACTCCTGCTGTTTGTGAGATACTCGCACCAGAAGCATCAGTGGGAATAAAAAGGAAATGGAAAAACATGTGTAATGTGAATTGAATTGGGTCGCGTCTAATTAATTTTATAGCTTTTCACAGTATGCATGTATTCCTTATGGTGGCACAGTGTGTGTCGGGGGTCTAGTGAGGATGAAGTCGCTGGAGCTAGTGATGAGCGATACCACTGATTTCCTTTCCAATCCGATACCAAGTAAAAATAAGGGTGGTATCGACGATACTGATCCAATACCGATACTTTGTACAAAAACGTATTTTATTTATTTATTTATTGTATCTTTAATTGTATCTCAAATCATTGTGATTACAGGACATCAGATTACTTGTTCTTATCATTTAATAATGCAGAATTCATCATATAGAAATGAAAAAACTGAAGTTGTGCCTATCTGAACACGTTGCCTGCAGCACTAAAGGACTCCGTGAGAGACGTCTGTCTCGCCCTGGCAGCACCTGTCCCTGTCCTCCTCTTCAGTTCGCCTCAACATACGCTCGTCTTATTCTGTGATATGATTTACTGTGAGGTGTTTGACGAGGTCAGCGGTGTTGCCACAACACTTCACTTTCTTGCCACATGTATCACAAACCGCGTCTCGGCTGTTTGTGGAGGTAAAACACGTCCACACATTACTCAGCCAGTGTTGTGAGTGCGCACGCCAGAGGCTGCAACACATTTATGCAGCCGTGTTTCACACATGACTATGAAAGGTGGAAGAGGACGTAGTTCCTTCCAATGCAGACAATCCGAATGTTATAGTTTCTTTCCGCTGTGTTCCTGTTAATGATAAACTACAAATTTACTAAAATATCGATATTTTAATGTGAGAATCGATTCTAGAACATAAATGACTGGTATCAGAGGAATCGATATTTCAGTATTGATCTGCACACCACTAGCTGGAGCACCAAATAACATTTGATGTTGAAAGCAGTGTGTGGCTCTCTCTCTCTCTGCTAATAGGAGTGAATGGAGATCGCCCAGCAGTCTCTGTCTGTCTCACGTTCTCGCAGTAATCATTAGAATAAGATATTTATCTGGTATTGATATATCTATATAATGTTTATTGACTCTTCACAGTCCACATCAAAAATAATAATGAGATATTGAGGATACTGTTTTCCTTCCAAAGCTGTCATTCAGTGCTGACGAGGCCAAATGACTCCGGATAATAAACAGTGAATCCTTGCGCCTGGCTCTACAAGAAGCAGGAACCTAACCCTTGTCTGGTCGTGGTCACGTGGCCTGGGTGTTTTGACCCACGCCTTGAGCAGTGTTTGCCAGATCTGCGCTTCTGACGCTCGTGACAGTGTTAAACGTCTGTTTCGAGGCTGCCGGCCTCATGCCCGGATCAAGGCAGCCAATCCAAGCCTTCAGTTTCTGTACCACGTGATTTTGAAACGCGGAAAAACACCTAAGACCTTTGGTTCCAGTCTCGGAGCGGAGGTCCGGAGATGATGAGGCGGGCCGTGGTGCACGTGTCCGTGGGCTTCCTGCTGTGTGTCGGCCTGGTGAACACCGGCCTGTTCGCGGACGTTGACGTGGACCTGAGTTCCGAACACTACGCGGAGAGGCGGGTCGACGGTCTGCCCGCGTTCTTGGCGATGCCCTGTAACTGCGTGGTCAATGTGGGTTACGTGTGCGTGGGGCTGTACTGGCTGCTGTGGCGCGGGGACGACGCTGAGTCGGAGCGCGCCCGCTACCTGAGGCACGTGTTCGCCCTCATGGCCGTCTTTTACGGCCCCGTACAGTGGACGCGCCTGGCCATGCTGCGGCGCGCTCCAGCCGTTCTCGACCAGTGGCTGACTTTACCGATCTTCGCGTGGGTGCCGGTGTGGATCGACTTTATCGAGAGGCGGACCGAATGGCGCGCGTCGCACGCGGCGACGCTCGAGCTCGGCTCCGTTCTCAGCTACGGACTGGCGATCGCACACCGACGCGGCTTCGACACGGCGCTCGCAGGTCACGTGCTCTTTGCGGTGTACAAAGGGGTTGACGTGCAGCGGACGCACGGAGATGTGCGCACGCGCAGACACCTCGTGCTGGCTTTGCTGTCGTGTGCAGGCTTCGTGCTCCTGAAGCTGCTGGATCACCACCTGGCTCAGTACCGCCTGTTCCAGCGCTTCACCGGACACTTCTGGTCCAAAGTGTGCGACGTGCTGCAGTTCCACTACAGCTTCTGCTTCCTGACCAGGCTGACGAGCAGAGCGCGGGCCAAGACTGAGCCGCAGCAGCAGTGACAGCCACGCAGCATCCACGCAGCATCCTCCAGCTGGGAGTTCATTCTGTCTCATTCCACACAAGACCACATCTTCACCTCAGCATAACTCTAGATTCTGTTCAGCTTCAATACTTTAGTTCCACATAAATATTGATTCTCCCTGAGCTACAGGAGCAGCTGCAGCATTCGATGTGCCCCAGCCACGTGGCTCCAGCTCCAATCAGCTGTATCTAATAATAGAAAAATGAGCAGAACGATGCCAGTGGGAGGGCAGAACAAAGAAAACCGCTGCTCTCAGGAAAAGGACCACCAGGATAGCCCCCCAGACTTTTGTGGACTCTTGAGACCAAAGATGACCACTGCAGTGTAGCTGAAGTAAACATGTGACATTAAGCTTCACCACCCCTTAGGGCTGCTCTGCTGGAGGAGGGGTGAAGGATTGCTGCTTACTTACAATGTTCAGTGGTGCACATGTGCAATCTGAGTTAAAATAAAGAAAAGTACACATGTCTGTGTGTTGTTTAGTCTGACTGTGACTTACAGACCATTAGTACCTACTCAGATCGACTCGGCATGGTTCGGCTCAGTTTTCAGGGTTTCCCATTATGTCACAGTATGTGGCACCCCTCCTCACAGGGGCGGATCTACAGGGGCAGCATGTGCCACCCTAGTTTTGCATATGTCAGTGTTGTTCATTAAAATAAGATAGCACCCCCCACCACCACTTAAAATGGTTCAGCCCAGAGCCTTTTCACATCTTACACTGGGGATTGATTGCGTGAGTGTTATTCACCCTCCGGGGGCAGCTATTGGTGTAAATGTACCATGATTTGGCAGCACCTGTGATTTGGTTATTTAGGAAGAGGGGAAAGTTTTGGGACAGTGGCGAGAGAGCGATATCGACAGCGACTTTTGAGTTGTGAGAGATTTGTGACGTTTAGCATGTAGTTAGTGTGTAGTGTAGTCATGAGCTTTGTGTGTCAAAATGTTACACCCCTGAAAACAGGGGAAAAGAATCACGAGAGTGATTATGACTTGCGTCTCTCATGCAGTCGTTTATTGCAGTGAGGAGAACGCGCGAAAGCCCCCTAGTGGAGAATAGAGACACTACTAATCGATCCCAGAAAAGGCTTACTAGCCGATCACTGATGTATAGATTGTAACATGAAAGCCATTAATATAACATGAAAAATAATAAACTCTTAATCATTTTCTTACCATGTTTACATTCTTTTCGTCCTTATATCAACAGATATGAATTAGTATTAACTGAACAGTTTTATATGCAGTAGTCCTTATTAGAGATGGACCGATCCGATATTACGTATCGGTATCGGTCCGATACTGACCTAAATTACTGGATCGGATATCGGAGAAAAATAAAAAATGTAATCCGATCCATTAAATATCACGAAAGTACCTCACAAAACTTGCAACACGCCGTAACTCACCTCAGAACGTTAGCACGTCGGAGCAGTATGCATCACGTGATAGAGCAGCTGTGGCATGCGGGACCTGTCGGTGGTCTGGATAGCATGTGGAGCTTCGCTAGCAACCCGGCATTTCATCTCCGACAAAGTTATCCCCGAGAGAAGTAAAGCAAGTGTGTAAGTCCACCTCTGAATGTTTGTAAAGCATTCCTGCGTTAAGCTTAACAAACGACTGCCTCTTCTTGCTGCTACTTCAATCATGAAACTGCTTAATGATCAGCTGATCGGCTTTTCTGTCGTGAGTCCGTGTCTCTAGTTTGCTTTTGGCCCACTTTGCACCAGAAAGAGGAAACCAGCGGCTGAACAACAGCAGCACGTTTAAGCTTGATCAGCTGTTGTTAGAATTTATTTATTATTAGTTTCTACTCCAGGATCTTTTTCTACGTAGCTGACGGCTGGTAACTGTGCAGGGGCGGATCTAGCAAAGTTTAGCCAGGGGGGCCGATAGGGCATTAACAGGGAAAAGGGGGCACAAAGACATGCTTTTCTTTCTTATTCTCATTTAAAATGTCGAGCTTTTAATAAATAATTATCCGAATCTTACACCGAAAGTTTTAATTTGATGTAAAATGAATAGAAGTCAATTACTGTATATAGTGACTATTAAGTCTAATATATATACCCTAGTAAGCTATAGTACTTTTTCCTTTGGGAAGGTACCATCTGTGCAGTCTGCAATTTTGTTGAAGAAAGATGTTGAATCTATTTAATATTTCTTGAAAAATAATTGATTTCTGTGCATTTTTTTTCACACTGCATCAAATTAAGGTTGATTACGTCGATTAAGCATCATGAGGTGGAGCGTGAGGGGTGGTTCCCTATTTTTTATTTATTTATTTTTGTTGTTGCTGGGAGTTGGAACCCTATTAGTTAGGTTGCTTAATATTTATGCTAAGTACTCTTTAAAATACCAGAATAGGGAGGATGGTGTAGGTTTAAGTTTATTAGATTGATCAGTATTGCTGAACTATGAAATATATATTTTTTTGCATACAGGTATAACAGAATAGCTTTAGTGTAGTTGTTGTTTTAAACTTGAGTATGAACTTATACAAAATGCAGCAAGATATTTAAAAAACAGTTTTGTTGATTAAAAAACACTATATCGGATTCATATCGGTATCGGCAGATATCCAAATTTATGATATCGGTATCGGACATAAAAAAGTGGTATCGTGCCATCTCTAGTCCTTATACCTGTCACAAAAACAATGAGGAAAGCCACCAAAGGCAGACGGCAGTGGAAACACTGGACTGATGCAGCAGCTTTACTCCTGTGCTGTTCTCCTCTGTCTTGTGGCCGACAAACTATTTTTTGCACTGGCACAAATAATTTGTGGGGCACCTTATTGTGACAACTAATTGTTCTCTAATTTTAGTGTTAGTAGTATTTTTAAATAGCTGTACAAAAAAATGCCAGATGTATTATTTTTAGGTAAATGGTTAAATATAACTTTATTTCTACCTTAATCTACAATTTATATTTGCATTTCAAGTTATGAAAATAATTCAATAAACATGTCTGTGGTTTTTACAGTAAAAATAGAACTTTCTCCTACTCGGTTTTTATATTTTTATGTGATTTCAGATCAATTGTGTTAGTACAGTATGTCAATGAAAACATTACTGTAAGTTCAGACGTGAGATTGTGCTGAAAAGAATGATGCCACAGAAGGCACGAGAAGAAAATTTAAAGGTGAAATACAAAGTAGTGAAAAGTGGCCAATGGTACCCTGGACCCCAGAGGCTTAACCTGAAAAGTCAGGTTTCTGTTGATGACAGCGCAGATTTAGAGGTAACTTTGGGTTCCCTCTTGTTCCTCTAGCACAAAGTGCAGTTAGCTGCAACATCTTTCTAAATTCTTCTTTTACTGTCATTTTCTTAAACTGACAGCCCATCAAATACGTGTGTCTACTGTCCATTTTTATAGTTGCATACTATCCTAATAACAGTTCCAAAGTTATTTCTACAGAGAATTTACTGAAAATTAGAAGCTCTATTGTGCCACATCAAACCTACAAAGGCAAAGTCATTCATTACTCTGTTAAAGACTCGTACTGGGAGACATGGTCAGTGCAGTTTAATGTCAGAGAGATATTCCTGAAACTGCTGGATAAACAGACACTCACTCAAGAACGAGTAGCACAGTTGAGGTCATAAAGGGCAGGAAGTTAAACATCACTATACCATCTGACATGCTGGGGAGGGGAACAGAAACAAGGGAATGTCTTCGATCATGCTGTTTAGGACAAGGCTTACAACTTGAAGCACAACAATGGCAACATTTAATGAAATCACTCTAAAATATAAGACATTGTAACAAAAAAGAAACATTGATGAAGCGTCCAAAAAGCCCCATGGTGAGTAAAATCCCAGAGAGAGCGCAGCTTTCACACCTGATCAGCGTGCTTGTATGAGCGAGGCTTGTTGTGTAAAGCACTTTGATTTCTCCTGGAGAGTAGAAAAGTGCTGCATAAGAGTCAGTCCATTTACCATTAAAAGATGTATGGATGTTCTGCTTTGTCATTTCATAGACTTGGTCACTGGTACTTTCTTATTATAAGGATGCTCCTGCTCTGCTCCCATTCTACCTGCTGGCTCTTTAAAACGTGTGGGAAGTTTTGTCTTTGGTTCCAAGATTTCTTCCTTCTGTCTGTCCCCAGAGTTGGAAAAAGAGCAGTGAGATTTGCAGGCCTGCCCTCGTGCAGCATCAAATAAAACTTAATGAGCTAGTCTTACAAAAAGAATTGTACAGATTTATTTAACAAAGCTTGTTTATTTCACAAATTAATAGTAAGACACAGAAACTCAGTATTGATATGGATTAAACCTGCGAGAGCGAGTTACTCACAGCATGCATTACAAAGCGAGCACCTCATTGTTGATGCTGCTTTGTTTGGTGACCCTGTGTTTGGTTGGTGAGTAGGTCTGTAGGCCTTTAGACTGCAGGGTGACTCAGGGGAGAACCACTGATAACGCGTGTTTGCATTAGGACTCCAGCTGCATTTGTTGTTCTGTTTTTACATTTTGTTATCTTTAAAAAGTAACCTCATTGGTTTTTGTGCTGTAATTAGTAATGTGAGTATTTGGTAACAGAAACAGAACTAATGCAAAGTGAAGCTTTTTATTGATGAGAATGCACCATGAGATGTGTGTGTGTGTGTGTGTGTGTGTGTGTGTGTGTGTGTGTGTGTGTGTGTGTGTGTGTGTGTGTGTGTGTGTGTGTGTGTGTGTGTGTGTGCGCTGGTTTGGACACACACTGTGACTGTGAGCACTAATGGCTCTGCAAGGCTTAGTGCTGTGAACTGACAGAGCAGCAGTTTCCTGACTGCAGGGATTTACCCATGCTAGCAGGGCTTTAGGGGTCTCGTTCTCTCACCCTCTCTCTCACACACACACACACAAATATCTATATCCAGTTTGTATTTCCTGAGAAGGCGCCTTGATATTTTCTTGATGTGTCTCTTGCAGTCATGCTCCATTTTAGTTTTGACTGAAAGAAACAGGGGCTGCAAATTGATATGTTTCTTTTTTGGAGTTCCACAGGGTTCAGTGCTAGGACCAATTCTGTTTACATTATACATGCTTCCCTTAGGCAGCATCATTAGAAGACATAGCATACATTTTCACTGCTATGCAGATGACACCCAGCTCTATCTGTCCATGAAGCCAGATAACACACACCAATGAGTTGAACTGCAGGAATGTCTTAAAGACATAAAGACCTGGATGGCTGCTAACTTTCTGCTTCTTAATTCAGATCAAACTGAGGTTATTGTACTCGGCCCTGAAAAGCTTAGAAATATGGTATCTAAGCAGATTCTTACTCTGGATGGCATTACCTTGGCCTCCAGTAACGCTGTGAGGAACCTTGGAGTCATTGTTGACCAGGACATGTCCTTCAATGCACATATTAAACAAATATGTAAGACTGCTTTGTTCCTGTCTTCCTGACAGGGACTAGAAAGAGAGAGCAGATTTCTCCTGTTTTGGCTTCCTGTTAAATCCAGAATTCAAAATCCTGCTACTCACATACAAGGTCTTAAATAATCAGATGCCCTCACCCGTTGGTGCATTGATGGTTCTCGGTGTCCAGGGCTGGATGTTCGGGTTTGTACTGGCTGACTCCCGGGGGCTGCTTGGCGGGGCCTGGGGCTTTCCTCAGCTCTTTTCTGCTTTTAAGATTAGGCTTCAAACTTTCCTTTTTGCTAAAGCATATAGTTAGGGCTGGACCAGGTGACCCTGAATCCTCCCTTAGTTATGCTGCAATAGACGTAGGCTGCCGAGGATTCCCATGATGCATTGAGTTTTTCCTTTCCAGTCACCTTTCTCACTCACTATGTGTTAATAGACCTCTCTGCATTGAATCATATCTGTTATTAACCTCTGTCTCTCTTCCACAGCATGTCTTTATCCTGTCTTCCTTCTCTCACCCCAACCAATCACAGCAGATGGCCCCGCCCCTCCCTGAGCCTGGTTCTGCTGGAGGTTTCTTCCTGTTAAAAGGGAGTTTTTCCTTCCCACTGTTGCCAAAGTGCTGCTCATAGTCAAGTCAAGTCAAGTTTATTTATAGAGCACATTTAAAAACAACCAAGGCTGACCAAAGTGCTGTACAGTAAATACAGATAAAAATACAATAGAACACAATTTCGTAATAACACCTCGCTGATAAAAATAAAATAAAAATATATAAAACAAATTAATTAAACCTTTCTAAAAGCCAATGAAAAGAGGTGAGTTTTAAGAGCGGTTTTAAAAGTTTCTAGGCTTTTGGAGAATCTGACGTGAGGAGGTAAACTGTTCCACAGTCTGGGTGCAGCCACAGCAAACGCCCTCTCTCCCTTTGTCTTTAATTTATACCTGGGAACATCTAAAAGCATCAGGTCGGCTGACCTCAAAGATCTCCTGGGGCGATAAGTACTAAGGAGTTCTGACAGGTAAGAAGGTGCAGTGCCATTTAAAACCTTAAAAGCCAGCAATAAGATTTTAAAATCAATCCTAAAGGCAACTGGGAGCCAGTGGAGAGAGCAGAGAACCGGAGTGATGTGGTCTCTTTTTTTTGAACCGGTCAACAGGCGAGCGGCAGCGTTCTGCACCAGTTGAAGGCGATGTAGACAGGAACGATCTAGGCCAGCATAGAGGGAATTGCAGTAGTCTAGCCGTGAAGTAATAAAAGCATGGACCACCCTTTCTAGATCGTTCCTGCAAAGGTAAGACTTGACTTTGGCTAAAATCCGCAAATGATAAAAAGATCCCTTGACTACGGAGCTGATTTGTTTATCAAGTTTAAAAGCATTGTCAAAAATAACACCAAGACTCTTAATGGAAGAAGTGCAATCGGAGGTTAGGGGTCCCAAAAAGTCAAGAGAGAAGTTGGGATCTTTAGGAAGCCCAAACACAATGACTTCAGTTTTGCTTTCATTAAGGTGTAAGAAGTTAAGAGTCATCCAAGTCTTAATGTCAGACAAGCAGGAGAGTAGCGGCTGCAAAGAAACATTGCAGTTCAACCTCAGAGGGAGGTAGATCTGAATATCATTGGCAAAGATGTGGAAGGACACATTATGTTTACGGAGCACATCGCCCAGAGGGAGCAAGTACAGAATAAACAACAGGGGGCCTAGTATGGACCCCTGAGGTACGCCACAGGTTAAAGGAGCTCTGGGAGATGACAGTTCACCAAGGTGAACAGAAAAACTCCTATTATTCAAATAGGACTGGAAAAACTTTAAGACAGTGCCCTTTAAACCGACACAATGTTGAAGGCGGGATAGCAGTATGTTGTGATCAACAGTGTCGAAGGCTGCTGTCAGGTCCAGGGTTACTAAGACAGCAGCACAACCAGAGTCAACAGTTAAAAGCAAATCATTAAAAACTCTCAGAAGGGCGGTTTCTGTGCTATGCCGAGCTCTAAAACCAGACTGGAACTTCTCATAGAGATTGTTATTGTCAAGAAATAGCTGGAGCTGCGTGAGGGCGGCTCGTTCCAGTACTTTAGACAGAAAAGGGAGGTTGGAAATGGGCCTATAGTTAGAGAGTAGGGATGGATCTAGATTAGGCTTTTTAAGGAGAGGTTGAACAACAGCGTGCTTGAAGGGTGTTGGAAAACAACCAGAACTGAGGCAGGCATTGATCAGGACCAGAAGGAAAGGTCCGACTGAGTCCAGAACCTGCTTCAGAAGCCGAGAGGGGATAGCATCGGTGGAACAGTTGGTAGTCTTAACCTTGCAGACTATTTCATGCAGCTGAGAGAGAGAGATTGGTTCGAACTGATTAAAGGCAGAATGGCACAAAGAAAAAACACAGGGATTGGAAGGTGGAGATGGAATGACAGACTGCAGGGAGGAAATCTTGTTTACAAAGAACTTTAGAAAGTCATTACAGAGGGTGGCAGAAGGTGTGAGGCTGGTGGATGTGTAAGGATTTACAATGGAATTTAAAACACGAAACAGAGTCTGAGGTTTATGGACACTACTGCTAACCAGGTTTGATATGTAGGAGGACTTGGCCTCTTTAACGGCTTTCTGATAGGTTGAAAGAGAGTCTCTGAGGATATTAAAAGAAATGTGCAGCTTGTCCTTTTTCCATTTTCTCTCAGCACACCTACAGGTGCGCCTGAGAGCACGAACAGAGTCTGTAATCCAGGGTTCAGCGTGAGCTTTGGGACGGAGTGTTTTTAGGGGAGCGATGAGGTCCAAAATAGAAGTACATGTTGAGTTGAAAAGAGCAGTTAAATCTTCTGCACACAAGGAATCAATCCAGTCCACCGTGGAGAGCTCAGAGTTGCTAAAAGCAGCAGAAAACTGAGATGGTACATGGGTATTGATGATCCGGTGACGGCGTGAAGGAGGTTTAACTGCAGCATCAGAACAATGTGCAGTGGCAGAAAATAGAACAGGAAAATGATCGGAGATACACGCACTCTCACAAATTTCAGAGATGTGGATACCCAAGCCGTGAGACATGACAAGGTCCAAAGTGTGACCCTTCTCATGTGTGGAGCCAGACACACACTGAGTAAGGTTGAAGGAATCCAACAGTGAAACAAAGTCTCTAACCAGGGGTTTAGATGGACAGCACACATGAATATTCAGGTCACCAACAATAAGAAAATGATCGAAATCTACTGAAAGCCCTGAAAGGAATTCCCCAAACTCACTGATAAAGTCCTTGTTAAATTTGGGAGGACGATATACCACTGCAATCAGTAACGGAGTGGATGAGTTTAGTTTAAAAAGCTGTAGTTCAAAGCTGGAAAAAGAGGAAAAAGAAATCTGATGGCAGTCATAAACAGATTTAAAAACACAAGCGAGGCCTCCGCCTTTGCCAGAGGACCTGGGAGTGTTTAAAAAACAACAGCCTGGAGGAAGAAGCTCAGAGAAAGCCACAGTCTCACCAGCGCGTAACCAGGTCTCCGTCAGGAACATAAAATCCAAGTCGTAAGAAGAGAAAAAATCCTTGAGCAGAAACGTCTTATTGGAGAGGGATCGAGTGTTGATCAAAGCCATAGATAAGGTGAGATCAGTAGCTGTCATCGGGGTTGATATGCGGGTGAGTGGGCGTAGGTTAGAGTTTGTAGCACCAAATCTGCGGATCCGTGGCTGTAGGAGAGCCGATGACCGAGGACCCGGAACGGAAACAGCGAGCGACGGACCCGGAGAGTCACGCAGGAAGGGAGCAAACACCAGGCGTGGGCCGGAGATGGCAGAGAGTCGCCTACCAGAGGAGAACGCCGCCGCCGGCATGGCGAGGAGTGAGCCAGATGACCGAGGGAGGCGCGGGCCAAGAAGCGGGCCTACCGGTAAAGCCGGAGCAACAGCAGGGGGGGTCATATGATTGTTGGGTTTTTCTCAGTATGTGTTATTGTAGGGTTTACTGTACAATATAAAGCACCTTGAAGCGACTGTTGTTGTGATTTGGCGCTGTGTAAATAAAGTTGAATGAAACTGAAAACTTTTTTATATATGAGGCTGTTTGTATTCCTTGCTTTTTTATACTTTCCCAGAAGTTCTCTAGTTTATTGTTTGAGTTTTGTATGTTGTTTCCTATTGCAGTTGCATTTTTATTCTGTTCCCTCAGCACTCCCTATTTAATGCTTTTGTCTCATTTCCCTGTTTAGGTCATGCTGTATCTTAAAAGCCTCTGTTTGGATGTGTTCCTTGTTGTGTTGCGCTGTGTGTTCCAAGTGTTTTTCCCGATATTCCCAGCCATGGAGGGCCCACAAGCCTATATATTCTAAGGGGGAGTGGTCAGTGATGATTGGAGCAGACTTCAATGGACTGGTGAAGAGAGCAGAGATGAAGAGGCATTGTATCAAGGACAAGAAATGCAAAAGGACAGATGGAGTGAGTGGAATTGCATCTGCGATCTGGGAGAGGCAGTTCAGAACACAAGTCATGATCAGTAAGCAGCAGTATGGCTTCATGCTGAGAAAGAACACTACAGATAGTAGAACAATATGAAGAACCATACGTATGAACCCCTTTACTCTACACAGGCCTCTGGGCTTCAGTGTCAGACGTTGCATCACTTGTAAAAGGCCTCATCGGTTCATGCTCCTCGTTAAAGTCTCGTACTTACCTCAGTTTCTTTGTGCTTTTAGTCACCTCGTCCTACCATCACCACTCACCTGCAGCTCAAGATCCTCTGAATGCTGGTGTCCACAGCAGGGCTCTGGTTTTGTTGCTGATTCTTCACCTCTCAGGTTCACACCATTCACCATTTCCACCTGCATGTCCTCCTGACACCGTCTCTTGTGGATCTCTGGAAAAACAAGGATGGAATCTTCTCACTTGCTCAGCACTCTAGGAGCTCACCTGGCTATTCACCTGCCCCAGAGCCTTTTACGCTTCACCTGCCAAGTAAGACTCCAATATCACCTCTCCAGTCTAGCTCCCCCTGCATCATCTCTAACCACACTCTCCCTCTGTTCACAGCTTACCACGCTCACTCCCTCGCCCTGTGTTTGAGTGAATAAAACTAGTTGAAGGTCCGTAGAAGCAAGACAGAATACATGAGAGGGAGACAGATGTACCAGCAAAGAGCACAGGTAGTGAATAATTTGAATACGTTTAAAAGCCTGAGATAATCCAAAGCAACAGACAGTGCACAAGAGACGTGAATAAGGGAACGTAGGCAGGGTGGAGTGGGTGGAGATGGCTAAAGGATAGCAGCAAGAAGGAAAGGGAAGGTAAGAGGCGGGAGTGAGCATGATGGATAGGATTAGAAATGAGTCCATCAGAGGGACAGCTCAGGTTGAGATATTTCGAGGCAAAGTTAGAATGGCGAGGCTGAGATAGTTTGGACGTGTGAAGAGGGGGGAGAGGGGGTACATCAGACAAAGGATGATGAAGATGGAGCTGCTAGGCAGGAAGAAAATCTCAGATAAGACTCATGGATGTAATGAAGGAGGACATTCAGAGGGCTGGTGTGACAGAGGATGCTGGGATAGGGTGAGATGGTGGCAGATGACCTGTTCGTGACACCTAAAGGATTTACGGCAGTAGGACAGCAGCTGAAATACAAGTAAGCAAACTGTTTCCTTCATTACACTGTCTTATTAAAAGTTATATGAGGTTCTTAGAGTCAGTTAAAAAACAGCTGCAATTATCAACAGAATGTGAAGAAATATGAGAAATCCTATAAAGACTTGTGTTTTGACTGAGAGCAGACTGGGAGTATGTGGTGAGTCTGACAGAAAGCTGAGCAGACACACAAATGGCCTCTTTCTTCACTTTTAAAGCATATTGAGATACATTAACAACACAAAGCTGGGCACTGTGTGACATGGCTAACTGTAAAAAAGTGGATGATTCAAAATATTAATTCAAAATGAAGGTGGTATATTAGCACAAACGCTGGTTAAAGGCAGTGGCGTACATTCAGTCGGTCGAGTGATTTGTCATAGAGGCTAATCTGGAAGCGCTGCTACAGGCGTCCCTGCTCACCTTTGTCTGTGTGAGTAAACAGGAGTGCCCGTCTCCATCATCAAGGCTTTCTTTGTTAATGTGCTAAACAAATAAAGTTTTTACACTGCACTGTCACTCCTCTACATCACACATGTTGGCCAAGGCTAATACGTAAACTTTGGCTACAGTGAAGCTTGTTTCTTTGCTAATGCTAGTCCTGTTTGCACACAAAGCACAGATAATAACTGATCTCAGAGCTGTGAAAGTAGAGCCAGTGCCAGCTTGTCATGCACTGCACAGTAGTCTCCCATCAGCCCCTGTCAGAGACCAGAGGATTACAAACCAAAGTCAGCTTGAGAAGCTTCACAGACGCAGCTTTACTTCTAAGCACTGCTTGCAGCCACAAGATGGCAGTAAAGTAAAAGATGGATGCAAATTGGTGTGTAGCTTTGAGGTGAAAGGAAAGAGACTTTCACTGTTGTATGTTTAAAATGAGAGCTGAGTAGCTTTAGTTTGAGAGGGCCATCTGCTGCTCAGGAGGTTGGCAGTTCAATCCTTGGCTGCATCAGTTGGCCTGCCAAAGTATCCTTGGGCAAGTGTAGAGGTGGGAAGTGATGAAGTACAAATACTTTGTTACTGTACAGTCAAATTTTCAGGTATCTGTACTTTTCTTAAGTGTACAGATACATTTACTCCCCACATTTTAACACAAATATCTATCATTTCTACTCCAAACATGCTCGTTACCTTTGCTTTGACACATTCGAGAGGAGTCATTATTCCAAGTCACATCAATCTAAGCCTAAAAGGTAACATGTGAAAGGCAGTCCTAAAAGTGCATCAATCACCAGGTGTTATTGCATACAAAGTGATGAAAGAGGCAAAAACATGTCATTTATGCAGCACCACCAGTGCCTTTTTGGCACAACACCAGTACGAATGTAGATGTCCATAAGCTGTCACAGCACTGCAGCTTGCCCCACAGAGGAGGAGCATAAAGGGAGTAAGGGAGTCACAGTTTATATTACCATTTACTAATATAGTCTCATCACATTAATAAAACACATATTTGTCATTGTGTTGCTATGTTGCCTGATGTGCTAATCTGATGCTGATCATTACACTAATGGAGACAGGAGGAATGTTTACAGAGAGGACCACATATTTAAGGGCAGGGTGGAGTTACCTGGTTCCCAACAGACTATTTGAATAATGCGAAGCAGCAAAGGGTGGAGCAGAGTTTTGAAGTGCTTCAGTGTGTCTGTGACAATAGGAATAGATGTGTAAGTGAGCATGTTTGCTTAAACCTGAAAAGTGGCACACCCCTGTCCCTGATGAGCTGTAGCTGCACACGCCCATCACTGTGTGTGTGTGTGTGTGTGTGTGTGTGTGTGTGTGTGTGTGTGTGTGTGTGTGTGTGTGTCAGAGACAGCAGACAGCAGAAAGTGTCACAAAGTTTCTCTGTCTGTGTCCCATTCTGGAATTCAGATGGGTGTGGTTTCATCTCTCTGAGTATCGGGACAGGGTGAGGTCCCACTTTTTGCACTTTTATTTCATTTTTGATGCATTTGTAACCCCTGATATGATTTAATAAAAAGTTTACTTAACTGGTGTATGTATGTGTATATATATATATATATATATATAGGGAGTACAGAGTTGGGAGTTTGCCTCGGAAGGTTGCTGGTTCGAGCCCCAGCTTGGACAGTCTTGGTCGTTGTGTCCTTGTCCTTGTGTCGTTGGGTCCTTGTCCTTGTCCACTTCACCCATTCTTATTCTTATAACAGTTGATGGGTACATGCTACTTCGGTAGTGCTGTCACGGTCTGTGGATGCAGACTGTGTGGAGGTGAGATGGAATCTAATAAGGCTGGTAGAAAAAAATACAAAACAAAGTGCAAAGGCAAAACTAAACAAAACCCTAAAGTGGATAAACTAAAATTAAACACAGAAACACCCTGAATGTGAATCCTGGACCTGAGACACGGACTCCTGGAACATTAGTCATGGGAAACACACAACCTGACATTGAGAGACAGAGGACTTAAATAGACAGAAGGGAAACGAGGGAAGTGAAAACACATGGGGAACACAGCTGACACCGTGTTGGTCAAGTTACTTGAAAAAAATAATCAGTAACTAATTACCGATTACTCCCCCCAAAAAGTAATCCCATTACTTTACTGATTACTTATTTTCAAAAGTAATTAATTACTTAGTTACTTCGTTACTTTTTAAAAACATGATTTACAACCTGAATAGGTGATAAAGCGATAGATCTTTCAGCCCAATTCTACTTTTTCTACATAATCCATCATACAAAATGTAATCAAATGGAAAAGTCTCTTTTTAAAACTTTTATAGTTTTATTAATTTTAATCTTTTAACTTTATGCATCAAGCAAAAATTTAATTATATGCAACATTCTCTGATTGGAAGAAGTTTGTTTAACATTTAAACCTATTTTCTGCACATTCCAGCACATAAAATAAAATATTTTGTGTGTTTACACTCAGTCTTTCAAATAGATGCAAGTAAAACACAGCAGAAAATAAAGTCAAAGACTCAGCGGTCCTGTTGCTCTATTTTCACCTGTAAAGCAGGAGTGGGGTAGGCGGAGGTTTACCCTGGTGCAGGTGTGCCGCGGTCAGTGGAAGAATCCGCGAGTTTCTCTGTGAGTTTCCCATTACGTCATAGCTACTCGGTGCTTGTTTGGAAGTTTAGGGGTTTTTTCGCTGTAAAAATAAGTTTTCTTCCCACGCACAGCGGACACTAATGTTTTTGTCACTTTTTATGGAATCAAACTCAAAGTAAGGTCAGTACTTCCATGCTTTAAACGCTGCACGCTCATACTCTCTCTGCACTCGATATATGATCCATTGCTGATCTGCACACAGCTGTTGTCACTAACGGCGCACTCGCTTACGTCACTGTCGTGAGACATTCTCGCAAAAAAAATCACGGTTTTAGTAACGCAGTAACGCAGCGTTCCTACGGGAAAGTAACGGTAATCTAATTACCGTTTTTGTAATAGTAATCCTTTACTTTACTCGTTACCTGAAAAAAGTAATCAGATTACAGTAACGCGTTACAAGTAACGCGTTACTGCCCATCTCTGGCTGACACAAATCAACACAACACCACAGGGAAGCAAAACTAAACACACTGAACATGGAACACGAGACTGTCAAAATAAAACAGGAAACGCAGTGAGACGTAGACTGTGACAACACGAGGTTGACAGAGGGGTCGAGGGGACACGGGAGACAAAGACACGACTAAGACACACAAAGAACGAGGGAGACTTAAGCACGACAGACACGACCGACTCACACACTGAAGACATGGCATAGACAACAACAAGCTAAACCGACAAGAACTAAACAGGGAAACCAAACTTAAACACAGAGCTAACTGAATCCTAAGATATGTAATTATATAAATTAGAACATAATACAAAAAAGGCACAAAACTCTAAATATTGGCTCAAAATGACCCAGAACCATGACAAGTGCACCCTTCAGTATAGAAAACACAATGACCATAAAAGGTCCTTCTCCTAGATCTGTGACAACAGGGCTCAGATTAAAAAGCTCCCAAAGCAGGTGTTACATGAAGGCAAACACGGTGATTGTTTTCAAATGTTCTGCTTTATCATTATTATGTGAAACCAAACCTTGACAGTGGTGGAAATATTGACATGAGTACAGAGAAAACATTTGCCTTTTACTGTAATGTGCTGACTACTACCAATTTACCAACATTACCAGAATTTATCACCATTTCTCTACTGTGCTGTGTTCTCGATCCGTCTGTGTTTTCCACACCTGAGTTGTGACGTACTTCTGAAGTAACACCCACACCCTCAGTTTACAGGTTCCTGACTGAAAAAGCCTCCTGGTTATCCGTGCAGGGTGGAAGCTGAAGTAGCCAGGTGCCTGGACCCTAGACCCCAGGGTGCTCCCAGAAGACACAGGTTCACCGCCATCCACTGGTTTATTTCAGTGGAATTGTTTTAGGAATGAATTCATTCATTTGCACTACTACGAGTGGTGAGTCCAACTTTATTACCCATGTCGTTGTCCACGGGAAGACAGCAGGACTCATGAGACGCAGGGTTGGGCCCCAAGGACAACTTCACCTGTGCTGCTGGCTCCGTCATGATCGCCATCTACCTCTGAGCAGCAAAGCACTGATGTCATAATGAAAAAAGCAAATAAACAATAAAATATACAACAAATAATTTATAAAGCAGCCTTTAAAAACTATCAAAATGATAAAACCACAGTCTACACTTCTTAAAAAGAACACCTCACCACTGCATGGCACCACACCTGGCTTCACCCACGCATTTGAAACTCTGTTGGTGTCATACCTGTCATTCCAGCAGAGCACCACCCTTCCTGAATGTGACAGCCATACACACCTGAAAGTGTCACACCTCTCTGGGGAATGTGGACTGTGGGCCTGACAAAGGCATGGATGTTTTTCCTCCTCATACCTGCAGTGCAGTGTGACTGCAATATAAACTGTTTTATCATTCAGCGGGTCAGGTTTCTGCTTTCTTCTCAAATCTCACTTGACTTAACCATGCATGCTTTGTCATCTTGGTTTGTCATGCTCATTTAATAAGGCCTGGCCCTCCTCTGTCTGTTACAGCAGTGTTGAAGAGCATTCAGTTCTATGTAGCAGCATAGTTGGGCTCATGACTTAAACTGGTCACAGAAATGCAGGTGTATTTATTCCTGTACATGGACACATCCTCTTTTTCCTCGCTATAGTCAGCAGAACTGAACCAAATGTCTTTATATATGCAAGACGTATGTATTAGAATCCTGTGAGTCAGGTTGTGCTGTGTGAGGCAGCAGGGTAGGACCCGCAATACAAACAGATGCAGGGCTGAACTCACTGCAGCTTTGTTGCTAAACTTCCAGAATAATATAGAACTAAAGCTGCAGACAATATATGCACACAGGAAATCAGGGCAGAGAGGAAACGCCAGGGGAACACGGCTGGACATAATCTAACTGATGAGACAGCAGAAGCAAAACAGCATGATGCACAGAGGACAAATGGCTATCAGAATAAAACAGGAAGTACGAGAAACACACACTGAGACTCAGACACACGACTTTACGTGGGAAGACAATAGCACATTTGGCAGACCGAGCCAAGAGACCGAGAGCAGTAAGAGAAAGTGAGGGACAGGAAGAGAACGACAGAGGCAGACACGAAAAGGAAGCAAAACAAACATGAGACAGAGAGGGAATAAACAGAGCAAACAAATGAACCATTAACAGGACACTAGACACAGGAGGACAGCGAGCACTGAGGGAAGATATATGTCTGTGTATAACAGAAAAAGACTACGACAAACCATCCAAACACCAACCAGCTGTAGAATTCATAATAAAAAAACTGCACTACAGCGGTCCCTCGCCACAGTTATGTTCTCAAAGTAACCTGCGATAGCTGAAACCTGCACAGTAGACAACGTTTTTTTTTACAACTATTATAGATGTTTTAGGCTGTAAAACCCCTCACTACACACTTTATACACTTTTCTCAGACAGGCGTGAACATTTTCACACTTTTCTCTCTTGTTTAAACTCTTAAAGTTCAAACCGTTGTAGAAAAATAAGTCCAGTATTATAGAATGAAAGCAAAGGCATGAGCTGATGCCTTTGACGGTGCAAAACTTTTGGTCAACATTGTTGTTTGTTGGGGAGGAAACATACAAACATACGGTGCAGCACTTCAGAGTCACACTGCTGGAGATCGAAGCTTGAATGAAGACTGGCGACGGAAACGGAGACCCTCAGGCGGCTGGTATATTTACTTTGTGCTTTCAGTGTTTATATACCATTTGCATTACTTTTAATGAGACTTTTGATGAGACTCCATATATTAAAAAGCTTCAGTTTTTACTTCTGCTCTCTCAATAAATGGTAAAGAGTCCCAAACTAGCTTCTCGTCCTCAGCAGACTTGGACGAGAGCTGCTCTCTCGCAGCCGGCCTGAGATGAGGAACCGTACAAACATCTGTCACCTGGCTGAGGTGGCGACAGAAAAGCAGGATGGATGGAGGACACTGTGTGGACTGCTCTGTAGAATATGAGAGAAGCAGCTGTTTTATTCTCTCCTTCCTCACAAAGGTCAAAGGTCAGATAATCAGGTGATTCAGTAGTCAGAAACCTGATGTAGCTGAAAACCTGCTGGCATGGGGGTGTGGTCTCTTTCCTCACCTAGCCTTTAATAATAATAATAATGGATTGGATTTATATAGCGCTTTTCAAGGCACCCAAAGCGCTTTACAATGCCACTATTCATTCACTCTCACATTCATACACTGGTGGAGGCAGCTACAGTTGTAGCCACAGCTGCCCTGGGGCAGACTGACAGAAGCGAGGCTGCCATATCGCGCCATCGGCCCCTCTGGCCAACACCGGTAGGCAAGTAGGGTAAAGTGTCTTGCCCAAGGACACAACGACCAGGACAGAGAGCCCAGGGATCGAACCAGCGACCTTCCGGTTACAGATGCGATTCCCAACCCCCTGAGCCACGGGGGCGACCGTGGCTCAGGGGGTGACCGTGGCTCAGGGGGCGACCCCCGTTTAGCAGCTAAGCAAATACATGCGGCTAAGCTGACCCTGAAGCTTAGTGTTTCCCCGGTGCTCAGTCACACGTCTCTCCTGACTCATGCCTGTGCATATGATCAGAATGCCGTTGTCCCAGTCCAGCAGCTTAGACAGACATTCCAGTCGTGGGATACTACAGCATTACGCCCTGCTGGGATCCTGCAACTCTTTGGATACTTTAGCAAAAGCTACGGGACGTACGGTGAACATAATCAAACCACGACAGAAATAAAGGACGAGACCTCTGAAATAAGATGTGTAATGCTGCACAGATGCTCGTTAACAAAACACACCTGATAACAACACAATGCATCACGTGTCAATGCTTTTACAAGCAAACTATGAAAATTGCAACTTCAGAACTGTTACTCTATCATTTATCTTTCAAACATCTCTGAAGAGAACATTTACATTTTTACTTCACTTCCCAAGGCTGGGGAGACCTGCTGCTGTGTGCCATGACATCAGCACGAGACCAGAATAACTAACTGAGAAACATGGAGCCCGGGAGAAAGATCAGGGAGACAGAAACAACCATACATGATGGACCACGCAGACTGGAATGAACAAGACCTCACAACCAGGAATGATGAAACCAGGAAGAACAAGCAAACTAAACAATACTAAGAAACGTAGAAACATTCGGATGAATCGTTGATTGACTCTTGGAGTCATCTTGTTAGTCCGGACTTCGCTGAAGAGGTCCACCACTGTCCCAACTTTTCTTCTTGTGTGGATAACGGCTCTCCTGTGGTTTCCTGGATTCTTAAAGCTTTACAAAGGGCTTTGTAATTCTTTCTACCCTTACAGATGTCAGTCACTTTATTCTAGACTTTTCTTCAGATAGTGGCATGATGTGCTGCTTTTAGAAATCTTTTAGCCTTTTAGGTCTATTTAGGTGATTTCATGATTCATCTGGCAGGAATCTGGCCTGGGTGTGACTGAATTTAGCTTTCCAAAAAAATGTGGTTAATCTCACACAATTCATGATTTAACAAATGGGGGAATTCTTTGTTCCACACAGGACAGGAGGTTTGTGTGGGACAAGCTTCTGTCCCTTAATGAATGACATCATTAATTTGGGTTGTCTTTGTGCAACGATGATCCCAAACATGTAAGTTTGACAGATATGCAAAAAGCCATGCTGAAGGTCACATTCTGATAAAGAAAAAAGATCAAATGAACTGGACAGACTGGCCTAACAGCTGAAGGCTCTGCCTTGTCTAGGAACCACAAATAAACCAGCAGTCTGAGAGAGAAGGGCTCTGTTTTAGATAATATGGTACTATGAGGTCTTTGAGATATGACAGGAGCAGGACTGTGGTCTTGGACATACTAATTCTCATTCCTGCTGCTTCACACTCAGCCCTGAACTGGAGGATGGTGGTGAAAATGGAAACTTTCCATCTAGGAAATCTGTCATAAGTCATGAAAAGTGACACTGTAAGGGTTTTTTTTTTTTTTACAAAGAAACTTTAACAAAACACACTGAACATTTCAAGAACAATAAAATCAAACTGAAATGAAAGTGAAAAAAGAAACAAAAAGAAACCAAATAAACTCAGCAAAAATTAATGAAAAATTTAATTACTGAAGGGAAGACTGAAGATACTGTGAGTTCAACTCATACTCCCAAAGTTATGAATATGGCTCTTATTTTACATTAATCAGTGCAACTCTTAATCTGTGTCTCGGAGTCAACAGGCATATGTCCTTCAATGTGCGTAAGGCAAATATGTTTGTGCGATGTCTCTAATAAGGAATATCCTCTCACAGCGAGCTCAGAAAACTAGTTCATTTACTTCGAGGCTGCACTGCTGTCATTTGTTACTCTCAAGATGTCCTAAACACTCCTCTTATCCACTGCATGTCCTTGTCCTGTTGTCCTCCCTTCATGCCCAACTGCAGCAGATGGCCCCGCCCCTCCCTGAGCCTGGTTCTGCCGGAGGTTTCTTCCAGTTAAAAGGGAGTTTTTCCTTCCCACTGTCACCAAAGTGCTTGCTCTTGTTGGTGCTTTCTCTATATTGTAGGGTTTACCTTACAATGAGGCACCTTGAGGTGGATATTGGTGTGATTTAGCTCTACATAAATAAAACTGAATTGAATCTTTGAGAATTTGAGCCTCCTTCAGTCAAAGCATCCTTTAAACTGAGGCTCATTTTATGGAAGAACAAGAACTCACATGATGGCAAATCTGGCAAAGTCACAGTATAACAAAGTCACAGTATAACTCATTTTCAGTCTCACACTGGGGGTTAAATTCACACACAGGAAAAAGGTCAAAATACATTTGCTTCTAGTCAAATTGCTGACCCGACTCGCCATCTTCTACTTGGAACCCTCTACGACTGAAACCTGAAAACTGCTGGTCTTTATCTGAAGACTCTGAGAGAAGCTATGCAAGTGTGGTGGGGACCCAGGGCGCTGGTGGGAAATGGACTACTGGCCATCAATTCCATCATCTCACGCCCAAGACGCCGATCGACATTGCAGCGTGGAATGTCAGAACTGGTCACCATGTTGGGCAGAAGGAGATCATCGCCCGTGAACTTTCAAAACTCAACGTCTCAATAACGGCCCTATCGGAACTTCGGCTGACTGGAACTGGCACTGTCTCCTTCGAAGTGCCAGCCATGGACGAAAAGATGACGTTGTATTACTCGGGCGGCGACAAAAGAGAAACCGGAGTCGGCTTCATGGTACACCATCGGTTCTCTGCGAGCGTCGTGGCCTTCCAACCCATATCTGACCGTATCGCCGTCCTAACTGTCAACGGTACAATCAAGCTACTCCGAAATGAACTCCGACGCATCTAAAGATGATTTCTATGATCGCCTGCAAGACGTCCTGGACTCCCTACCTCAAACCGGCATGATCATGATCGCCGGCGACATGAACGCCCACGTCGGAGAAGACCGCACTGGCTGGAAATCGACGATGGGAAAGTTCGGCCATGCAAAAATGAACAACAAAGGGCTACGATTGCTGTCATTCGCCGCCACCAACAGACTGGTCCTCGGGAGCACGCTATTCCAACACTCGCTCAAGTACCGTCTGACATGGCGCAACCCAAGAGGAAACGACTCGGCGCTACTCGACTATGTGCTCATCAACACCCGGTTCC
This sequence comes from Rhamphochromis sp. 'chilingali', assembly GCF_963969265.1. Classification (NCBI taxonomy): domain Eukaryota; kingdom Metazoa; phylum Chordata; class Actinopteri; order Cichliformes; family Cichlidae; genus Rhamphochromis; species Rhamphochromis sp. 'chilingali'. Next base: position 34,601,939 of record NC_137942.1, on the reverse strand, counting down.
GATCATCCTTGCAAGATGTCCGGGCGATGCGCGGACCCGACTGCGGCTCTGATCACTATCTTGTCCGTGCCAGAGTGCGCCTGAAGCTCCAACGAGCGAAGAAGCCGACACCCAAACTGCCCAGGCTGGGCTGGCATCACCTCAACAACAATGACCGCTGTCAAGAATTCCAGATCGCATTATCGAACCGCTTCGCCCTCCTCCCCCTGAGCGACGATGCCAACAAAGAAGAGCAAACAATATCGGAAGCCATCTTGGACTGCGCCAAGCCGCTGTGCCCACCCGCCCGGCGTCGCACACAACCGTGGATCTCGGACAAGTGTCTCGACCTGGTCGTTGAATGCAAGAAGGCCAAGCTAACTAACTTTGAAAAGTATCATCGGCTAAACTGTGAGGTGCGGCTGAAGATGAAAGCAGACCGTGAGGCGTACTGGAACAAAGTCACCGAGGAACTTGAAAATACGGCTGAACGACAAGACTACAGGGTGTTGTACCAGACAATACGTAGTCTCAGTGGCAAGTGCAAGACGATGAATGATAACATCAGGAAGGTGGATGGCTCGTTTGTAAAGTCAACTGCAACGGTGGAAAGAATACTTCAATGAACTCTACAATCAAGATCCGCCCCAAGGTCCGGCTGCAGCGCCGCCCATCATCAACCCTCCTAAGGTGCCGATGTCTGATGCAGAACCAACGGTAGAAGAAGTCAAACTCGCAATCCATTCGCTAAAGAACAACAAGGCCGCTGGCCTTGATCATGTGGCGGCAGAAGCCCTCAAAGCTGGAGTAGAAGTCCTCGTCATACATCTACACTCGTTATTCAAACTGATCTGGACATCAAATATGATACCAGCAAATTGGAAGAAGGCGGCTGTCATTCCTATCCTAAAGAAAGGCGACAACCGAGAATGTAAAAACTACCGGGCATCAGCTTACTGTCCATCGTCGGCAAGGTCCTTATGAAAATAATTCAATCACGCCTTCAAAAGCACTGTGAGATGACCAGCCGGGAAGAACAGGCCGGGTTCCGACCCGGACGAGGCTGCAGCAACCAGATCTTCACCCTACGTCGACTCATGGAGGAACGGATCAGATGTGGACGCCGAACAGTCATCATCTTCATTGATTTCAAGTCTGCGTTTGATTGCATCGACCGGCCAGCCTTGTGGAGGGCTTTGGCAGCCGAACACATACCCGTGAAGATCATCGAGCTACTACAAACCGCCTACGATGGCTCGACCAGCCAGGTACGTATTCATGACGAAGTGTCCGAAGAATTCCCCATCATGACAGGGGTCCGGCAGGGCGATGTGGTGTCACCACTGTTGTTCAACATCATCATCAATGCGATAATGCGCAAAGCATTCAAGGGCCGCCGCGGAGTCCAAGCCTCGACCGATCGATTTATCACCGATCTAATGTTCACTGACGATAGCGCCATTTTTGCCGAAGATGACACCGAGGCAACTCACATCCTCTATGACATCGCCCGGCACTCCAAACTGTACGGCCTCAAGGTTAACGCCGAGAAGACCAAAGTCCTGACCACCGACAGCTCACCAACGATTGTCCACCTCGACGTTGTGCAGATCAAACAAGTCCAACAATTTCAATATCTGGGGTCCTTCGTCGAGGAGAAGAAAGTGGCATCATCAGTAGAGATACACTCCAGAATTGGGCAGGCGGCGGCAGCATTCGCTTCCCTGCGCTGGTGCGTTTGGAAGAAGAACAACATCTCATTGGCGACAAAGATCCACCTTTACCAAACCCTGATCCTGCCCATTCTACTTTACAGCGCAGAAACGTGGACAATGCTCAAACACGACCTGAGCAAGCTCGAAGTTTTCCAAATGCGTTGCCTTAGATGCATTCTCGGCGTTTCCCTTCGTGACCGTCATTCGAATGATACCATCCTCACCAGCTGCGGCAGCCAACCGACGATCGGCGACCTAATCCAGCACTGTCAACTCCGTTGGTTTGGCCACATTTGTCGAATGGACCCGAGCCGCTACCCCCATGGCCTACTCTGGTTGACCCGCCCCACCGATTGGAGGGTGCATCGAAATGCACCAAAGAAGACATGGATGAAACAAATCCAGGATGATTTGAAGGCCCTTCGACTTGACCTCGAGCAGGCAAGAACCATCGCCTTAGATCGAAAAGCTTGGAAGATAATCGTTGGTCAAGCAAGAGAACCTACGGCACCTACAGCAGCGTAGTGGTTGCGCGGCAGACCACCGCCGCTGGTCGCCCGCTAAGGACAAGAAGAAGAAACTCTTACTGGAGCATCTGAAATAATGCCAAGTGTGGTCGTTCACCCTTTTTCTTGGTTTACAATAAAACATGCTCAGAAGGCTGCTTGAAATGGACAAATTAATGAGATCCACCCAGCTGTCAGAGTGCTTCCAGGTTGCATTTTGCACTAGAGGTGTAGTTGCAGGAAGAGCTTGACATGTTGTTCATGTTTAAGCGTCTCTGTCTCTAACTCTCACCCTGTCAGCAGAGGAATGCTGTGGTGACGGGGTGTCAGACGGGTTAGTTAGTAGTTAGTTAGTCAGGTGTGGAGGAAGTTGTCAGAGGGTGGGGAGCCAGTGAGTTGGTGAGGTCCCAGACAGGAAATGGGCTCACAGGAGTAACATAGAGCAGACAGTCTGGTCAAAACTGAGTCCTGGAGCTGTCCTTACGTACTGGCTGCTGCTGAGGATGGTGAGGTGCAGGTGGTCTGACTGAAATGTGGGAGGTCCAGGCTCCACCCAGGGGTGGGGCAATCCCTGCTGGACTAAAAATGTTCACACCTCAGTAACATCATTATGAAATTACAGCCATAGCCATGAATGAGGTCATACATTTTTGTTACACATGTAATCTACCTGGCATTGAGCGACTGAAAAGAAACTACAGTGCAAGAAAGACAATGGGTCACGCAGAAATAAATAATCTAGGGAAGGTTCAAATGATAACTTTGCATCTAACAAATGATATTACAAAACATGTAGCAGTACTGCCCCGTAGCATGAAGGCTCTGCCTTTGCACCTGATGCTCATGCTTGTCATTTATGGAGCGAGGGTGATGGGTCTCTCTGTGTTAGCCCTGTGAAAATACTGGATGGAAACTGATAAGTAATTCATGATTAATTTCATCTGTAACATGAGTGGAGGTGAAAAGAGGAAAAAAAGGCTGTAAAACATCAAGAGTCAAGAAAATATGATTGTAAACATACAAATGATTTCATCTTACTTGAAGTATTCTGGAACTGGAACTCCGAGTTTATGTAAAATAGAATAGAATAGAATAACCCTTTATTGTCACTATACCTGTACAAGGAAATTGTGGGCACTCCACACCAACTGTACAGGAATAAGCTATAAATAGTAAGACAGCAGGAATATATACAAAACACGGGGAATATGTACAAAACAAGAGAAAGGCCCACAATAGAAGAACAGGTTGAAAGGATTTGGTCTGAGGCAAGTCTATGTGTGAGTGGCCTGAATGATAGGGGTTACTGAGGCCATGGCTCAGACTCATGGGTGGGCAGCGGTGGGCTGTGGGGCCATCGTGTTTGTTAAGAATCTAAACGGCCCTGCTTGTGAGTGTGTGGTGTGGGGCCTGATTATGAGGGTGGGGTCCATTATGAGTTCTTTTGTTTTAAGGATTGTGGGACTGATGCTGGAGAGAGAGAGGAGGTGTGTCGGGTCATGTTTACTGTCCAGTGGATTTCCCAACATGTCAGTGTGACACCTGTGGGTCATTTGCCACATCAAGAGAAATTTGGCAGTTTTCATGAAAGGGAAGAAGTGTTGAGGAAAATGACACACACACACACACACCTACACACACACACACCTACACACACACACACACACACACACACACACACACACACACACACACACACACACACACACACACACACACACACACACACACTTGTTTAGGACCACATACTCATTTTTATTGATAACAGCTTTTATTTTCCAGCCCAGCAGAGGAACGACACGTCTTGATTCCAGAAGGATGGAAACACCGACTGTGTTTGAACACTGTGCAATCCTTACAAAGCTTTAAACAGGAAAAGACTAAAGTGACAGTGTTAACACAGGCCAGGACTACATTCAGCTGATCTTCACAAGGCAGACTGTCCATAATCCCAGGTAAAATAATACTTGCTATTTCAGGTGAGTTACTGCAGGTTCTAGATCACATGTGTAAGTGAAAGCAAACGTCTTTTGCTCTCTGGGTGCAAACTGTAATGTACTAAAAAGGTGCATGTTACTGATGAGCTGATAAAGCTTTCCATCTGAGAACACCTTTGGTTCAGTGGCCAGTGAAACTTGAATCAATGTAAAGGCTAAGGCCATGCTAATGTTCCTGTTACCACACAAAAGTTACAAACTTACACTACAACAGATGAGAACACGTTATCAAACCTCTGAGCTTTTACAGCCAAACTATGAAGGGAACGATACTTTGTTTCAAATAATCCTGCACAAACCATTACAGCTACTTTACTGGCTCTTTTGAACATGTAATGCAAAGCAGAACTATGCTAAAGACTAAGACAACATTGTACTGGTTCTTAATGATCACTTTTCTACTCTGAGCACTCAAAGCACTTTACACAACATGCCTCAATCACACAAGAGCTGTCATCTATAGTGCTTCCTATCTCACATTCACACACACTCATAGCACGATGGATGCATCAGGGAGAAACGTGGGTTAGCACCTTGCCCACGGATATTTGGCACGCAGACTGGAGCAGACAGGGATCGACCCACCAACTTTCCAATTAGTAGGTGACCTGCTCTTACACCTGAGCACACCTCCCACATTGTACTCCATTATTAAGGAGTATTATTATTATTAAGGGTCAAAACTGCTGCTTCAGCCTTTTCCAGGTTTTCAGTTATTTTAATCTTTCACTTAACTCCCAGAACTTTATTGTAGTGCAATTGAATATTAGCTTCAGCCACAGAGTGCATCTGGGGTGGTTGTGCCTCAGTGGGTTGTCTACTGACAGATAGATAAGTTGCTTAAGTGTAGAAAAAGCACTTGTATGTATGCGTGTGATTGGTACTTTGAGCGCTCAGTTAGGGTACAAACGTATCGTCCATGTACACAGTGGTAACACTCTGGGAACATCTAGCATCTGTCTTGTTGGGTTAGTTCAGTTTTCCAAAAAACGAGCCAAATGTACAGTCACGTAAAAAGAAAGTACAGGACATAATGACAACCCTTTATTCCTTAGTGGGCTTTACAATGACGCAACATCAAATGAACAACAGCACCTTAACAGCGACTTTTACTTTTAACCACTTTAAGGCAAAACGAGTGTGTGAAAAACTAAGGCTGTACAATGCTCGGAGAAAAGGCCAAAATCCAAAAGCTGCATGTCACAGTCTTAATGCCTAAAGGTTAAAGTTCATGACAGTATGATTAGAAAGATACCAAACAAGTACGGCTGTTTGGAAGGGCTTCCAGGAAAAAGCCTCTTCCCTCTGAAAGGTGGCAGCAGGATTACCTTTGCTATGCACAAACCTGGACACCAAAGTGGAATAGTTAGTCTCTGATGCACAGAGAGAAACTCAGACTGCTTCACTGGTTGCCCATAGAAACCAGGATCAACTTTAAAATCTTAGTTCTCACGTTTGCATCCATAACCTTGGCCCTCTATCTCCGCTGTTTCCTGCTCTCTCAAGTCTTTCACTCATCTTGTTGTTCCTTCTGCTCATCTCGTCACTGTGGGGCGCCGAGCTCTCACTCGCTTTGCTCCTCGGCTGGAGCTCGCTTCCTTCAGTCTTAAGAAATATAGATTCCCTTATTTAAGTCACAGCTCAAAACCTACTTGTTTAAACTGGCTTACTCGCTTTAATACAGATCGTACTCGCTGTCAAATCTTGTTTATTTGTTTTTTTCTTTTTAATTTGTTGTTTTTTGTATTTTAATGTATTAGAATCTATTTTAATCTACTGATTTATTGATGTCTTTTTCTCTTTGTAAGGTGACCTTGGGGTTTTTGAAAGGCACCCTCAAATAAAATGTATTATTATTATTACCTAACACCACCTGTCACCATGATGGAGGAGGTGCAGCCACAGGACCTGGGAAAGCAGTAACTGAGTGGACCATGAACTCCTCTGTATAACAAAGTATTCTGTCCCACAGCCAAAGCTCGGACCAACCTAGGTCACCAACAGGACGACGATCCTGAGCTCAACAGCAAACCGACTGAAAAAAGTCAGGGTTTGGCAGCAGTCCAGACGTCAAGCTGACTGCAGACAGCTGTCCATAAATAAACACCTACAAACCTCCAACAACTCACTGGAGGTTGTATTCAGGAAAAGGGAAAGGTGCACTTTTTTCTATAAAACTGGATGTCAAACAGAAAACAAACTAACAAATAAAGTGAGCTGAATCAAAAAGTCGAAAACTAAAGTGTGGATGTTGAAATGCCTTTACTCTGTATCTGAATTCCTGCAGTCACACTGTCACTGTCGCACACACAAACACAACACAGCAATCACACAGAGCACAGTGTCAAGTCTGACTGGTTCAGCCAGAGCTGTCCTAGCTGCCACACCCAGAGCCAGTCATGCACACAGGACAGGTTGTATTTTCAGATACATACTCTGCAGGAAAAGGCAGTGAACAGAGATCCAGCTGTCTGAAACTGGCTCTGATTCGCAGTGACCCCAATACTAAGGTCACTGAAACGACCTGTAGCAGCTGGGGCCAATGATCAAACCTGCACATGCCACTTGGCCAGAGATCTGCAGAATATGAAGAAACACCTTCAACTTTGATGTTCCACAAAGTATTTCCAAATAGTTTTTGCTTTATAAAAGGGAACATTGTGCTGCTAACAGAGGTCACTCCCCTAACACCCAAGCGTGGCTGCTATGAGTCAAAGCTAAGATTTCCCAGCACTTTAAATAACTTGTGGGTGTGCCAGGCCTGCAGGTGTGCTGCTGATGTTTATATGAAAGAAAGAAATGAGAAACCTGACCAGGACACCCCGCTTTTACACAGGCCCGTGCTGCAGTGGCCATTCTGCAGCTGGCACTAAGCTTTGATACAGCAGCTGGTCTGCTGCATACCTGAGGCAGCCGTGCTGGTGTTACAGGTGCAGCACACAAACTGCTGATTACTCCCAACTGAAACTTTGAAACGGACGCGCCTCGTTTTACTGTAGAATTCATTCACTTTTTCAGTGGAACACACAACGTGTTTGCGTGGGTGTGAGAGGGGAAGGCTATGAAGGCGGGGCCTCGCTCTTTGGACCCTCCCACCCCTGGCTGCTGACAGGTAGAAGGTCAGGCTGGAAGCGCTGACTTCATTGGCTCTGGTACTCTGAGCTGGGACGGCACGCTCTGATAGTGAGAAGGGCGCGTGGACATATCTGACTTTGACACACAGCGACGCAGCGAGCGAGCGCAGCCGAGACTCACCTGTACTGCTGGGTCTGTTTCTGTGGAAAGCCGCTGACAGGTGACCTTCATCATGCTGAAGAAGAAGACCAAGTCCACCACGATAACGCAGCCGAAACAGGCGTAAGTAGGAGCTTGTTCCTCTGCGCTCGAGCCCTTCAGAGCGGCTCGCGAGCTTCATCTGTCCTAACTTGTAGTGATTTCTACACGATCAGCGGACTCACGCCACATCTCAGACAAAAGGATGGTTAAATGATCACACCGGGGTGAGCCCGGCTGTGCTGAAGCTCGGAGTTTATATGCGCGTATCGTATTACTTGTTTGTGCACACAGAGCGGTCTTAGCGCAGCGCTGTGCGCTAAACCAGCAGCAGATGGAAAGAACGCGGAGCTGTCCGTCCAGGCGCTTTAACACAGGCTCGGATCATTGTGTCCTGATGGATCGCGGGATGTAAACGTTCTGGTGGTGTCTGTATGAGCTACAGTCAGACGGGCAGGGCCGAAACTCGGCGTTAGACTACATAGTTTGTGCATTAACTGGAGAGTGGGTGTGGCCGATAAGCCCTGGTTAGTTTGCGGTAACTGGTTCGATAAGTTTTCTGCTGCCCTCCTTAGAAACACAATGTGAGAGGAATTCCTTGCAGCCTCGCCCATAATGTCACTGCACCAGGGCCAGTCACTTCAGCTGTTGTACTGGCGTGGTCCAGGGTACATGCCGTGGTGAAAGTGAGAAAGTGAGCGTGTTAAATCATTACAGAGCGCTGGCTTAGAAACAGCACAGCCAAGCAGCAGGTATCGGTGAGAGATGTTTGTCCTGCTGCCACACCTGCGCCAACAGCAAAGGAGTCTTTGTTTTGGTGTTGTGGCGTCATGTTCGTGTGAAGCATGTGTTTACACCAGCACAGTGATTCGTCCGTCTTAGTGCATATCGTTCATTATAGTCACTCGTGCCCTGTGATAACCACCAACAGATTGCAATGGAATCTGAGTAATGCAGCTCCACCCCTCTTCATGCTGCTCTTCTTGTTCAGGTGTAGGTGTGCGTGTGTGAAGGATGAGCCAGGTTTTAAGCCAAAGCCCAGCAAACAGAGACGACTGTAAAGGCGAGGCGGCGGAGCTGGGGCTCAGACCACCGACCTTCCAGTTGGTTAACAACATGCTCAGCACATCTCAGTGTACACACAGAGAGGAAAGGGCTCGGGGTTTGCAGCGATGCTTTAGTGTTAGCAGCAGGCTTCCACACCCTGTGTGACCTAATGCTGGAGCGTTCTGGTTCTGATTTAACCAGCTCCCTGTGGAAACACGTGAGTTGTGTTTGTTGAGCGCCAGATCCTTTTCAGAACTAACACAGCCTCAGTGAGAACACTGTGTTAAAGCCAGCGACCTCCCCAGGACCCAGAAACACACAAAACAAAGCAGAGCAGCTTAAACTGTTGGAGCATTGCAGATCAGCACAGCACTGCTTCTTGTTTGGTGATCTGACACTGTGCACTCTTTGGTGACCACAGCAGGGTGAGCTCACATCTGTTCTGGATTCACAATGAAAACAACGCTCCACTTTTACACAAGTTTTATGCAACAAGTGGTGCCAATCATGCAGGAGCACAGTACAGACAGTACAGGCGTTCATGTTCCTGTGTTCTCACGTATTTGGTGTTGTGATGTTTAGAAGACGAGTGTGTAAAGTTGTAGATGAGACGTCTTCTTCATGTTTGTCACTACAGTCAGAAATCCCCCTCAGTCTGTTGGGTGTTGTTTTGGATGAGCTTGCCCAGAACAGCTCGACAGTGCGCACCAGTTCAGACTTGTTTGTGTTAAAGTAAAAATCAGCTCAGGTTTGAAAGTACTGCATCGAGCATTATGTAACGTGTGCGTGTGTGTGTAACAAAAACTCGCTGGGCTAGTTTCCCCCATTTTAGGGAATATGTCAGCTACCTAATGGCAACTTATCCACTGAGATCGGAGATTCACAGCATTCACAGTCAGACTCATGAGCTCTGATGTTATCAATCAACACACTTTATTAATCCCTCAGGAAACGATGTGACTATAGTTGCTCCAAGACAACAGCAGTAACAGACTGGACTAAATTAAATAATACAACTTATTACAAAGTTACAAGTATGAGAAGTGGCTCTAATATATGAACAAACGGCTCAATTATAAGCATCCAGAGTATTGAAGAGATTAACTTTATACGACTGACGTTTTACTCTGAACTGTAAAACTTTCTTATTTTGGTGTTTTCACCGTAGACGATGTACAAACAGGTGTAACTATCGCACTGTGTGCTACAGTGATGGATGCCTCAGATGGAGGAGCTGTGCAGGGAGATGACCACAGGACTGATTTCCTGTGTTGTTCAGTGGTGGCTAACGTTTGCGCCGTACTGTAGTGAGTTGTGCTCATTTTCACCCAAATTGTCACTGGTCATTGATTGCTGTCTGACACCAGGTGTGATGGAAACATGCAGTGAGATGATGACTCGTTATCACTCTGTGTAATGAACAGCACAGGTACTGTACAGAGTACTCGCTGCTTTCCACTTAAATCCACAATTAAATCTATCGAGAAGGTCAGCTGGGTCCTGGATCACCTGTACGAGTAACACGATGTCAGTTTCTGTACAAACGTGTCGCTGTTGAAACTAACAGTGCACAGCAAAGAAGTCCAGTACATTTATCCTGCATTTGTTGCCCCATTCAGAACTCTGACACTGACTACATTTGAACTCTTTACATGCCTTGGCACTCTTTGCTACTCGTGATGGGTTCCCAGTTTGTCAGATCTGCTGGTTTAGTTTTAAACCACGTGCTCTGCACTTCTCTGATGCCTCGTTAAAGTACTAACCCTGGAGTAGTACTTTAGTGATGGGGCTTGCAGTGCTGAACACTGACTGATCAGTTCTTGGTGTTTTGTATTTCTGAAAGCGTCGAGCTGCTGTTCTGCGGCTCATAATCGAAGGGGTTGAGCTTGTTACGAAGCCGCTATTTTCAGCTTCTGCAATTATGATATATGTTCCATCGAGTGTTACAGAGTTGCTTCACAGGGATCCAGAAAAGCCTGTGTGTGACGTCATTAAGGATGTCTCTGTGTGTCGTCTCTCAGTGCTCCCAGCACAGAACTCGCCACACTGATCGAGAAGCTGCAGAAGAATGCTGACAAAGTGGAGAAGAATATCTACGATGTGGAGCAGAACCTCAACAAGGTAGAGTGCTGCAGCAACGCTCATGTCTCCAGTCAGTCCAATCAGCTTCATGTGTGCTGTCGGCTATAATTACATATGTATCAGCCTCTTTGAGAAATAGACCACAGCTTATTTCAACATGGAGCATGTTAGCCGTCATATAAAAACCACCGCAGCCACACGTTAGTGCCCATCTGAGCTCAGAGCCACAGCACTGTCATGATACACTTTCAGCTTCTGTCTATTCAGCTGAAAGGCTGGCAGTGTTTGGCTAACTCCACATGACTGACTCTTTCCTCACAGGATGTGAGCAAGATCAATGAGGGGAAGCAGCCCCTGTATCAAGAAGACACCAACAAGAGACTCCTCAATTCTCTGGAGCTGCTGAGTGGCCTGGATGAAGACGTCGTCAACGCCAGACGCCTTCAGCATCCGCAGGCTGAGATGATAGCACAGGAGTGAGTGAACGCTATTTCACGCTACGCAAACCACCTTAGTTGTGCCTGCTAGTGCATGATGCACACAAAAGCTTAATGTTAAGTCATGAATATTCACGAAGACCTGAGGAAGACCTGGTTACTGTTACCTGCTGGCTCTGTTACCTAAAATGTTGTGTTCGCGTTTCTGTGTGTATTCAGCATGAAGCAACTGCGTGACAGAGTGACGAAGCTGAAAGAGGAGCACGGCCACATCTACCACCTGGTCCGCACTGAGGGCAAGCCCAGCATCAACTGGGGCAACATGATGGATGAAAAGCTGGTAAACAAAAACCCAGCAAACATGAATTCAAGCCACAGTGTGCAGCACTCGCTGCTAGGTCCAGCACGGTGTTACAGAGGAACGCCTCGTTAGGTCTTTATGTCAGTGCAACAACTGAGAAACTTTCAGTTACTGAGGGAACACAAGCACGCCTTAGCTGTGTGTGCACATGGTGCTTACATGCAGCAGGTGGCTCGCACGCTGCAGATCACTGTCACTGTGGGTTAGCAGGAGTCCTGCTTAAACAATGGAGTCAGGTATTTGTTTGTACAGTGCACAGGTGAACACAATAAAAGTATTCCATGTCTGCATGGCAGAAATTTCACATCACATGTCTGCAGAGGGTGTTAGACATAGGTCGCTTTTTAGACGTTTCATTTCAGAAAAGTGGAATTCATTCATGATGCACACCATGTGTCTCTGCTCAGGACAACCTGCAAAACAAGGGCTTTGGCCAGGACCTGCCCTCTGTGGAGAACGAGGTGGAGGAACACAACATCTTCCACAGTGAGGTGGAGGCTCTGGCTCCTCACATCTCTGCCAGTGGAGACAAGGTGACATGATGTCAGAATCAAAGGTTTGCACAGTTGGACGTCCTGCGTCGGTTCCTCGCTGACCCTCTGTGTGTCTGCTCTGCTTTGTTCTGCAGGAATACGTCAGCAGCCTTCAGTCAAAGTACAACAAACTGCTGGTAAGTGTTCGTTTCTGTGTGTATGATATATGTGCGCTTTTGTGTAGTTTCACTGTGATCCATGGTGAGTGCGGTGTATGCACACAGCATCCAGCCGGCTGACAGTAGGGCTGGGTATCGTCACTGATTTCTAGAATCGATTCGATTCGGGAAGATTTTGCCTCAGGCAGTCAGAAATATTATAATTCTGATCACTTATCAGTACATATCTATATTTTTATATCTATAAAAAGAAACCTGACACTTGTGAGACTTTATCAGAGGTGTGAGCATCACAGCAGAGGCCTTTGTGTCAAAGTAACTGAGGATGAAACGCAGAACAACATGAAGGCATTTTTCCTGGTCTGTGTTTTTATAGCAGATGACCTTAAAAATATTGTGCAGTCAAAAACAAAGCGAAGCAGAGCAAAGTAACAGAGGTTTGATTGGAGACATCGCGAAGCATTTTGCAGTTTTGCATAATTTTAAAAAGTTTTAATTTGTTCAGTATTGAACAGCAGAAATGAGGCTTTCTTGTCGGAAGTAAGAAAAAACAACAACAACAAAAAGCAGCTGCCAACACCAGCAAAACAGCAAAGGTCAGAGTGAATTGGTAAATAAATGGTAAATGGCCTGTATTTGTATAGCGCTTTACTAGTCCCTAAGGACCCCAAAGCACTTTACATATCCAGTCAACCACCCATTCACACACATTCACACACTGGTGATGGCAGCTACATTGTAGCCACAGCCACCCTGGGGCGCACTGACAGAGGCGAGGCTGCCGAACACTGGCGCCACCGGGCCCTCTGACCACCACCAGTAGGCAACGGGTGAAGTGTCTTGCCCAAGGACACAACGACCGAGACTGTCCAAGCCGGGGCTCGAACCGGCAACCTTCCGATTACAAGGCGAACTCCCAACTCTTGAGCCACGATCGCCCTCATGACGACGTTTATGTGAAGCGTAGTTTGGATCTTTGGTCAATATTGTTTGGAGAGAGATAAACTAACAGCTTCAGAATCAGCGCAAAAACGACGTAAACACAAAACGCCGATGCTTCAGAGTCAGCGAGCTGTCGGCTTTCAGCCCCGACGGCGTGTCCCTGTGCGTGCCGTCGGGTGAGAAAGTCACATCTCACTGATTCTGATGCGTCGGCGTTTTGTGTTTACGTCTTTGTGCAGAAGCCGTGTTCCTGCTCTCATTTACTGTTTTGTTGGTGGTTGTTGAAATTTGGTGAGGTTTAACCTGAGATTCTGGCATTTTGGGCAAAATAAATTTATATTAAAAAATCGATTCAGGATTTTAATGACTCGATATCACGTTATCCAGACCAGAATCGATTTTACTCGATAAATCGATAATCAAAACCCAGCCCTAGCTGACAGTAGTGCTGCTGACACACCAGCCGGTTCTCCACTGAAGTGTTTTATCTTTAGCAAAAACATGAATTTGTTAAAAACTCAAGAACTTGATTTTACTACATGAAATCTTTTCAGCACCTAGTTTTTGAAAAGATTAATAACAAGTAAACTCTGATAACAACTTGTGCTACAGTCATTCATACAGGCTGGAAAGGCCACTTACAAAATCAAGCTCATCAGATTCATGCTAATTATATTAAAACACAGAATCATATCGTTTGAATTCAAACGCAAACAAAACTTTCCTTGACTCGTCCAGGCGCTTGTAAAAACCTCAAATAAAGCTGTTGGTGACTAAGCTTCCTGTTCCTTCGGCTAGGCTAACTCCAGCGCTCGACAGCGCAACCTGATGAGCCTGCGAGACTACATGCAGCGCTGCACCAACGAGCTGTACTGGATGGACCAGCAGGCAGAGGAGAGGATCAAATACGACTGGAGTGACAACAACCTGGACTACCCTGCCCGGCAGAGGCAGTACGAGGTAGCTGTGGAATTCACACACGTGCACGGCGAGTGAAACAAGCTCAGCTCGCTCAGCAAATTTGTCTCAACCAACAGAATTTCATCAGTAAATGTCTGGAGTCCAAGGAGGGCACCATCACCAAGCTGAACGATGATGGAGAAAAGCTGATTGCCTCCGACCATCCAGGGAAGAATGTTATGGAGGTACCCACCATCCGCACACTTTGACTCTTTCATAGTGCGTTTCTGCCTGGGCCCTGGGTCCACGGGAGTCTGCGGTAGAGCAGGGTCATGTTTTAAAGACAGCGGGGCTTCAAGGCGCTTTTCAGTCCTCACACAGCAGACGGATGATGCGCTTCTCGTTTTGTCTAAAAACACTGTTTGTGGGTTGGACCCAGTTGGCATACGAGCAGCTCAGGCAACAAATGAGCTGCTTCCACTTGTTATCTCACAGTCTGTTATGGGCAACGTAAGACGTTCATCCTTCAGATGGATGTAAAAAGGGGGGAAGAAGCCATACTGGTGCTTCTTATTGTCTCATTATTAACTCTGTTGCCGCACATCTCTATAATGTTACGCATAAACCACGTTGTTGTCAGGCTCATATGGAAGCAGTCCACGCTGACTGGAAGGAACACCTGAACCTGCTCATCTGTGAGGAGAACCACCTCAAACACATGGATGAGTACCACAAGGTCAGTGTGACAGGTGACATGCACAGAGACGCATTTAAAGAGTGAAGCTCATCTGTACGTGTGTGTCTGCATGCAGTTCCACAAGGAGGCGCGCGACACTCAGGACCTGCTGAAGCGTCTGGACACGGAGATCAGCCAGAAGTACAACCCCGAGTTCAAAGACATGTATCAGATGGAGGGCCTGATCAGGGAGCTGGACGTGAGTTCTTTTATCTGCACATAGACCGTAGCTGATAGCATCACTGACTGCGTACGGTGACGACACGCTTGTGCGTTTCTTGTGTGCAGGATGAAGCCAAGGCCATCGAGAACTTTGACGAGCGGGTTAAGGCCCTTCAGAAGCGCAGCCTTCAGGTGTTGCCTCTGAAGTACCGCAGGGAAACACCCCAGAAGCTGATCCCTGTCGAGGCTCTGTGCGAATTTGACACCGATGACGTACGTACTGCGTCCTTCACACGTAATACTGAGACGATAGCGGCGTGATCCAGTGACGCGTTCTGTTTCCCCGTGTAGGGTCAGATCGTGCGGGGGGAGAGGTACACTCTCCTGCGGCAAAATGGTTCCAAATGGGACGTGAAGGATGCGGCCGGACACAAGATCACTGCCCCGGGCATCTGCTTCATGTTCCCCCCCACCGACCCGGAGGCTGTGGCCATCGCCGACAAGTGAGTGTGTACAAAGGGCTTTCTAAACTCCTTCGGCCGATGAGGGCATCTACAGCTGTAACAGTATGTCGTGTGTGTGCTGCAGCCTGACCGGACAGCAGAAAGCTATCAAACAGAAGATGGCAGCCACCAAGGGAAGTCTGCAGAAACGCTTGGACGAGCTGAAGAAGACGAGCGGAACTGCAACCGCTACAGGTACGCATGACGCACAATAATATATTAGCACCACGATTAGCCAAGTTAGTTGGTTATGACAGACCAGCTGATTTCTAGTATAACCTTCCAGTGTGCTGGTGCCTCTGACTCACACTGTTTGCTGCCAGTACACTCAAATATATGCAACTGCTCTGCCTTCCCTCCAGGTGAAAGGCTGCCCTGGTTCTTAGAGTTAATGACGTTGCTCTGTTTGTCACAATAATCCTCACACTAGGAAACTCGCATAACCGCAACATGCTCTGTTTTTCTCATCTATTCAAGCAACTATGTTAGTGAAACCTTCACCAAAAATATGTTGAGTTTTTCTCAAATAATAAGATGACGTTGAGCCTTTGTTTCTTCATAATTAGGACATAGGATCATGAGGAACGTGCAAACAGACAGTTTGTAGAAATATTTGGTGTGAGCACCGCTGAGCACAGCCTGAACTCTCAGCTTTCTATCCAAGCATCTTCAGGAACACTTCTCCAGGCTTCCTCAAGCTGTTCTCTCTCCTCTCTACATACAATAATAATTTAATCACTGCACTAGAGCTGACTGATGTTTCAGTCCAGTTCTCTGCAAATTTGGATGATTTCTTGCTCAGAACACCAGGACAGAGTGGGGCAATCCAGATGTGGTTTACCGTCTGCTTTTGTGTTCGCCTTGTTTCTTCTATGACACATTTGTTTTTCTCACACACAGTAAATCTGAGCAGGCTACATACAAAAAGGACACACACAGAATAGACATGTTGCCTTCATGACACAGTGATATAAACTGTTGTTTCTGCCACTTCTTTTCCATCTGTTAGTCGAAACTTTGGGTTCTTGAGTTACTCAGAAGTAACTCAAAACTTCAAGTTGCTCATTAAGTTGAAATTTTGAGTTTCATAACCATGAAGCATGAAAAGAAGCTACTATAAATCTAAACGTGCTGCTGGCTGGAAGATTTCAGATCAAGTGTGCGTGTGATGAATATGTTTCCTGCCCTCTCACACTGCTGCATGTAGCCTCAGACAAACAGGAACAGCAGTGCCGCCAGCTGATGGCTGGTCTGGATAAGGTTGTCAGTGACCTGGACAAACAGGAGAAATCCATCTATGCTCGAGTGCGCCCTCCGCTGGAACAGAACAGGACACTGCAGGACAGTACTGACCGCCTGCAGGACATGAAAGTAAGAACGTCGGCTTTGTTCTTTGGTTTGATATTAAAGCTGCTTCTCTCTGCTCGGTTTAGCCCACCAAGCAAAGAGTGTGTTTTTGCACTGTGCAACTCACCAGTACACGTTTCTCTCCAGGACATTGCTGCTGCTGTCAGAAGGATTGAACCAGAGAAGTCTTCTAAAGTGCAGGAAGCACAGAGCTTCTTGGTCTCAAACCCAAATTGTGCCAGCACATCTCAACTTCACAGCAAGGTGGATGAGGCCAACAAGAAGTACACCAAGGTGGAGCAGCTTCTTCAGTGCTCTCAGGAGAAGTATGTGACCTGGTTATTGCTTTCAAAGTGCCATCAGTGCAGCAGCATGCCTCTGCTTTTTCTGTTTTCAGTGTGCTCAGTGACAGGCATTTTTGAACTTTGCTTTAGGCTGAAGAATTCCAACCAGCTGGAGTCATCTCTGCAAAATGGAAAAACCTTACTCTCCACCTACGAGAACAAGCTGGCCAGGGAGGAGGTTGCTCCTGCTGACGTCTCTTCAATGGAGAAAACCCAGCGGGAACTTGCAGTAAGATGGTCTTATATCAGAACAGAATTTATTCACTTTTATATGAACTGAACTGAAAATTGTTGTTACTGTTTCAGTTTATGTTCCTTCATGTCCAAACTGCCACACGTTCACAGACAGGTGACGTGACTGTTTACTGTAGGTTGTCTCAAGCAGTTTGTCTTTTGCTGCCCTGGCAGGATATCGGAGCGGACCTGCGGTCACAGAGGACACTGGTCTCTGACACAGAGCAGAACCTGCGTCTGGCCAAGAGCAGCTGTGAGAACATGGCCAACAAGTTCCAAGAGCACTGCCCTGACATCGAGAGGCAGGAAGCTGATGTCCAGAAACTCAACAAGAGATACAACAACCTCAACCAGCAGACTGACTCGAGGTAAGTTGGGCAGGAAAGCACGTCAGTAATATGTAAAGCAAATACAGCGCAGGACGTCATCGACAGCCAGAAATGTCTAGCACAACATCACCTGCCCAAGGTGCATGGAGATAGCGTGAAGAAGCACTACAGAACAACTGTATTACCTGACCGACGCTCTGGCTTGTGACCATCAGGGTCCCTGAAGCACAGACGGTCATTTCATATGTAAAGACAATCTCTGATGATATGTTTTGTTTTGTTTGTGCAGGGCTCAAAGCTTGCAGAGAGCCAAGATGGCGTACAAAAACTACTGCAATGATTATGACAATTTGAACAGCTGGCTCTCTCGTGTTCCAAATTACGAGCCCCGTGACACTGATGACCCAAAACAAGTGGAAACGAAGCTGAGAAATCAGAGGGTATGAATGCTGAGCAATAACTCTGCATATTTCTCGTTACACATGAATGTTAGTGGCACTTAACTCTGCTCTTTTCTACAGAACCTGTTATCTGATATAGCGAGAAAGGAGTCTGATTTAAACAATGTCTCCAAAAATGCCCAGCTGTACCAGCAAGCTGTCAAAGTCAGTTTTTCTCCATTGATTTTTTTTCTTTATCATATGATCTTTTAGAAAAGTTAAAGGTTTGATGTTGGTTTACTGATTTACTCTTCAGGACTATGAGACTGAAGCTGAGAAGTTCAAATCTATCCTTGATCTTGAGGATGGACTTGTACCTCAGACATACAAGAGGAGCAGATTGGAATCACCTGCAGCAACAGTCAAGGCAGAGGTAAGGCACAGCATGCACGGTGAAGTGAAAATACACAGCACAGTTTAAACTTGTGTTGCTAACTGCTATGACCAACACAAGTCTTCTAGCTCAGAGCTCATTTTCAGCTGGGATACAAATTAAAACAATGAATAACCAAAAGCAAGAGAACCTGATATATCCTGAAAGAATCGTGACCTCAGAAATGTTCCAGTCTTTTATTGGATGCATTTCAAACTACAGTTTTCTCTGGTACTCTCAAACAAGCGCTGAGATTACCCTGATGACGCAGTTATCGGGTTGTTTAGACAAGCTGAGTTCGGACACAAACATGGTCAAAACAACAGTTAGTGGGGATAGGTTAACTGATTAATCCAAATTGTCCATCGGTGTGAATGCGGGACTGAATGGTTGTCTGCCTCTATGTGTTAGCCCTGCGACAGACTGGCGACCTGTCCAGGGTGTACCCCGCCTCTCGCCCAATGACAGCTGGGATAGGCTCCAGCAGCCCCCACGACCCTGAAAAGGATAAGTGGAAGCGAATGGATGGATGGCATCACAAAACAAGGAGCTGGTGATAGACTTGCAGTTGTGCAGCACCTGTGACGATGCTAAAGCAGCTTAAATAATGTGCCCTGTAATAAATTTGAATTGAATCCCAGCCTACAGCATGAGCTGAGCTGTAGGCCTGCATTAAGATCAGCTGATCTGCTGGCATTGTGTTATTAAATACTAGAAAACACAGATTTACCAATAACAAACACTACACAGTAGCCTGCACAATCTGAAATGTTCAGGATTAGAGAACGGTAAGATGGGTACGATTAACATCAAAGTGTTCCACTTACCTGGATTATATCCATCCATCTATTCTCCTCTGTTAGGGTCGTGGGAGGTTGGAGCCTGTCCCAGCTACCATAGGGCGAGAGGCAGGATAGACCCTGGACAGGTCGCCGGTCTATCACAGGGCTAACACACAGAGACAGACAACCATTCGCACTCACATTCACACCTACGGGCAATTTAGAATTACCAATTAACCAAACCCCACTAACTGCATGTTTTTGGACTGTGGGAGCACCCTTATCTTTATAGGCTACTCTGTAGTGTCTGTAATTAGTAATGTTTTCTGGTAAAGGTTATTTAGGGCGGGGGGGGGGGTGTATTTACAGTGGGAGCCAAGATGTTTTACACTGGGACTTGAATGCATTTTCCATTTGTGGATCTGGCAGCGTTCAACTTGTCTCAAAACCCCAAGTTGGCATGCGATGTGATCTGTGTACGCATAGCAAGGTTATCGAAAAGTAAAATCATCTGATTCAAGACGCTGTGCGTAAATGATCTGAATGTATTTGTTTGTATGTACGCATTTGTAAAATTGTTCGATGTTTGGTCAAACGTAGCACACTCATGCGAGTCCTCAAAAGGTTCACAAAATTATTGTACACATTTGCAACCCCTTTGAGGAACATTTCTCTCCGTGTAGACAGTATTGCCATTGCTGCTGTGACATCCATTGGTTTCCTCAAGATGAATTTTTTCACTATTGCCATCTTGGTTTAAAGAAAAAAAAAAAAAAAAAAAAAAAAAAAGACAGATGTGATAAGGAGGGTCATGTCTGACTGAGAATCCATTTCCTCATTGACATGTCAATCACAAGCTGTACAGATAATCATCCATTCTGAAATGCGGTGTGGCCAATATTTACGCACAAATATAAATTGTTGAGGCACTTTGACACCGGCCAGAAGCAACATCAATATTTATACTGTCTATGGGCAAAAGGTATCTACAGGAAAAGAGATGCTTCTTGACACAAACAGACTCGTGCAAATTAACAACCACAATCCTCAGCTTAAGGGCATAAGCCAAAAACCCCTACAGAAGTTACTGTATATGATTTTCATTACATGTTATTTTATCGTTTGCAGGAAGCAGCTATTGAGGCAAAGTTTACTGAGGTGAATGCTGTAAATAAGCAAAGACTGCAGAATCTGGAGTTTGCCAACAGTCTTCTGAGCCAGGTAAACTATTTTACATATCATTGCTACATAAACATAAAAACTACAGTAATAATAATGATTATTTTCTTTCTATAGCAATCTGAGACTATCCAAGTTACAAATGTCAAGTCGGTCCAAGCCAATGCCCCTGGTGAAGAGCCGTGGAGAATAAGAAAACAGCTAGACGATGAGATCCATAGGCGGGAGCAACTAGAAAAAGAAATAGAGACCATTCAGACTGACATTTATATGCTTGAAGGACAAAAGCCCCAGGATACAATTGTTAAGAAGGAGCTAATTAAAAAGGTTCCAGACCCCCAGCTGGATGAAGAAGTCTACAAAGTCCAGCAGAAGTTGTCAGAGGAGCGCCGCACTACCCATGTCCTGGAGAATGACCTTGAGGTACTAAAGTTGAAGCTGCGTGGCCTTGAGACAGAGGTCAAAGAAGGGGCACAGCAGTACACAGTGAAGGAGGTCTTGCGTATAGAAAGAGACCGTGGTCAGGAGGAGGCGGTCCGAAAGCTTCGGGAGGAGCTGGAAGAGCTAAAAAGGCAGAGGCTGATGAAAGACAACGAGCTCATTGAGATCCAAAAACATGTGACACTCCTGGCTGAGGAGAAGAACAAGGAACAGGAGGTAATCACTGAAGAGGAGGTGATCAAAGTCCAGAATGACCCCCAACTTGAAAGTGAGTACAGGGTGCTGCTTGACAGGAAAGAGAAGGAAATAGAAAGCAGAAGGCAGCTGGAGGATGAGTTGCAATTTCTTCAAGAAAAGCTTCGAAGACTGGAGAAGGAGAAATCAATGGCTGAGGAAAAGATTTCCATCAAGGAAGTGCTGAAAGTTGAGAAGGATACTGCCTTTGAGAGAGAGGTAGAAAACCTTAGGAGGCAGTTCGAAGATGAGAAGGCCAAAAGAAGATCATCACAGCGGGAAAAGACTGACCTCCAGAGGAAAATTGCAAGCCTGGAGGAGGAGAAGTCTAAGGTTGTGATTCAAGAGAAAGTACGAGAGATTGTCCGGCCCGATCCCAAGGCTGAGAATGAAGTGGCCAATCTCCGTCTTGAACTTGTAGAGCAACAGAGGCGGTATAAAGATGCAGAGCTCCAGTTGAGATCTCTGCAGGATGAGCTGACCATGCTCAAGAACAGAGGGCCTCAAGTGGAAGTTAAAGAGATCATCAAAGAAGTAATCAAATATAAGATAGATCCACAAACTGAAAGAGAGCTGGAGAGACTTCGCAATGAAATTGTAGATAAAAGCCACCAGACTGAGAAATCTGAGCTAGAAATCCGCCAGCTTCGAGATGAAATCGAAAGATGGAAGAATACCAAACCCCAAGTGCAGACCAAAGAGGTTGTCAATGAAGTGCTGCAGTACAGAGAAGATCCAAAGACTAAGGAAGAAATTGAAATGCTAAAGAGGAAGCTGGCTGATGAACAGCAGAAACGCCTGGACCTTGAGAGAGAACGGACAGAACAAGAAGAAAAAATTAGACTAAGAAAGATGGATTTGTCTCAGGTTCGTGAGAAGATTGTTCAGCAAGAAGTGGTCAAGCTGGAAGAGGATCCTCTCCTTAAGTCAGAATGTCACAGCTTCTTACAGAACATCAACAATGAGCAAAAACAGAAGGAGAGCCTAAAAACAGAGCTCTACCAATTGCAGAGACAGAAGACTGACCTGGACATGCAGCTGGAAGAACTGGAGCGTGAGCGCAGGGCAAGGCGTGATGCAGAACTAGAGATCCAGCGGCTTCGGGTTAGACTTAATGAGCTAGAGATCCGTGACAAAGAAAATCGTGAAAAGGTGACAGTCAAACAAAAGGTGGTTCTGCAGCAGGATCCTCAACAGGAGAAGGAACACTCCATTCTCAAACTACAACTTGATGAAGAGCGTCACAAACGCACCCTCCTTGAGAAAGAGTTGAATGTCCTTATTCAGCAGCAGATCACCCTGGAAAAGGTAGATGTGAAGGAAAGGGTTGTCCGCACTGAGAAAGTCCAAGTTGAACGGGATCCAGAGGCAGAGATTGAGATTGAGAACCTAAAGAGAACTCTGGAAGAGGAGAAAAGGAGAAGGCGAGAACTTGACCAAGAACTATCCACCCTCAATTCCAGGCTCTCTGATATGGAGTTTTCTAACACCAAGTCTACCAAAGAATTGGACTACATCCGTGATGAAAGTAGCCGATTGCAGCAGGAAAACCAAAGGCTGCAAAATGAGATTCGCAAGCTTCGGTCAGAGATTGAGATCACAAGCAAAGAGACTCGGCTAATTACAGAGTCTGCGCCAAGAGAGGATTCAAAGAACTTGGAGTTGAGGCTTGATTCATTACAGAAGGAATTGGCAGAGCTGAGGGCTGTAACAAACCAGAAGGATGAGGAGATAGAGAAGCTTAAAAAGAACCTGGCAGCTGTGAGGATGAAGAGGGAACAGAGGGAAAGCCATCTCCGCAGGTCTATTGTCGTCATCGACCCAGATACAGGCAAGGAGATGCGACCAGAGGAAGCCTACAAACTAGGGCTGATCGACTGGAAGATGTTTGTCAACCTGCAGAGCCAGGAGTGTGACTGGGAAGAGATCTCAGTCAAAGGGCCGCAGGGAGAATCCTCTGTGCTTCATGACAGAAAGTCAGGAAAAAAGTTTTCCATCGATGATGCACTGCGCCTTGGACACATCACAAATCGCCAGCTTCAGCAGTACTTAAATAAAGAAATCTCCATCCAGGAGTTTGGTGCATTGGTATCGGGCAAGAACAGGGGGCTTTAAAAGATACGCTTTTGATTTTCATTCTAAAAAAATCTGTTTTGACTGGTCTTCCTAGCTTTTAATATATACTTATATTCTCACTTTAATATTGTGGTACGAGTCCCAACTACACCATGTATTAATTTTCTTATGCATATCTGGCATGAATACATGGACTCATATTACCATCATCACAGCCAGCCACAGAAATCTTTGATGCTGAAAAGTTCGATCTTTAATTTCTTTAACTTGGTGGCAGGGTTAAGAATGTATCTTTGAAATATTGTCACTAAAACTCACAAGAGTACTAAGTGTTTCATTTATTTATGGGCTTTAAACAGGGTTGTCGGCTGTGTGCTTTCAATAAAAAATTCAAACAAAATGTAATGTCTTGTGGGGTATTTTATTGTGGAAAACGTATGGAATTTATGGTATCAATATTCAATTTTATTTATGTATCACTGAATTACAACAATTGCCTCGAGGCAGTTTATATTGTAAAAAGTAAAGACCCTACAATAATACAGGAAAAACAAACAACAATCGGATGCTCCCCCACCCCCTATGAGCAAGCACTTTGGTGACAGTGGGAAGGAAAAACTCCCTTTTAACAGGAAGAAACCTCCAGCAGAACCAGGCTCAGGGAGGGGCGGGGCCATCTGCTGCATGCAATTGGAGAGGAGGGAGGAAGACAGAACAAAGACATGCTGTGGAAGCGACCCAGAGATTAATAATAACTAATAATTAAATGCAGAGAGGTGTATAAACATACGAGTTAATGGCATTACAGGAAGCTCCCAGCAGCCTACACCTATTACACTGTAAATATGGAAGGGAATCGTTACTAGTTAAGGTTAAAGGGATGGTTGCCTCAACAGAGCTCTAACTTTCTGTCAGCCTGTCTACAGTGCTGAAGAGAAACCTGGGGTTGTTCTTACTATGCAGGCTCCTTCTGCACCTTGCACAGTTATCCAAGGGGAGTGCAAAGAAGGAAGACAGTCCTGCGGCACTCATTACTGTGTCTAACAGGTTTGAGGTGCTAGGTCCAGAAGCCACAGGTCCCGAGGAAAGTCCCCGGTACCACCTCAGAGCCCATAAGATTTCACACATGACAGCTCTCATTACTGGTGACTCAAAAATGAGAAACGGTAAAACAAGCTCAGCATGTCAAAGATTCTTGGGCAAGATACGGAATTCAGAGTCACTCCTGATACGTTCATCGGAGTATGAATGTGTGAATGTTAGACAGAAAGATGTCCTTGAATGATGAATAAGACGTGTAAAGCAGGGGTGATTCTAGGATCAGAGGTTTGGGGGTGCTGAGCACCCAGAGCTGCTCAGCCAGGCAAGATCAACTTTACTCGTCACGATGAGACTTCTTCTTCCTTAAATGTCTCCAGTTGTCCCGAGTTCCCTCTGACTGTCTCCTTGGTGCATTTAAACCTGTTCCTCCCTGTCCTCGTCTCCATTATCAGTCATCATAATTTTACCATCTCTGTGCAAGTCTGCAAATTTCTTTATTAAATCATAAGATTCTTAAATTCATCAAGTCTCTCTGTGCCTGGGTCCTCGTCACAAAACATGACATCACTGCTTTGTACATTTTAACCCAATTTAATCCCACATTTGTGAAAGAAAAGCAAAATACTGCAACAGTCTGTAACAAAACCATCAAATCAGATAAAGGTTATTTAAATGCTGCAAAAGAAGAATGGATTGGAATAAAAAAAAAAAAAACACATCCTAAACTTAATTACTTTACTGGGGGAAAATGATGAATGGGGATCATAGTGAGTATTAAGTAAACAGAGTGCATTTTTTGGACAGAGATTCACTTTTAAGGTGTGTGTGTGTAATACAATACAGATACATGAAAATAGACTCCAAAAATAGAGTCATTGAAATGTACAAATTATTGATAAAAATAAATAAATTATAAAATTGGAGGCAACTTTGCCTATGGTACAATGTATGAAAGTATCTTTACTGCAGATACTACTATGGCTCTGCAGATTTATTCCTTTCATTTTAACCTGTGTCGCCTCACCTTGAAGTTGGAAAATACTTTTGGTGGTCAACTCTCTCAAGCAGTTTAACAGTTTCTGTTGTGCCTGTCACTGCTCCCTCTCTGTGTCCTTACCTGGTTCTTCCTGACCTTGCACTTTCTCCTCACGTTCCCCTCTTTCCTCGCTCCCTCTTTGGACTGATAATCATACACAAATAGATTGTATTCAATTAGATTAAAAAATTACATTAATATGAAAAAAAATATTAAGATCAATAATAAAAAAAAGTCCTCTCTCAGTGTACTTTCAACCAAAAGGCAAATAACCAAACCACATGAACATCTAATAAAAGATATAAACATTGAAGCACTGATCCAACATTATCCTTTATTGACGGATCCTTTGTTCTTACACTTTTACCTGAATGTGGCTCCTGGGTTTAATCTTGGCACATATGACAAAATAAGCAGCTTCTCTCACTCCATTTCAAACAGGACAGTGGTAACAACAGCAGGCTACGGACAATTTTAAGTTTTAGATTTTAAACAGCCTGTATACATTTCAATGGGAGCAACAGGACAGTCAAATGTCGCTGATTTTACTACAGAGCAGGACGGATTGTAGAGTAGCAAACATCGTCGGGAAACACGTTTCAACACTGCAGGTTACCTGGTGTAATGTTTTTCAGCTAAAAAGAAACATGGCCTGACTCCTACCAACTATATAAAGAGTAACTGAAGGTTAAATGCAGCTAATATGTCCTGTTTTAAGCCAGGCACTCACACCTCCGCTCCGCTACGTCTCAGCCACCATCGCTCTGGCAGAAAGAGCGCTAGAGCCAGAGCAGGGGAGAGCTGGAACAAACCATTTTGGGAGGGGGTGGGGGGGGGGTATGTATACTTTTGTTGTTAAAATATTACGTCTCAACCAAGTACTGTATGTTTTTTATATTTTTAGTAGTGTATCACACAAACAGCAAGTGTTGTCAAAAAAAGTAAGAAATCTTTGGGGGTGCTTTGATTCATTTTGCTGAAGCACCCCCAAAAATGGGCTAAAATCGCCCCTGGTGTAAAGTGCTTTGAGTGCTCACGTAACGTAGAAGCAGTTACTGTCACCGCACACCTGTGTAGAACAACTTGAATCCACCTGCAGTGCTCCTGCTCTCCCTCCACACACCCACACCCAGCGCCTCTCTCCCACCCTCCCTCCTTCTTGTGTGTCTTCAGGCAGCAGCAGAGTTGGCCGACCCTATGTGGAAAGCGCATTTTTGTAATAATGGCCGTTTGATTCGGCCGAGGCTTTGTGGCGGATCCCCTTCCCGATGTAACCTTCCCCGTTTCTGCCGGCCTGGGACCAGCGTGTGGCTCCCCGTGGCTGAGTCATTATTGTGGGTTTATATCGTTATGTATGGAAGATATGCTGTAGATATTGTGCACGCTGCTGTTGCTGCTGCTTGAAATGTGTAGTAAACAACAGAGCGACGGATGTGACGTACGAGAAAGGGGTGGGGCTGGCCTCACATGTGATTAGTGGGTGTGTGTTGTCTTTTCCTCTCATTCAGTGCGACGTTTTATTAAAGTTGTAAGATGGCGACGGTGCATCTGAGGATCGGGGATCTAGTGTGGTGAGTAACCTTTAGACAAGGTTGAGTGCTCCGGTTCCTGTCTGCGGGCCATAGAGCAGCGCTGCATTAGGACGTGTGGCAGTGATGTTTCTCCGTGCCGTAAACCAGGTGTAATCCTTGCAAGTGTTTCCCGTGCTGGGTTAGTGGATAGCCGACCCAAACAAATCGCTAACCGAGCTGACTCAGCCTGCAGCCGACGCTAGCTGCTGGCTAGCAAACAAGCTACAGTAACGGTTTAGACCCAAACTAGGCAGCTGTTTTTCCCCATGCAAACTTGTCTTTGGAGATCATTTTATTCCCCGTCGTGTGTGTGTGCGTGCAGACCTACGTTACACGGGCTCAGTGCCTCGGCTCGTGGAAATGTTGTGGTCTGCGACGATCTTTGCTAGCAGCGGAGCCTGAGCGGATGTCTGCGCTCGGCTTCCGTGTTACTGCGGGCGGGCACATTTGCAAGTTTTTCGTAAAGGCTTGATTTCCACACATTTGCGCATTTGTTTGTTGAGACCGTTACAAATGCACCGCGGGAAGGGTGGCAGACGACGCAGTTAGCAATCTGAGTGAAACCGGGCCGAACAAGTGCTGAGAAGGCGAGGGCAGTGTGCGGAGGCACGGCGACAAATCCCACCGAGCGCCGCGAGCTGAGCACGGGTACTGATCAGTACCAGCCGTCTGCGAATCCTGCTGTTAGCGCTCAGACTGCTGGCTCAATACTTTAGTACCGAATCAACACCGCGGGGGGTTGAGGCGGGCAGCTGATGCCACACAGACCTGGGAGTGATCCGCGCTTGGCCCAGTTTCTCTTTATCTGACAGTTCATGGAGTCTGACTTTCACTGATAATGTTAGCTGATGTATCGCGTCGCCAAAGCTCATTGTGGGACTGCTGAGCAGAGAGAGTACAGTGAACTGTGAAGATCGCGGGCTCGGTGCTGACTGTGTGGTCTTATTTCAGGGGGAAGCTCGGTCGTTACCCACCATGGCCAGGAAAGGTAAGGAGCCGCAGCTTGTCCATGCCTCTGTTAAATTAAGAAAATGACGGTAACGTTACACCAAAACACTCTCGTTTCAGATAGTGAGCCCCCCCAAGGACCTGAAAAAGCCCAGGGGCAAGAAATGCCACTTTGTGAAGTTCTTTGGAACAGAGGACCAGTAAGTATGGATCATCAGCTTCATGTTCTGGCCAAGCATGCTGTGCCTTCTCCAGCTGATGCGGGAGAGTTGTGTGTCTGTGTGTCTCCAGTGCCTGGATCAAAGTAGAACAGCTGAAGCCGTACCATGCCCACAAAGAAGAGATGATCAAGATAAATAAAGGAAAGCGCTTCCAGCAAGCTGTTGATGCAGTGGAGGACTTCTTAAAGAAAGCAAAGGGGAAAGAACAGGTGAAGCACGACACCTAACACCGAGAAGATGCAGAAAAATCACAGTCTGCTTAGATGTAACCCTGTACGTGATGACTGGAGGTTTTAAATTCATAGCAAGCGGCACCACAGTAATTTGCCTAATTAATGCTGAGCCTTTTGCTCAGTGTCTTTATTCACATAGACTGTCACAAACAGGTGTTTGTTTTTCTTTGTTTTATTTCTTTTTCTTAATCAAGAACATTAAAAGGGACTCGTGTGCTGTTAATGGTCAGAGAAGTCTGTGGCCACGTCCCCACAGAGCCCAGGACCCACAGCTGTGGTGCTGCGTGCTTTTTATAAAACTGAGTTTGTATGTGGAAATCTTCACATGCTGATGATGACGATGGGGCCTAGTAATCACACTAAAACAACAGGAGCAGCAGGAGTTCAGTGCAGCCTGCTGCCCTGCAGGTTGCTGTTTACAGAGCATAAACCTGTAGCTACAGAATGCAGTGGTCACACAGGACAGTGAACGCATCGCTGGTCCTGGTCCCGCCTCCTCCTTACCCAGGTTTATGGAGATGAATCAGTCTGTTAGATACGATGCTCCTCTGGATATCCAGTGTACCTGCCGTTCTCACCCTCGCGAACCGTGTTGCGCATCACGTCGACTGGCTCGAGCAGTTCTTTGGGATTCCTGCTAGCTTTTTCCAAGAGAAGGTTTTACCAGTGATACAGGAAAGATGCTACAGACATTTTCTTTTACTTGCCCTGAGCTCACCGTCTCAACAGCTCTGACTGTTTGCTTGTATGGGAGTTACTCGTCCTCTTTGCATGCAGCCTCTGTGTTGGTCTGTTGATGATGTGGATGCCCAGGTTCTTGGACTTCTCCACCACATCATCATCCCACAGGTGGTGTATCCTTCCTCTTCCTTTTGAAGTCAGTCAGCATCTCTTTTGTCTGATTCACATCCAGAAGGAGATTCCTCCCGTAGTCCAGCACTAGTACATCCAACCACTGCAGCTTTGTCACAGTGTCTGTAGGTGGCGTGACCCAGAGCTGTACTGAGAGTCTGAGGTGTGCACGATGAACCGCTGTCAGTAATCCACAGGATGTAGGGCTGTAGCTTCTCCGCTGAGAAATCAAAGGTGATCATCACCATGGAGATGGGAGTGCACTCTGTGTGTTATGTATGATTACATCATTTCCTCTGACATTTGTTTTTGTGTCTTTGTGAGCAAAGACTAGTCTCTACATCACCTTCATCACATGAGATGTGAGGGTCGGTGGATGACGTTTGGGCTGGTGTGGCTTGTAAATGCCCGATGCACTGAACAGCAGGTCTACTGCTCTTCTGTCTACAGCTGAAATGTTGTTGGCAGGTTGCTAATGTTTTATTCGGTGACATGCGATTAATGTTGCTGGTAATAACAATAAAGCATTAGGCTGCCATGTAGCAGGGGTGCTACTGTGGAGTGTGCAATGTCACATGCTCCCTCTGCATAGCTGCTGAGTGTAGATGTATCTCATGGGTCATGGATGTGTAAATGGAGCAGAGGTTGGTGCCTCATAGATTCAAATCTAAACAGTGTTTGAAACTCAAAACTGAAGTGCTGCAGAACGTACTGCACACTGTTCTCATCATTTCCTTCTTCAGTGTAACAAATACCAACATGGAGCACGTATGGAGAAAAATGAGCCTCAGTGGTTACAGCACGAGCCACGTGCAGTGAGTTGTGTGTAACCTTTGAGCACATGCTTCAATCCACACACAAATATGAAGCCATCTGACCACACGTAAAACTATCCGATCGTTCAGTCTGACGTCACTAGCCGTGTCTGGGCCTAAACTCCGCTGCAGGTCCATATATCAAACGATCACTGTGCATTACTGAGAGTTGAAAAACTGTCTAAAGTCTTTCATCTTTAATAAAATGATCAGCGTTCCGCTCTACCAGGTGTAACAATTGAGTTTAACATCCAGGCATCCATGAAAACGGAATTTATGACATTTAACGGAGTTAGAAGTTAGCAGGGAGTTAGCTCGCTAGCTTCTATCTAAATACAATATAGCATGTCCTGACTGCGGGGTTTTGGAAACAAATTAAAACGTACAGCTCTGTTATCACTTCCAGCATAAATGAAGACAGAAAACTAAACAGCAGTGACGTTTGTAGGGTTACTGAAGTTTGGCTAGCTGGTATATAATGATGTGCTACGTGACCGCTAGCGACACAGCTATGTTAGCATAATATAAACAAGCTAACTTTTTTTCCACTGGATAAAAGTTAACGTGAGTGTTCTCGGTGGTCAGGAACAAATGTAATCGCATGGCAGGATGCTGTAAAAGGACCAAACTTCAGCCAGGAGAACAACTGAGATAATCCATCCACAATACGAGGTTAGTCATTCATATACTGCTGCATGGGCTGGGCTGTAGTTACATCCTAAGGTTTTAAAAACTGAGCTTAAATAAATGATTAGTGGTAATAAAAGCCGAGGGAGGTCAACAGTGATCACTGACTGTTTTAGGAGCTTTTTGAGATCAAATAGAAGAAAATACATAACATTAAACATGTTAACAACACAAAAGCCATATTAAACGCAGACTACTTTAGGCCCGGAAGTAGGATTCGTCGCGTCATCCCTGAACAACCGGATATGCTGATCATTTACGCACAGTTTAGGAAGTTCAGCTTCACAAATGGGATGCGTTTGTCTTTCTCTGCATCCAGCTGTCTACTGCATGCAACGTTCCTCTCCATCACTTACAAACCCTAAAATATGAGTGCACCAATCGGCTGATCCGCACAGATCACATGCCTGCGTCGGATTCTGAGACAAATTTCATGCTGCCAGCTTCACACAGATCCACAAATGTAAGCTGTGTTCTTGTCCCAGTTCTGGGCTTCTTCTAAAGCTTTTAAGTTCCTATTTGGATCGATTCACCACAGATCGCCGTGACTCGACTCGGATCGACTGGTTTTCCGTTACAATCTGGTTCTACTAACGTGCGTGGTTGTCATCATAGCAACGTGGCCGAGCATCCCGTGGTGAAATTGATATGTGACATGGATTCCACAAAAAAGGTGGACATCGTTGTTGTTGTGCTTGTTACCAGTTTCAGACACTGTAAAAGATATTTGATTCGAATCTTACTGTTATCTAATAACAGCAGGCTAACACTAATATTAGCTTAATGACTAACCCTGAACATGTTAGCGTGTAGCAGCAGCTTATTTAAACCATAAGCTAACCTTCACAGAGTACTGTGTGGTGTCTGTAACCATAAATCTGTCCTTTGGTCGTTCTGTTCGTTTAGAAGAAGCCCAGATGTCCCAGTTTTACACTGGGTCTTGAATGCAGCTTACATTTGTGGATGTGTGTGAAGCTGGCAGCATGAAATCTGTCTCCCCACGCTGCCATGTGATCTGTGCATAACAGGCAGTTGGTGCACAGAGAAATGTTGCATGTGGCAGACATTTGTACGCACAGAGAGAGTTTTGAATGAGGAAACTGTCCGGACCTGAACTGAAGAAGTGATCAGTGTGTACGCCTTTGTATAGTAATAGTTTTACTGGTAGATACAGTTTGGAGCTGAGCTTCCACACAACACATGGATCCTCGTGGTGTGGTGCAGAGGGGGGTTCGTGGTGGATTAGGTTGGGGCTGCAGCTATCGAAGGTTTTAGTAATCGAGTAATCTGTCCTCGGTTCCATCGATAAATCAAGTAGAAGAATCCTTTAATTGTCACTAGGGCTGAGCCATATTATACAGTTTACGGTAATACCGGTACAATGTTAGGCAACGATGAGAAAATGAAATATCGCGATAGAATTTGGGTAAAACGCGCATGTGCAGTGCCTTTGTTGTCATATGCACATGGCCGAAAAAGCATGGCAGATTGAGTAAAACGGATGAACCAGAATTGGTTTGTAAAAATGGTGCCACTTGGAACTGGTTTGGTGTTTGTCCGGCAGATACACAACAAAGCACAGTTTTTTTGTTTGTTTTTTTGTTTGTTTTTTTGTAGAACATGCAGGCGGCCGTCGTTATTGCCGTATTTGTCGCACTAAGGTGCTCGTAAATCAGATTAATCTGGGTCCTAAACTCCGTCCTTTCAGGTCCCAAAGTCAAACAACACTGCAGCATCGCTGAGAGTTAAAAACTGTCTAAATTCTTTCATCTTTAATAAAACGATCAGCGTTGCTGCTTTACCAGGTGTAACTATGAAGTTTAACATCCAGGCATCCATGAAAACAGGATTTATTACATTTATCAGAGTTAGAAGTTAGCAGGAAGCTAGCGGAAGTTAGCTCGCTAGTTTCGCTAGTTACCTAAGCATGATATAGCATGTTCTGACTGAGAGATTTCTGAAAACATTCAAACGTACAGCTCTGCTATCACTTCCAACATAAATGAAGACAGGAAACTAAACAGCAGTGACGTTTGTAGGGTTACTGAAGTTGGGCTAGCTGGTATATAATGATGTGCTACGTGATCGCTAGCGACACAGCTATGTTAGCATAGCATAAACAGTGAAGCTGGAGGACGAACACTAACACTTTTCCCCTCAAAAGTTAACGTGAAGGTTCTTCATGGTTAGAGACAAATGCAATCGCATGGCAGGATGCTGTAAACGGACCAAACTTCAGTCAGGAGAACAACTGAGATAATCCATCCACAATACGAGGTTAGTCATTAATATACTGCAACAACATGGGAATAGAGCAGCTGTGATAGAATACAGCATTAATGAATCGATGGGACAGAAGTGGAGGAAGCAAGAAGAATGAGTTGAATAAAGTTTGATTTATCTGACTGCTTTGTTTCTTGTGCCTTATAATCCCGTGCACCTTATGGTCCGAGAAATACATATTTGACTTTTTTATTTGGCACACTGCAGTTTAATGTTGCAAAGCTCCTCTTTTTAACTTCAGTGGATATTATACATGGTTATGCTCAGGATATGTCAGCCCATTTCTACTGGAAATGCCTTTTGGTTAAACTTTCAGCAAGGAATTTGCATTTGCACTGTTAAATTTTTATAAAGCTTTAATGCACATAAAAACAGCTGCTTGTTTAAGTGAAAATAAATGGATGGGTTTTTTTTGTGCTAGTAAAGTTGTTCATGTTTGAGTTTGTGTGTAAGCCTCTAACACGGTGGCTGCAGTGAAGAAGCCAGCGTGTGCTTGTGTTAATTCAGTGGCTCAGAGTTTTACTGGTACATTTTATTGGCTTGTGAAAAATCTGAATCTAATTTAACGAACTCAGCATTTGATATTATTTCACGTTGAGTCTGAAACACGGAGCAGCTACAGAGGTTGCTTTTCCTCACGTCGGAGTTTGTTGATCAGCTGTTGGGATGAAGGACTCGCGCTAGCTTTTTCCGGCTGTTTTGGAAAACACATTTTCTTTTGGCTCCGCCTCTTTGCGTTGAAATGTCCCAGTGTCACCATCACTGCTGCTGTTGGGTCTGCGTGGGCTCGTTGTTGTCACTCTGTATTGGTTTGCTGCTACCAACTATGTTTCCACTGCACGTCTGTTTGTCGTGGCAAATGTGCACTCACGTTTCCATGGTGACAGTGGTGAGAGCCGCGTGTTAAACAAAGCATCGAGTCGAATTTTTCATTTACAGAATTACTGGATGAACGGCTGCAGCCCTGTTTGTTACTATTTTCAGGCAGATTTCTCTCCATAAACGTAAACACGTCTCATCACTGAGACTTTTCTCACGACATGTGAATAAACACGTTCAGTTTGGCAGCTCAGTGACACTGTGTGTGTTTTTGAAAGAACTCAGATGGCAAAGGAGACTCAAAAGGAAAGAAGACGCCCAACAAGCCACTAAAAATTCTGGATGAGGATGATGAGGACCTCAGTGCCCTAAAGGACCCCTCTGAGAAGGTCAGTTCAGACGCTAACACCACTGTGAAGATGACTGTATTTTATTGTAAAGGTTAAAAACGGTTCCCTTCCTGTCAGTGCTTGTCTAAAATATCAGAATCAAACCTGCTTGGACTGTTTTTGAAATATTATTATAAAACAACACCTGAGTTACATTTTGTAGCCACAGAAACAAAGAGTGTGGAGGACTAGTGAGTCAAAGTGAACCACATCCAGCTTCCATTGCTGTTCACAATTCATCTGTTTCCTGTTAAGAATGTGTGATGGTTTAAACAAACCAAAGTAAAAATAATCCAGTCGAGTCTCCTGCACATGATAGAGACAGCGCCCCCTGCAGCAGACGCTGACCTCTGCAGATTTCTCACTGATTTAAAGGTGAATATGTGTCTTTTTTCCTCCTTAAGGACTTAGCTGACTCTGACCCCGAGCCATCCACTATTGAGAGGCTGGGGGCTGGACCGGGCTCAGGATTCAAATGGGAAAGCAGCGTAGGTGAACGCCCCCTCCCACCAAGCCTTGTCTTGACTTCTACCTGACCTTAATCTTTGGCTTTAATTCACCAGCAACTGCAGACCTTTCCCTTCTGGCTTGTTTGGTGCTCTCTGTGACTGCTCAGATTGTTTGCTGTGATCTTGAAATGGTCAGCAAGCCTGCGTGCAGGGCTCAGTGCCACATGGAGCTTTGATTAGGGCTGGGCGTTTTGACTGAGAAATATTATAATTCAGATCATTTATCAGCACTGACACCACAGCAGAGGCCTTTGTGTCAAAGTAAGTGAGCATAAAACAGAAAAACATGAAGCAGATTTTCCTGGCCCGACTTTTTACAGCAGCCTTAAAAATATTCTGCAGTAGAACAAAAACTGAAGAAAACCACGAATCAGCATCTGAACATGACCTGATGCTGCTGAAGTCACAGAGGTTTGATTAGAGACACAGCTGAGAGTTTTGTAAAAGTTGACATTTCTTCAGTATTGACAGCAGAAATGAGGCTTTCTCGTCCAGAGTCGTTTTTGAAGTTTTGCTGTACAAATAATGCAGAAAACAGAGATCTGAGACTGGAAGCTGTTCCTGAAGTACACAGAGAGACAGAGCTGCGCAGGAAGTGAGATCTTATTGTGGCGGAAGCTAAACAGCCAAAGTCCGAGTGAATTAATGACGATGTTGATCAAACATGTAGTTTGATCTTCTTTTGCTGCTGGTTCAGTGAATTTTGGTCCGAGTGATGAAACCTGCAGCATCAGAGTCTGTGAGGTGTCGGCGTTCAGCAGCGACGTGTCTGCACACGTGCTGTCGGGGCTCCATCCACGCTCCGTGTTTACATCTTTGTGCACAATCCGTCTTCCTGCTCTCATTTACTGCTTTAGCTGTTTGGTGGCGGTGAAATAGTTTCGTGAGCTTTAATCCAAGTTTCTGGCAAAATACATTTATATTTAAAAATGGATTTAGGATTGAATGAATCGATGTGGCTTTATTCAAGCTAAACTCGATTTGAAACCGAAAATCAATTTTTTAAACCCTCCGTAGTTTTAGTTTAGTTGGCTGCCTGCTCCCTGACCTTCACTGACAGGTTAGGAAGCAGGCAGCCTCGGAGGTGTCATGAGGACCGAGCTGGTCCTTGGTTACGGGATGTGACCGCGCTGAATGAAATGCCCTTTGACAGGTTTGTATGTGTACGTATGCAAACGGCTCACCCACCAAAACAATGCAGACAGTAACAGTTTTTATTTGTCAGTAAACATTTGGGTGGGTGAAGGTGTCCAAACGTCAGCCTGCTACTGCACGTTACAGCTAATTATTGTCCCAGGAAGCAGTTCAAGCCCCCGTGTTAGTGCAGTGAGAGCCAGCGGCTCCTCAGGCTGCTTCATCACGCTTCCTTGTTTTAGTTTCCGGTCTATGCAAAACATCCATTTCCTCTTTGTCCGTCGTGTTAGGCAGAAATAACTGCACGTTCCTTTAGTCATGTAAAGCTCGTTCAATCAGTTTTTGGCTAAAATGGAGCCGTGAACCAGTCTGTAACTGGGGCCTCGTCACTGGTTTCTACTTTTATAGAGAAGGACAGTGAACTTGTGGGGTCACCTCATTTTAATAGAAGTATCAGAGTTCAATCTGCACTTTGTGGCGCAAACTAACACACATTTCCATGTTAACGTTATCCTGCTTTGTAACTCCAGTATGCTAACGTTCACAGACAGAAGAGCTGCATCGTCCTCTCGTAATTAACCAAAGTTATGAGCGCCAGCTAGATGCATGCAGCATGCAGCACTTGTTACAGATCTGAATCTTATATTTCTATTCATTTCAGATGGTGTGTTTTCTTTTTACCCCTTTAATAAGCCGTACCAAGGGCCACCTTAAAAACCAGGGCCACGTGTATGTTTGCATCACAGATCCGCTGACGGCTGCCTCCATAATAACAATTACAGCACTGTGCAAAAGTCTGGAGCCACCCTTTATTTCTTTAGATTTTACTACTGAGGAGCCTTTTCAGAGCTGTTCGCCCCTCGGCTGGCTGATAAGGTTTTGTTGTCACCCTGTCGGTTGTGCAACGGCGACTCCTTGTTCCTAGAGTATTTCAAAGTAGAATGGGAGGCAGAGCCTTCAGTTTTCAGGCCCCTCTTCTGTGGAACCAGCTTCCAGTTTGGATTCAGGAGACAGACACTATCTCTACTTTCAAGATTAGGCTTCAAACTTTCCTTTTTGCTAAAGCATATAGTTAGGGCTGGACCAGGTGACCCTGAATCCTCCCTTAGTTATGCTGCAATAGACGTAGGCTGCCGGGGATTCCCATGATGCATTGAGTTTTTCCTTTCCAGTCACCTTTCTCACTCAGCATGTGTTAACAGACCTCTCTGCACTGAATCGTTAGTTATTATTAACCCCTGTCTCTCTTCCACAGCATGTCTTCATCCTGTCTTCCTTCTCTCACCCCAACCAATCACAGCAGATGGCCCCGCCCCTCCCTGAGCCTGGTTCTGCCGGAGGTTTCTTCCTGTTAAAAGGGAGTTTTTCCTTCCCACTGTTGCCAAAGTGCTTGCTCACAGGGGGTCATCATCGTTGGCGTTCTGTGTTATTGTAGGGTCGACCTTACAGGATAACGCACCATGAGCCGGTTGTTGTTGTCATTTAATGCTGTATAAATAAAATTGAATTGAACCAAATATTCTCTTTCAGGCTCATTAGAGTAGTACAAACTTACATACTGTACTTCATGTCTGTTTACAGCTGTTACACCTACTTCTCATTTTCCTAAGATAAAATGAAGGAAATAAGGTGTGGCTTTAGACTCATTGCTGCTTCCCCAATTAAGCCCGAAATTCATAAAATCATAAAACTGGTGCTCTGCAAGAGTGTATCTCTAAAATGTCCATGTGTGAGAGGCTGCAGGTGAGATCATTACAGGCGTGGCTGTGGGAAGATGGCATGATGCAAACACCACCGCGCCTTAATGTGCTGTGTTGATGTTTACCTCGAATGTTTTCTTTTAAAACACTGTAGAGTGCAGACAGGCTGCCAACATTAGCTTTTAATGCAGGAGCTTTAGAACATGATTGAGTGGCTCTAACACTGTAACCTGTCAGATCACTGCACGTCTGTATGAACACTCATCCACTGCACTCTGTGTTGTAGCCTGTGAAGGATGATCCACATTTTCACCACTTTCTGCTCAGCCAGTCTGAAAAGGTAAGCAGGAACATGTGGTCAGAGGTTTCCATATACTCCGCATAGGCATGAATGACAGCTCATTTAAGTTTCTAATGTTTTTTACAACAACAAACAGGAATATGGTTTCCATTTATCTAGAATGTTCTCTGATTCGCACACCTGCACCAACACCAACATTTGGTTGCATGCTCTGGAGCCATCAGCACTCCGGAGTTCGGTTAAATTGGTTGGTTTGGTTTCTTGGCATGGACCAGTGTTTAATAGGTCTGAGGTCGGGCCTTTGGGAAGGACATTAGGCTGCTTTTCAAAACCAGTTTGTGGTATGTTTGGGATCATTGTCCTGTTGGAAAACCCAATCGTGTCGGAGGTTGAGGTTTTTTATTCCATTCACTCTGTGCAGTGTGCCAGTGTCGATGCTGCCTCCACCGTGTTTGACAGGTGGTACCGTGTTCTTCATTTTGAAGGCCTTAGATCTTTGTCTCATCTGGACTTTAAAGTTTGTACAACAGCAAACATGAGTTTAGCTTGAAGGTCAGTTTTGGATCAGGGGCTTCTGTCCATGGTGACTCGCTGGGACTCCACAGTTGTTGGCATTAAGATGTTAGTAGGACATAATCTCCACTGGAGAAGAGTTGTTTTTAACATCTCCAACACTTCAAACCTGATGAAATTCAATATCTGGTGTAAGATTTGTTTCACTGACACATTGTTTCTTATTGCAGCAACCACCAGTTAGTCTGCAACACAAACTTCACTTCTACACTCACATGTTTTCATGTCTAAGTTGGTCCTCTAATAATTCAGTTAATTAGATGAATTAAAAATGATGAAGTGTGTTTATAAAGCTTGCTGTAGTGGCAGCTGGTGACACTGTCAGTTATGTACCAGTTACTTGATGGCGTATGATGATTCCCGGTTCTGTAAGGAATGTGATGCAGATTATCTCCTCAGTCTGTCCACTTTGCTGCTTTTAGCACTAACTGATTATCGATTGGTGTGAAATGAAAACATGTTGTATGAATTACAGCTCGTTAAAAACGACTCGTTTTAAATATAAGTTGCATTGTTTTTACTTTGTCACCTCTGCGCCCACAGCCAGCTTCGTCAATGGAGCCCATTAGCAAACGCCTGAAGATCATTGAAGAGGTAAAAGCAATAATGTAGGCTGCTTTGATTTGCTTGAAATGATTGTTCATTGGCAGGAACAGAGACTTGCATGTGTGCACGGTGCATACCAGGCAAAGGACATGTGATTAATTTTTTC
Source organism: Rhamphochromis sp. 'chilingali' (assembly GCF_963969265.1). Taxonomy (NCBI): domain Eukaryota; kingdom Metazoa; phylum Chordata; class Actinopteri; order Cichliformes; family Cichlidae; genus Rhamphochromis; species Rhamphochromis sp. 'chilingali'. The sequence goes on along the minus strand of NC_137942.1, from coordinate 34,563,044 downwards.
ATTTAGTTCCCGTGAGTGTGATTTCTATAGATTTGCCTCTGATTGTGCAGGTCACAGGGTCAACATCTATCCAAGCAGCAGACAGCACAGCGATCAACGGCAGCATCACACCCACAGATAAGCGGTATGGCACATCCTCGTCACAGGGTTACACAACACTGTTGCTAAATTGATCACAGGGCTCGTTTTCATGCTTTGATCTGTATGTTCTCGGCTTCTGCTCTTCAGAATAGGCTTCCTGGGTCTGGGGCTGATGGGTAGCGGCATTGTTTCCAACCTGTTGAAAATGGGTCATGTCGTGACAGTGTGGAACCGCACTGCAGAAAAGGTAAACGCACTCATGGTCAGCCAGTGGCTGCTGTCTCTAACACGATCACATTCAGTCAGATTATAGGTTCAGCAGTATTAAAGCGCCCAACGTGGACGTGGTTGGTTGAAAGGGGGTGTGGCTTGCTGCTGATTCCTCCCTGCTATGTTTCAGTGTGACCTGTTCATCCAGGAGGGGGCACGGTTAGGCCGCACTCCTGCAGAAGTGGCCTCCATGTGTGACATCACCTTCTCCTGTGTGTCTGACCCTAAGGCTGCCAGAGACGTGAGTACGCTGCACCGTGGCATGTTCAACACCAGTCTGCAAATAACAAGCTAACGACAGAATAAACGTGAAGAAAAATCAAATGGATCCATGATTTCATGCATTCATCAAGTGCACAGAGATTTCCAGTCAGAGACTGAGTGGGTGGGGATTGTCATGGGTGAAGTGGGCGGGGCTATAAATGAACAGAAAGGTGCTCTGACTTTTTGAGTCACTGGCGCCAGCTGGTGTTTCACTGTAAGGAACATGGGTGTGAACGCGGCTCTTTGATGGATGTGACAAAGTTGTTCATTGAACAGGTCGTTGATATTTATTTAACTCTGAATCACACCAACAGTTATCGTGTGAGGCAAAGACACTAATGCAGATCAATCACATAGCTCTATATTCACATTTCTGTCTTTTATGAAGTTGGTGTTGGGACCCAGTGGAGTCCTACAAGGAATCAGACCGGGCAAATGCTACGTAGAGATGTCTACAGTCGATCCAGAGACCATCACAGAGCTCTCACAGGTAAACACCAGCATGATCCAGTAAATAAAATGATTTTAAAACTGTCTCATGCTGCCTTCATCTCGGTTAGAAGTACCTACAGTAGGAGCAGCTGAGTGTATCAATGAATTCTTATTCAGTATTTGAATGTCAGGTGATCACGTCACGCGGCGGCCGCTTCCTGGAAGCTCCGGTGGCAGGAAGCCAGCAGCTGTCCAACGACGGGATGCTGGTCATCCTGGCAGCTGGCGACAGGACGGTCTATGAGGACTGCAGCAGCTGCTTCCAGGCCATGGGCAAGACCTCGTTTTTTCTGGGTACGGAAAGATCGGCGTCCAGTACACTCAGCAAGGCCCACGCAGAAGACGGATGAAGTGTTGGGCTTTAGACATCCGAGGGGACACACATGCAGCAAAAGGAACTTGAGTTATTTGTGTGCCTTTGTCTATCAGTCTGCACCAGCCCATATCAACAAGATGAAAACATGAGAACTGCTCCTTTGTTATTAATCCGTGGCTGTCTTCCTCAGTGTCTCTCTCCCATCTCTCGCCCCTCACCCCAACCCATCGCCCCTCCCTCAGCCTGCTTCTGTGGGAGGTTTCTTCTTTCCTTCCTTTAGCACCTTGTTGTGATCTGGTGCTATGTAAATAAAAATTGTAGTGAATCATTGTAGCCAGTGCAGACTGATGGCACAGAGGATTTGGGCCAGATTATAACTGTGTGTGTGTGTGTGTGTGTGTGTGTGTGTGTGTGTGTGTTTAAGGTGAGGCAGGGAATGCTGCAAGGATGATGCTAATCCTCAACATGGTTCAAGGCAGCTTCATGGCCACTATTGCAGAGGGGCTAACATTGGCACAGGCCACGGGCCAATCACAGCAGACCTTCCTGGACATCCTGTGCCAGGGTCAGATGGCTAGCACCTTTGTGGACCAGAAATGCCAGAGTAAGTCAACACAGAGTGTGACGTCACTGCTCACTTTGATTTGTTGTCATTAGGGCTGCCATGATTAGTCGACTAGTCACGATTACGTCGACTATCAAACTCGTCGATGACTGATTTAATAGTCGACGCGTTGTTTGAAGCTTTGTAAGATCCCAAAAGACGCAGGAATAAGTAGCAGGATTTAAGAGTGTAATAACGGACTGAAACAGAAGATGGCAGCACTGCATGTACAAGGATGCCAGCTGCCGTTAAACAACAAGAAGAAGAAGAAGCAGCTGTGTCCGGTATCGTAGCTGTGTCCAAATTCAGGAACTGCATCCTCCTGTGCCCGCATTAGTAGGCCAGTTACGTTACAGCGACACGACGAAGACGGTCCAAATTTGAAGACTCCGACAAATGAGCCCTTCATGTCCCCAGATTTGAAGGATGGGTGGGGTGTATACTTCGTGGCCCAACCTATCCCAGAATTCATAGCGCAGCCCAGCTCAGTTTCCAACAATGGCGGCAGCTAGTTAGTTTTAATATTACTCTTATTATTCTTTCTGGGTCACAAAATAAACGTTTAACATATTTTCAGGCGAGAATGTAGCTGTGTAAACCTCAAATATCGGCTCAGTTTATCAAGACACCACATATTTTCAAAAGCGCTCCGACGTTTTCGGAGACGTCTGTTACCCACTAGCTCGATAGCGAGCCGGGGGCTAGGCACTTTTTTCAGTATTTTATTTGTTCCTGAGTAAATCGGTTTGGCTGAGATTAAAGTTTTTACACAGCTGAATAAACATCAAGCAGACAGCTGATTATCAGAAGTGTGAGATGCTCGAGGATTTACTTTATATTTTAGATAGCAAGAAGTTTATTAAACTTCACCAAAACAATCTGCAGATTTCATTAAAATTTAATAAACTATCATCTTGTCTTTATTTTTAATTAGCACAGACCTTGAACACTTCAAGCTGTAAGCTAATGATAGTTATATAAGAGCAGAGCTGCTGGTGCAATAAGCTGTACGTTTTACACCCAATGGATGATGATCTGATTAGTCGACTATCAAAATAACCGTTTGTGGCAGCCCTAGTTGTCATAGTGTAGTGGCTTCGCCTAACAGTCAAAGATCCGTGGTTGAACTGGGGAACGTGCCAAATCGAGACTGCAGCTTATTTTTTCTTCTTCTTTTTTTAGTCTTAACTGGGACAAAAACAAGTCCCATGAATATCAGGAGGTCCTACTGTAACCTAGCCTGTAATGACCGTCTTCCTGCCCCTTCCAGATATTTTACAGGGCAACTTTAAACCAGACTACTATTTGAAACACATTCAGAAGGACCTAAGGCTAGCCATCTCCATGGGCGACATGGCCAACCATCCAACCCCGATGGCTGCAGCTGCCAACGAGGTACAGCTCTCACAGCTTTCTCCTCTAAATTTCTGTAATTCTTTGTGGTAAAACTTTTCTTCTCAGAAATGAAGTGTTTCCTGCTCATGTTGCTTGTCCTCTAACATATGAGCCTTGGGGCAGCAGAAACGTTTTTTCTCCGTTGTCCAGCCGTTGTTTTCTGTTTTGCAGGTTTATAAGCGGGCCAAGGCACTGGACCAGTCGGACAATGACATTTCAGCAGTTTACAGAGCCTACATTCACTAGAGCGAGGTGTGGCCTGGCCTGTGGACCACACAGTCTTTGATCCCTCTTTTTCTCCCTTTGTCATTAAAGGTTTTTTGTTTTTAATTTGAAACTTTTATTTTATTTTTCACCCCAGTGCCAGCCGCGTTACCTGCCCGCAATTCCGGGACTGTAATTCCGTGTTTTAGAGGCAACATTAAGCATTGCACTGACTGTACTGTGGGAATTTTATGCTGTAAGAGTGCCAGGAACGAGGCTGAACTACTGCACTGCTGCAGTTTGCCGTCAGAGGGGCGCTTTGCCTCGTTCCTGACATCGTTGTTATAAAACAGTATGAGTAATGCTGGGCGCTACTGTCAAGCTAAACAAATTGCCATGTGGAATCAGAACCCTAACATATTTGAGTTTTCCCCCTTTTGTTTAATTATCTGTGTGAGCTCTGCTCCAGAAATCCATGAGAGTAAGCAACAGAACATGCCACTGCATTGCCTTAATATTGTAACCCCTCGGGTCCTTCGACAATACACGTATTTATTTATGCCTCTTTTAAGGTCTTCTTTGTGCAGTTGGCTTCTTCCCGTGTGTAACCACAGAATTTAGGCTTTTCCATTAGTGTGATTTTGTTTGAAACAAGTGGAGGACAAAGCTGCAGATGTGCCGAGGCCTTAAAATGCAGATGTTTCTCCTCATGGTTTGAGATTTCCACTTTTGAAACGCTTCGGCCTTTCTCGTGGAAGACTTTGTTTTTCCTCTTTAAATATATGAACCTAGATCGATCCCGTTTGAGCTGACAGCTCAGTGTTGAATCGTTGTTAGGCGCTAGCGTTAGAGCCAAGCTAAGGCCAGAGTGACACTTAAACTGTAGGCCCTGTAGACTTTAGTCAAAGCAGACCAACACACAGGTCGTTTTAGACACTATTTGTTACATGACTGTGTTCACTCAGTCTGAGTCTCAATGCTTGATATTGATTTGGTCGGCTGGCCTCAATAAAATTACGAGCAAACAAAGTGGGCGGAGGTTTGACTGTAAAGGTCATCACAGGCTGGCACAACACAACTGATCAGTGAGGTTTGTGGCCCAGCTTGTGACAGATGATCATTAAAATGAAATCCCAAAGAGATGTTGGAGGTCTCAGTTATAGTAGTTTATCTACAATATGTTACTGAGTGTTTCATGTATTTAATGTTTGGACTCAGATCTTTGTGATTGCAGCATTGGCTGTGTGTGTTGGCCCTGACAGGCTCCAGCCACCCAGATAAAGACAATTACTGAGATGGTGAGGGAACAACACGGCCCAACACTGTATGAATCCATCACAGGCCCCGTGGGCCAAGCTTTGACTTCCCAACATGATATGAAGCCAGCTCACTGGTGTCCTCACAGGGCTTAGTGATTTTAGTCTTATTGGTACCCATGAAGACCTCTGCTATGTAGCATCAAACGTACCTGCTATCAGTAAGACAGCGTATGCAAGTACAAATGTGGCACAGTAGTGAGGTTTTCTTCTTCTCTGCTTCAAACTCAAAGATGCGACATATCTTCTAAGACTGACAGGGCTCGGCCACCAGTCAACCAAGGGGATTATTCTGATACTTTAGGGTGTCGGCGGCGTCGTGTTTGAAGTCGTTAGTCCAAGTTTATTCTGTCCCATATGTTCAGGAAGTGCTGCGGCAGGCCTACAAACATGTGAGGGTCATTTTTATTTTCAGATTGAACATTGAAACCAAATGGCTTTTGAAAACGTGCGTCTGCACCACCAGGTTGGTCTACTGTATCTTATCCAGTATGACATGAAGAAACCAAAACGGGCCGATCACCCACCAGTTCATGGTTTTATCATCTGAGGCTACACGTTTGTCGAAACGTAGTTACCAAGCGATCTGTGAGAAACATTTTGTTAGCCAAGGTTAAGTTTTTAATTTTGGTTTGTCAGACACGCTCTAGACTTCAAAGAGCTGTTTTTAGAAGATGTAAATAGCACATTAGGATAAGTAGGGTTCCTTTTCTATCTGCGGTAATCAGGATTAATGAAGAAGCTACTTTTGGTTTTGACTCTACAGAGCGAATGTCTAACATCTGTGTCTTAATACTGTAGATTGCTCAGTTCAAATGTAAATGGTTTATAAATATATGGCTTATATAATCTGGCTTATTGTGATGGAATAATGACTGGGATCCCATTGATGCAAGGTGGGAGGAACTTTGGGGCTATTTATGATTTTGTGTACATGTGAAAATATCAAGACTTTTGTGCTGTTTAATAAATCCTAAACTCCTAATTGCTGATGTGTACGTGTGCACTGACTGTTTATCTCCTGCTAGTAATATCACACTGTTCATTTGAATATGCTTTGAGCAGTCTGAGAGGCCAGAAAGCACAGCTAATGGTTATGACCACAGTGTGACATCGCTGGATGGTAGGGTAACACACCGTGTCACACAGGTCCTCTCACACTGGTTTGTTGAACCTGGCACTGTTCACTGTACTCACATGGCATCCAGTCATCAGATCTCAGCCCAAAGGAGCACCTTTAGCCACTGGGGATTCATTCCCCTAAAACTAGGTTTGTATTGAGAGGTGCTGGGGTTTCAGTTGGGACTTGGATGCCCTAAAAACATCAAAAACATCTTAGTTGAAACAGTTGGACTCTGTGTATGAACTGCTGAATCTCCGACTCTTCTCCAGTCCCAATCTTATCAAAAGTAACTATAGTAATCACAGTATGCAAATCCTGTATAGCAGCTAGCCTAACACCTCAGAGCATCAAATCCTCATAAATATGAAAACTACAGCTGTTCCTCTGTAATAGCCACTGAATTCTGACACATCATCTAAAACTCTAAAAATACATTTTTGTGGTCATTTCACTTCATCAGGCCTCAAACAGGTTTTGAGCCACCAGAGGATGAACTTGTCCTTTCAGAGCTAAATGTAACTGATGTGGGCACATCCATCCATCATCTTCTGCTTATCTGGGACCGGGTCGCGGGGGCAGCAGCCCAAGCAGAGAATCCCGCTCGCCAGCCACCTCCTCCAGATGCCCGAACCACCTCAACTGGCTCCTTTCGATGTGGAGAAGCAGCGGCTCTACTCTGAGCCCCTCCCGAATGGCCGAACTTCTCACCCTATCTCTAAGGGAGAGGCCAGCCACCCTTCGGAGGAAGCTCATTTCCACCGCTTGTATCCGCGATCTCGTTCTTTCGGTCACTACCCACAGCTCGTGGCCATAGGTGAGGGCAGGGACGTAGATTGACCAGTAAATTGAGAGCTGCATCACTGCAGCCGCAGCACCAATCCGTCTGTCGATCTCCGGCTCCCTTCTCCCATCACTTGTGAACAAGACCCTGAGATACTTAAACTCCTCCACTTGGGGCAGGAACTCATCCCCAACCCAGAGTGGGCACTCCACCCTTTTCCAGCTGAGGACCATGGCCTCAGATTTGGAGGTGCTGATTCTCATTCCCACTGCTTCACACTCGGCTGCAAACCGTTCCAAGGCAAGCTGGTGGCCATCACCTGATGAAGCCAACAGAACCACATCATCTGCAAAAAGCAGAGATGAGATCCTGAGACCACCAAAGTGAAAGCCCTCCGCCACTTGGCTACGCCTAGAAATTCTGTCCATAAAAATTATGAACAGAATTGGTGACAAAGGGGCAGCCCTGGCGGAGCCCATCACCCACACCCATACTCCCGGAGCACCCCCCACAAGACCCCCCCCCCCCCGAGGGACACGGTCGAATGCCTTCTCCAAGTCCACAAAGCACATGTAGACTGGATGGGCAAACTCCCATGCGCCCTCGAGTATCCTCGAGAGGATAAAGAGCTGGTCCAGTGTTCCACGAAGGGAGTTGTTTAACTGCCTCAGTGACCTCGCCCCCAGAGATTGGCGGGTCATCCCCTTCGTCCCCAGACTCTGCTTCCGCCACGGAAGACGTGCCAGTGGGATTGATGAGATCCTCTTAGTATTCCTTCCACCGTCCGACGATTTTCTGAGTCGAAGTCAGCAGCACTCCACCCGCACTATACACAGTGCAGGTAGAACACTGCTTTCCCCTCCACAGTCGCCTGACAGTTTGCCAGAATCTCTTCGAGGCGTCTGAAAGTCTTTTTCCATGGCCTCTCCGAATTCCTCCCACACCCGAGTTTTTCGTATTCCGCTTGGCCTGTCGGTACCTATCAGCTGCCTCCGGAGTCCCACAGACTAACCAAGCCCGTTAGGACTCCTTCTTCTTTCGGCAATGGAGGTGCTGAACATGGTCCATTCGGACTCAATGTCCCCAGTCTCCCTCGGAATGCTGTTGAAGCTCTGCCGGAGGTGTGAGTTGAAGATCTCGCGGACCAGGGCCTCTGCTAGACATTCCCCGTCACCTGATCCCACTCACCACCAGATGGTGAGCAGTTGACAGCTCAGCCCCTCTCTTTACCCGAGTGTCCAAAACATATGGCCTCAGGTCTGGTGATACGATTCCAAAATCGATCATCGACCTGTGGACTAGAGCGTCCTGGTGCCACGTGCACTTATGGACACTCTTATGTTCGAACATGGTGTTCGTTATGGCCAAACTGTGGTTTGCACAGAAGTCCAATAACAAAACACCGCTCGCATTCAGATCCGGGAGGCTGTTCCTCCCAATCACACCCTTCCAGGTCTCACTGTCGTTGCCCACGTGAGCGTTGAAGTCTCCCAGCAGGACAACAGAGTCTCCAGGGGGAGCACCCTCCAGTGCCCCACCCAGGGACTCTAAGAAGGCTGGGTACTCTGAACTGCCACTCAGCGCATAAGCACAGACGACAGTCAGGTACTGTTCCCTGACCCGAAGGCGAAGGGAACAAACCCTCTCGTCCACTGGGAGAAACCCCAACATACCAGCAGCAAGCCGAGGGGATACCAAGATACCCTCTCACCAGGGGCAACTCCAGACTGAGACAGAGTCCAGCCCCTCTCCAGGAGACTGGTTCCAGAGCCCAAGCCATGCGTTGAGGTGAGCCCGACTATATCTAGCCGGTACCTCTCAACCTCATGCACTAGCTCAGGCTCCTTCCCCACCAGAGAGGTGACATTCCATGTCCCAATCGCTTGTCTTGGTAGCCGGGGATCGCTTCGCCAAGGCCTCCACTCCTGGCCGCCGCCCGGCTCACTTTGCACCCGACAATGTGCAATGTGATGTGGGCACAGTGAATGCTAAATATCTTTGAACCTGCTATTGTTATTGATGCTGTCATATCAAACTCATTACTCTCTTGCAGTAAAACTGACAAAAGACTGACCCTCTGTCACTCAGCTGCAAATCCAGATCCTGTGTGGAAATGCATGGCTGCTTCTGCTTTTACCTCACACTTGGAAAGGCACTAGGATCAGAGTTAAATTATGGAATGTTGGATTCATTTATCCACAGGTTCAAAGGAGGCTGACTCCAAATTGTTGCCACAGCCTCGAAGGATCGCTGATGAGTATAAAACACCCAATCACACTGGTGCAGGATTCACACTGTGGCTTCGTTCTTTGAACATGATAGAAAATGATAAAAACACAGAGTGAATAAATAACATTTTATTATGTCTCCAAAAGTTGATTCTGTTCATCTGGACGTAGCGTTTTGTGGGAGAAACATTTCGTCACTCATCCAAGTGACTTCTTCAGTCTCAGCTGACTGCAGGTTTCAATCTTATGAACAATACATTTGCATAATGACTGAAACCAGCCCACTGAAAGAACAATGGGCTGGGAGGTCAGTCCCTTAATCTTAATTATGCAAATTCTCATGACCATTGATCAAAACCCACTGATCAAAGCCCACTGATCAAAGCCCACTGATCAATAACCATGAGTCCCATTCACAGAGAGGTGGGGAATGGCTGCAATCACAGCATTGTAAGATGGTGACAGATGTACCCTTAGGCCCCCTCCTCGATTCAGAGATGGTCTTTCCCTTTTCACGTAAATGGCCTCCTTGACTCCGTCCTCAAACCAGCGTTCCTCCCTGTCCAGGATGTTACATCCTCATCATTGAAAGAGTGTCCACTGGCCTGTAGGTGTAAACAGACTGCAGAGTCCTGGCCTGACGAGGAGGCTCTTCTGTGTTGTGCCATCCGCTTCGCCAGAGGTTGTTTGGTTTCCCCGATGTATAAATCCTGGCAATCCTCCTGCACTGAACAGCGTACACTATGTTACTCTGTTTGTGTCGGGGACCCGATCCTTGGGGTGGACCAAGTTTTGGGATTTAAAAGCCACAGAGACCCGGTGTTTAGAAAAAATGCGTCTCAACTGCTCCGATACTCCTGACATGTACGGGATCACTACAGGTGGGCAGCGGTTGTCCTTCCCTCCTGGATCGGCTGGAGCTTTCTTTAGGAGCCTTTCCTGCTTTGACAAAAGTCCAGCTGGGATAACCACATTTACTCAGGGCCTTCCTGATGTTCTTCTGCCTCCCTGGCTGCTGTGTCAGTAGGGATGGTGTTCGCTCTGTGTTGTAGCGTCCTGATGACGCCCAGTTTGTGCTCCAGTGGATGATGAGAGTCAAACCTTAAATACTGATCTGTATGTGTAGGTTTACGGTACACGTCAGCTTTTAGATGTCCCCCATTACTGATGGAAATCTCACAGTCTAAGAAGGCTAACCTGCCACTTTTCATATCCTCCCTGGTGAATTTGATGTGTTGGTCCACTGAGTTAATGTGATCCGTGAAATGTGGAACGTCCTGAGATTTGATTTTCACCCAGGTGTCATCCACATGTCTGAACCAATGGATTGGTGGTGTTCCAGGGTAGGATAGCAAAGCCCTCTTTTCCACTTCTTCCATGTACAAATTGGCCACAGTGGGTGAAACTGGGGAGCCCACGGCACACCCATGTTTCTGCCTGTAGAACTGACCCTTGTATGTGAAGTAGGTGGAATGAAGACACAGTTCCAAAAGCAAACACACTTGGTCAATGCTGAAACATTTATTATGATTCTACTAGACATGGACTTCAAGCTGTATGAGAGCAAATGGATGTGACGAGTCTCATGACGTGGCAAAACAGAATGGCATAAAAGCAGGCGTGTGTGTGATGTATGCGGTACCTTCATCCCTAACAATACTGCTGTAATGGCACTAAATTAGAAACACTGGTTGATTGATTTAAAGATAAAGTTTAATGAAGATGTGTCACACCTTAACAACAGCCCCTCACAAACAAACAGCTTCATTTAAATAAAGTTTTAAAGCTCCTTTTGCAGGTGAACAGCCAATGATATTTCATATTTCCAGGTTATGATGTTTCACTTAGACTCTAGTTGTGATCTGATATTTTTGGAAGTTTTCCCCTTATATTATTACTGCAGAATGTCATACTACAGGACTGATAATCAAAAGAGTGGAGACTCGGATGAAGCAGGTAGGTGGTGAGGATCCAGAGAAACGTAGAGACATCATTTGGGGACTAGGCAGCCCTGAGTATGCTTAAACATTTGAACTTCTTCTGCCTTTTATTGTAATTTTGTAACTGAGAAGATAACTGTCCAGATTTGTCCTGCCTGACAGGGAGACAGAGCACAGGCTTCCTGTCACACCTGGCTGGGAATCCTGGAAGGATGAGTCAGAGGATCTGCACGAATGGGATTGACACCTGACGGTGTGAACAGAGGGATTTGTTAGAAATACGTTTTTTGATCAAGTTTCTTTTAATATTAATTGCAATGTATGCTCATAATTACACTCCTCGTTAGAAGGATAAGCCCACAGTGTGAAGGGTTAACACAGAGAGTTGAGTGTTGAAGGTAAATTGCGACATGCTTACACAACACTATTTCAGACAAGGAGAGGCTGCCTTGGCCTCGTGTGGGGGTACAACATGCTGTTCCAGCCATGTCTGGTAACAGCTGTAAGGTAGGAGGCGTGTTCTCACACAGAGCCCTGACTGGAGGTCAAAGACCATCAGGACAACAAATCAGAGAGAGCATCTCCCCACCAACAGCCAATAACAAATATTTCCTGTGTTCATATGTCTGATATATGCTTTGAGTGATGAATTGTACTTCCCTTGTCCATGTGCACTGCTGTGCAGCCCGAGTCTTTGCCTGATAATAAAATAGTGTGAACTGCTCGAGTGTGTCCTGAATGTCTGTCCTGATTCAGTCTTTTCAGACACAAGATTCAGGTCAGGCTTGTGAACGCCAGGATCTCTCTATATATTTGGTAAAAATGAAATGTGATCATTTTTAATCCAAAACAGAAACACACTGTATTATTTCAGACAAATCTGGAATGTTGTCTGCTAAAGGGCAGAAGGCTGAGCATTGTCTCATAGACCAGCTTGAACCAGGACACAAATGCTATGCGTGAGGCAGTGATGGGTGCGTCTTAAATGTCATGGTGTGAGATCAGTTTGCAGAGGCTAATATTAGCAGTGCTGACAGACGATGTTAGAGCATCTTTAAAGCTGCAGAGAATCGACAAAATATGAACAATCAGTGGAAGCAATGTTACTTGTAACTAAAAATAAACTTCATTCCAGACAAAGTATTCACAAGAGCAACAACAGATCAGTTCAACCAAAAAATGCCACGACAGCCTGACGAAGCTAAGCTAACGTAGCCTAAGTCCAGTGGAAGCTTCTGGTATTCCCTTAAAGCAAAATGTGAGCTGGGGTCTCAGATCTGTCTGATGCTGGTTCTCTCACATTTAGCTTTCCTCAGTTTTTCCCTTTAGTCTCACGTGTTTCCATTGTTATGTTAAACATGTTAGCCTTGGTTAACAGTCTCAGTCAGTAGTAGAAACCAGTCACTCATGTCTTTCTTTTAAAACCTGCTGCATTTTACCACACACACACACACACACACACACACACACACACACACGCTTGTGAGCTCACCTCCAACTGCAGCCATGCAGAAGATCCAGGTCAGCATCTCATCCTGTCCATCGGGCTCGGCTCCATGTGCAAATGAACCTTTTTGTTGTGCAAAAAGAGACGATTTCTCCAGGCTGCCATCAAAACCAGCTAATGTAAATAATAATGTATTTGCAATCCACGTTTTACTTGTATATGTGATGTTTGATTGCAGTCAGTGAAACACTTGATGCATTGAAAACAGAGAAATACTTTCATCTCCACAGACCAGCTGCTCCTTCCTCCCTCCAGTCTTTGCAGCGTGCTTTCAAGATTGAAAGGTTTGGTTGGAAAGATGACACGATATCAGTGCTATTCTTAAAATCTGACTTTCCTCCTAAAATGTCAACACATTTTACATTGTGTCATACTCTGAACCTATGCTTTAGAAAATCCAAAAGAAAGATGTGCAACAAAGTTTTAATTTATTTATTGTTTTACTCATAAAAGTGTTTCAGTATCATCGTATGGTGCAGGTTTGAATCCTGTCATCTAAGGGTTATGTTGGATTTTGGTTTCCATCATAGTTACATCATTTTGTTCTCAACACTTTACACAATGTACAACTGTGATTGAACCGTTTGCCTCGTTTGGATCAGCACATTATGAAGTCGTACCTCTCTGTGTCACAAAGTACAGACAAGGGAAATGAGACTGACGTGAAAAAGCAGCCCTTAACTCAGCATGGGGGCAGGACGTCGGAGCATTTCTTAGCTATTCTGGGGGAGTCCTTTGCACGGCCTTGTCTTTGTCGTTCTTCTCTCTGGTCAAATATTGTGGCAGACAGCTCGAGGGCCACATGTATGTTATATGTTATAAGTGTGTGTGTAGGTTCTCAGTCCTCCAGGACATGGTAATCTAACGAGCGACTGGACTTCTTTAAATCTCTTGAAGACGTTTCATTCAAAAAGATTTCTCAGTTCTGAGACCAACTGGTGGACAGTCCCAGGTATGTGAGCCTTCGTGGGAGTAAGAGGGTCATTGACCCACTATTGATTATGTGCCTCATCGCATGAGCCGAGGTGCAAAATGAATCAGCAGAGGTTTGTCACATAGTGAATATATCACATATCGTGTGGCAGACAGCTGGTGTCTCACAGTGGTGTTCAAAGAGTGACCTTTGACCTTTAGATGCAGACTCATAGCAGAGTCCTGTGGAGGTGGCTCTTCTGTGTTGTGCCGTGTGTTTATAGAGTGGCTGTGTGTGCTCGGAGCACTCCCTGCTGCTCTGCACTGCTTACACTACGTTGTTTAGTTTGTGTCAGCATTTGTGTCCTTGGGATGAAGCAGTTTTTGTCTGAAGCATCCAGTTCTACTGCACTTCAAAAAAACAAAAAAAGGAAGATCCAATACTGGGTCACCGACCATAGTAAGGAACACGTCCCACTAGCTGGCTTAAAATCTGGGACT